>NW_027526422.1:103656255-104236208 GCF_048455015.1 Haemaphysalis longicornis
GTACCTTGATGTGCTTTCCCGGGACGACGGTGTGCCCGTTCAATAACAAGCGAAGTTCTGGAGGTTTCCATCGGTGACTATGGACTGCCAGAAGCTCTGTTTTTTCCACGGAGCAGTTTAGCCCTATTCTTACGGCGGCAGCTTCTGTGGAGCTCGTTCCTCTCAGTCGCCATCACCAGGAGCCTTCCGCCCCGTCGGCAGTTTACCTCCCAAGGTCCGGTATTGCCGTTTCCCTGAACGGACGCGCACGGCGTCGCCCTTTATCAGAGTACTCTCCAACCTTTCTCCAGCTCTGCTGTTTTAGTTCCTGGCGCGTGATCCCCGGCTCACCGATCCCGCTGATCATCGCTGCTATTTTGTGCACCTCACAACAATTTTCTGTATAACTCATGCGTTCTACGAGACATACAGATCAAAGAATTTTGCTTTAAAAGAAAAACTCACAGTGACGCACCTAACCATGAAGCCAGAAACGAAACTTTGTGCTTTTGATTGCTCGTTTTGTACTTATCGGTTTACGTGTTTGAACATCGATGCCCATGTAAGTGCTTTGAAAGGGTGGTATTAAAAGGAGCGAGTGTTAGTTAACGCAATTCGATGTTAACAAACGACTGCGGTGATTCAGTGGCAAAGGCTTTGTGCTGTAGCGCCAAAGGACACGGGTTCGATTCCCGGCCGCGACGGTCGCCTTTTAGTTGGAGGTGAAAAGCGAAAACGTCCGTGTACGGCAATTTTGGCGCCCATTTAATGTCTCCACGTGCTCAAAATTAATACGTAGGCCTCCATGAAAGCACACTTTAAAACTCAGGTGTAGCCTTGGGGACGTAAACTAAAACTGCCGAAATTTCAATTTTAACCCGTTGCCGAACACCCTGGTCAGACTGCTGTTGCAACAGTCATGGACTCATGATATCCCTAAGTTGGCCTTACGCCATTAAAATCCAAACATCATCATCGTATCCCTAAATGATGAAGTCATTTTACATCTCAGCCAACTCATTCACGTGAGTCACTGTTTCTTGCGCCCACGGCTTACGATATGGCAGTTTCGTGATTGACATGAACATAGCATAACTTGGGTTGCGTGCGTTTTTTGCCATAAACGATATAAATCCCAATATTTGTCACTCGTACAACAAGGTAACAAAGTGTGTCCTCAACCTTTTTGTCATAAAGTCACTCATCAGTACTATACATGCGTAAACACGTACTATTATGAGCAATATGAAAGGGAACACAGGAATGCGTGGCAAACAGTCTCGAAACAGACTCGGAGCGATGCGCGGATGGCGCTGTGAAAACCAAAGGGGGAAAGGAGGGCGCTCTTCCACTAATTGCTGGCACTCCCACCACGTTGGAATTTCTATAAAGCAGCAGCTTACATCATTTCGCCGATAATATGGTATCGTCCGACAGCCGATAAGACGCACGGCGGGATTGGGAACAGTTGCTAGAATAGCGTCCCCCTTTCCACTTTGTTTCCGACGGCGGCCGCTGCGTATCACTGATAGCTGTGTCTGAGGGTGTTTTTTACGGGCTCCTGTGTTTCCTTTCATATTGCTCATAATAGTACATACATACATACATACATACATACATACATACATACATACATACATACATACATACATACATACATACATACATACATACATACATACATACATACATACATTCTTGTTGCAGTGAGACCCAATGGAAAATATTGTTGAATGTTTTGCAGTGACTTTGACAGCCCATGCACTGCTTGTGCTACCCGAGCATTGTTTGTGCAGTGCTCGGGTAGCAAACGCTGTAAGGGAGGATACGCGAGAACGAACAACCACGCCCTCTATAACCAGAGGAAACGGCAATAGCGCTAGCCATCACGTCAGCCCTGCGAGCCAAACACTTCACAGTACAGTAGTATCCGGCTCACAAGCAGCCTGCCTCAGCTTTAGCGAAGGCCGAATATCTGAAATTGTTCATCAAATACTGACCAAACATTCTCCCAGTCAACTCCTCACAACTTCAGTAACCAGGGCACCAGGACACAGCGCCCTGGAAGGGGACGAACGAGCGCATGCATCAGCCCGAGCTACGACTATCCGGGCCCCGCCATCTCAGGGTCACCAGCCCATAGCTACAGCGCCAACATCTTTGACATATCATGACATTCTGCAACATCAGTGTTTAAGTCGCCGCTCTCTTTTTGCGCCGCGAAAACACCTAACCAAAGCGGAGACAGTAGAATGGCACCTACTACAGACAAACACGTACCCACATCGAAGCCTCCTCCAGACTTTACAGTATAGCCCACTAATAGCGAACCCGATTTTAAGGAAACCTCAAAACGCCCGTGTGTGGAAGATTTGGGCGCACGTTAAAGATCCTCAGGTAGTCAAGATTAACCCGGAGCCCTCCGCTACGGTGTGCCTCATCGCCTGTGTTGCGTCCGCGCGTTAAACCCATCAATCAATCAATTTAACGAAACCTCGGCTATAACGAATAAATCTTCGTTTTCCATTACCATTCGTATACATGTATTTTATGTCCGTATATGGCAAAAAAATGGATATAACGAAGTGACTTCCATTTCCCGATGTGTTCGTTATAGGCGGGCTGGGCTGTATACCCTGCAGTACAACCGTCAAATCAATGCCCTACTGGTAAAGCTACTCTTCACCACGTCACATGGGACTGTCCCTCAACTAAGACAGTGCCCGTGAGCGTCAGTCAATCCAACGACCGAATAGTGGGAAGCCGTGCTGTCGAGCTCGGCCCTGAAGATCAGAGCAGACTGGTCGAGAGGGCACGGGCGACAGCGAAAGTTCAGCGGTCCTGGAATGAGAGCTCCTTTCACTTGGGCAAACGAAGATCCATTTTTTTGCCATCAACAAAGTTTTTCCTCCTCCTCCCCTGGGATAACAAAGCACTTTAGAGGCCGCTGATAAGAGACGAGTGCATATGGCACGCGGGTCGTCGTTCCAGGTGTCTTGTCCTCATAAAGGATATAGGAGGAAGTGAATCAGTGCGTGATTGGGTGCATAAGTGCAAGACTTGTCAAAACTTAATGGCTTCAAATAAATGTCAAGAGGTTTCAAATTCTCAACCGTTGTAGAGAGTGAAAGCGATACACCAGGTTGTGGTCGGATAGGGTAAGGTAAAATGGCTCATTTTTCAAAACGTTCTGCTGCTTGCATGAACGAGAGTTTCTAAGTGGTCAAAGATGATTCGCATAACTGAATTGGAGGGCGGTACATGATTGAAAAAGCGCTTTTTAAACACGAAGACGAATGAAGAGACACAGGACGAAGCGCAGTGGCAACTGAATTTTATTTTTGAAAAACGAACATATCTACAAGGAACAAGATTATCAATGTGCGTTATCACCAAAACATTGATAGCATCGATACTTTTGAAAAATACACATTAACGAATGAAATATCTATATTGGAAAGCAGCAAGTAATCACCAAATAATCACACAGGCACATGTAGCGAAAAGTATGAAACCCAGTCCAACCCCTACAAAAACCTAAAGTCGATATCGGATAACTGTGCAGATGGATGGTTGGCACAGGAAGTTCCTCTTTTCCTAATGCGAAAAGCTTCCAGGATCTCCCCTGTGGATCGCTTTGCGTGCTTATCAATGACGGCCGTTTCATCTAGTTTTGGTTTATACTTTTTTTACACTGTTTGCAGTGCATAGCTAGATGAGAGTACGCTGCTCCTTTCAGAGAACTTCTTGACGCTCGTGAAGGCGACCGTTGACGCAACGACCCATCTGGCCAACATACTGCTTCCCAACTGTGAACGGAACCCTGAAGATAACATCTATCCTGGACTCAAAGAACTATGTGCCATGTTTAATGTCACAGCCATCTTTGCTTGCGCCCTTGCTTGCGCCCAGTGCTGGCCAATATTTTGCCGACTGGTTTTGGCCGACATCCCCACACGCACCCCATATCGTGACGCTACTTTCTTTAGTCGATGTTAAATGTTTTGTAGAGTCTTTGTCAAAATTTTGTGGGCCACGGCGACCGTGGCCAGAGCAGGCGCGCCGCCGAGCAGGGGCGCTGCGCTTGCCGCTGTCGGCTGGCTACGCGGCTAAAGAGAGTGAGAGAAACTTTCGCGCTTCCTTTCGTAGTATAACCATTGGTCGGCGACTTCGGCTAGTTTCGATTTCGAAAATTGGGGCGATCCTAGCGGTGGGGGGCTGCGGCGTGGCCCAGCTTTCTCTTTCCCTCAGCGATTAATTCCTCCTTCACCGTCCATGCTTCTTCGCCTCCTGACGCATGCGCAACCACTCACGGGAGCCGATGTTTTTTTCTTTTTTTTTCGCTCTCTCGGGGTGCACCGCAGACCAGTTCGGTGCGTGCGCGAGCGAGCCGGCGTGCGACGCGTTGCGCGGGTTGCCTAAACGTCTCAGCGGGCTGAAAGTTTCGCTGCACTATAAAATATATTCGAATGCATTCTAAACGTGGGGTCGCGGAGGAAGGAGCCTCGCCAGTCCTGAGAAGGCCTGTGGTGCAGCAACACAGGGCGAAACAGTTCGTCTAAGTTTTTTGTCTCCCCTAAACATGAAAGGTAAGCAACTTAGCTTTGTACAAGTTAACAAAAAGCCCATCGAATGCACTCTTTCGTTTTCAAAATACTTGTAACGCGCATGTACGTGAAGTTAATGAGACATGCCAGTTGTCTCTATTTTAATAATTAATTAATTTATTTATTTATTCAGAGTACCCCTGAAGGCCCTCTCGCAGGAGGGTATTACATAGGGGGTGGTCAATGCAGCGAAAACAAACCCTAACAAAGATACACACTGGGGGAAATAGCACATAAAAAACAGCGCATGCGCGAATACAAATATGATAAATGTAGTATTAGTTCAGCATGATGCGCAAAAATAAACCCAGAAGAAGCAACAACAAACAAATCTCTGTAGAAAGAGAGCAATCTGTCAGAAGTTTCAGAAGTTATACAATAAAAAAGCGATAGTTTTCTTTTCAGTTCCCAACTTCCGTGAGTATCAGCATAAATGACGGTGGCTATGTGCGATGGCAATGCGTTCCAGTCAACGATTGTACGTGGAGCGAATTGTACGTGAATCGGGCCACTTTTGTTAGCTCATTCCGCCGCTTCTATTGCATGTGAAAATATTTCGTACACATGAACTATTCAATGTGTACTTGCTGCTAGTCAACTTTTCTTTTAATTCTAAAACCGCTTCACCTTCCCTTTAAAGTATGACATGCTAAACGCTTACTTTGAAAGGATTGTCGTGTCTAGGAAGAATGGAAGCTGGTGAAGAAAAGAAATTGCCATGAAGAAATGGTGGTGATAAAGTTTATGGAAAAGTGATAACCTTGAAGCTGTGCGTCGTTGCGACAAGTCGACCAGTTCTGCACAAATTTTCAAGGCTGTGACTTTGGAATGACGGGAGTAGTCGGAAAAGATGAAGCGAACTGCGTGGTTTTGAAGTGATTCGATGTTGTTGATTTTGTAAGCTTGGTAAGGGTCCCAAATGGCCGATGTATGCTCGATTTTTGGCCGTATAAGTGTGATGTAAGCGATTTTACGTCAATGCGATGGTATGCTTCAAGTTATGCTTTAAAAGACCTAGTGAGCGGTTATCCTATGCATGTACGACGTTAATGTGATGATACCAGGATAAGACCGAACTAAGGTAAACACCAAGGTACTTGTAATTAGTAGGAAGTTCAACTGGAGTATCATTTAAAGAGTACGAGGTTGAAATGCGAGATGCGCGTTTAGTAAAGGATATTAGCTTTGTTTTAGAATTATTAAGGCACATTAACCATTTTGAGCACCAAGAGCTTATACCATCTAGGTCAGCCTGGAGGGCTTGTTCATCATCTTTGCACAAAATTTTGCAATAGATCACACAATCGTGCGCGAAAAGCCTGATCTGAGATGAAACCGTGTTAGGCAAATCATTAATGAAAATAAAAAAAAATAAAGGGCCCAGCACGCTGCTTTGAGGAACGCCTGAGTACACTTACCCAAAAGAAGAGAAACTGTTATTAACGAATGTGAACTGAAGTCTTCTTGCAAGAAAAGCTTTAATCCACGCGAGTACAAGCGGGTGAATGTTAAGCTGTGTTAATTTGATTAGCAACCTGTGATGAGGGACCCGGTCAAAGGCTTTGGAAAAATAAAGAAAAATTGAGTCAATTTGTATGCCAGCATCAATGGAAGAATGTAAATCGTGAGTGAACCCGGCAAGTTGAGTGTCGCACAAGTAGCCCTTTCGAAAGCCGTGCTGGTACTTGAAAATGATGTTATGCTCTTCTAGGTAGTTATATACCTGCGAGTGAATGACATGTTCGAGAAGTTTACAAATGGGGCTGATTAACAATATAGGTCTATAATTAAGTGCCTATGAACTATCGCCAGACTTAAATATGGGTATTAGCAATTCGCTAGTCAACGGGGATAAAACCAGATGACAAGCATTAAGTGAAAAGAGCTGATAAGATACGATGGATGCCTTGAGAAACATTTTTTAGTATTTTGCTATTGAATCCAAGGTGATCAGATGCTGAAGTGGTTTTAAGTTTGCTGAGTAAAGAAAGTATACCAGCCTCGTTAATAACTATTTCGGGCATTGAGTTAACGGGAGAAGCGTTAACAGATGGTGATGATCTGACGTCCTCTGGGGTCAACATTAAAGAAAAGGTATTCAGGACCTGAGTGAACTGGGCTTCGGGAATTCTATCGCCTGCAGCATTGGAAAGGGTGATGTCGGAATGATTAGAAGGGTTTATTGTGCACCAGAACGTTTTTGATTGATTTATTGAAGGATTTAACGTGCCGACGCTGAACTTTTTTGGGTTGTTATTTCACATTGAAGGCGAATCGCGGGCGAAAAAAGTTGCGGCGGATTGGTTTTAGAAGAGATTGGTATTGACTGTTACATAATTTGTACCGTTTCCAGGAAGCTGAATCTTTACGCTTATTAGCGTGCCTGTAAACTCGCTTCTTTTTATTATTCAGTCGGTGAAGCTGATTACTAAACGAACGAACTGTGTTAGTGCAAGAAATCGTTATGATCGGTAGAAATTTGTTTATGAGCTCGGCAAATTTAGTTTTAAACAAACTCCAGTTATGCTCTACTGATCGCGTTGCCTGCAAAGGCAGGCAATTCCTCGTTAATACTAGCACAGCTTGCCCAAACGTAACACACCGTATTGGGGTGGAAACTAATGGGCATATATAACCCGCCGCGGTGGCTCAGTCGATTCCACTACCGGCCACCATAGCGTACGGACGCGGAATCATGAGCTCCGACGGAGCGGCGATAACGGCCCAATCTGGCCGCCGTAACTGGATTTCTGCCAACGACTCCCAGGATTACCAAGTGCTTTTGCCCCAGTTGCCCACCGGTCAGTCTGTTTTGAATACTGTTTCTGCATGCCGACATGCGTGCACGCCCGTATCGTGTCGAGGATTTTCGAGAAACTTTGACGCGCCTCGCTTTGCTCGCCGACGTGGTGGCATTGGGGGCGTATGAAATGAGTCACGTTTGGGCCGTGACTTTCAAGTCAGCGGAAGGCGTCAAAAAAATGTTAGCCCAGAGTGACGTAAAAGTGAAGGACCATCGGTGCATTGTGATAGACCCTTAAAACCAGGAATTTTGACTGAAGCTTCACTGGCTTCTTTTCAATGTTCCGGAAGAAGATGTTTGCGCCGCGCTCACTCCCTACGGGCGTGTCGTCGAAGTGCGCAAGGAGCGTTGGCGTGTCGGCAGCATACGGGATAAGGGCTCAACTCTGCGGTCGGTGGCTCTCAAGTTGAAACCGGGAGTGACCATAGACGACCTGCCGCATGAACTCCGAGTCGGGGGGGATAAGGCTCTCGTCGTTGTCGCCGGTAGCCACCCCCCCCCCCCCCCCCCCCCCCCCCCCCCAAGTGTTTGCGCTGCAACACCAAGGGCCATATCCGGCGCGGCTGCAAAGTGCCGCGCTGTTCCTCCTGCCGTCGCTACGGGCATGAGGCAAGTGCGTGCGTCAAGACGTATGCCAGCGTCACTGGACCGACGAAGGAGGTAGACCTTCGCGAAAATCTCATGGACGAGGCGGACGCGGAGGAGACTGCAGCCGGAACCACCGGTGAGGCGGCGACGGAGCAGGACCCGGAGGGGAGGGTTGAGGCCGAGGCTGGTCGGAGCGCTACTGAAAAGGGGGAGCCTCGTGAGCTGAAAAGGTTTTCTCTCTTTCCCGGTCTTGGCGTTCTTCGAGGGCCCGAATTACGTCACTAAGGCCATGCAGCGGCTGTTGGATGGTTTTCTTTGAGTTGCAGCAATGAACGCTTTTCGATAGCAACTTGAAAAAAAAAAAAAAGAGCCACAAAAACAAAGCAGAAATGAAAGGAGTATCTGGTGCGACGTGCAAATCGCGCAGTGCCGCTCGTTACTGGCAATAACTATAGCTTTCGCAGTGGTTCCAGACGCGAAGGAAAGAGTGAAAGCGCTTATCGAAAGTGTTGAAGGGTCCCTTAAAGGCCGGGTAATACAGCTCCGCTGTCCAAAGACAGACAAGGGCGTTTTCTACACGCAAACCACTGAGCTGCGTACGGAAGTAGGCAAGTAGAAAGGGAGTGCCTCGGCGCAAAACAAGAAGCTGCCCTCGTCGGGCGACGCTGCCACACCCCCGTGGATGTGACGGGCACGCGGTAATTGCGTCACCCCGCGTAATGCAAGCCTGAAATATCCTGCCGCCGCCTCAAGGGTAGCGCCTTTATCGGCTGTGTCGTTGCTGCTGCTATGTTTCGCTCCTATCGCGCGCCGCTCGTATTGAACGCGACGCGGTCTAGGCTGCAGCTTGAAGCTTTAGGCGGTAATAACGAAGAAAACGGGCGCCTACTTCTTGGAAAAATTGGCGCACCCTTCAAGGAAGCAGTGCTTGCTCCTACGGTCGCAAAATGTGTGGCCTACTAGTTGTATCGTCCAGCGTTGACGAGCTTACCAAGATCAAAAAGTGATGTGTGTGATTGGCGATGCGAATGTGATGTATTGCATCAAGAACACCAAGAAGTCATTTTTTTGTAGTTCGAGTGTGTCGTGATTGGACCCGCTTTTAGTTCAGTAAATCATGGTTGGCTGTTTCTAGGCGCAATATCATCACCGATCTCGAGTTGCCAACATCGAGGCTGCATCTATTGGTGGTGTGATGGTGAAAATTATGACTGAGTAACCCAACTGTCTGACGAAACATTAGCGCCATATCCACCACAACAGCTGTGGGAACAAGTTGCAAGCGTTTTTATGTTTCTCGCAAGCTGGTATCCAATTTTGGTGTTTGTCTGCCGTGACACTGTGCCGAACTGTTCGCAGTGTGCGGAGTTCTTTTTGGTCGCATATGGCCGCTCGTGCAGCTTTAGGCATTATTAGATGTTTCGTGAAATATCACTGAAGAGAACGCAAGGTATCGTTTGCTACTGTTTCGCCTCGTCTATACGCGAGTTGCTTTGTCCAGACATGGCATGGACGGAGCAAAAATGTTGCGTTTCTTTTTTTCCAGTACTGAAGTAAGTAGACATGATTAAATCGTTAATGGAGAAACGTGCAAAATACAAAATGTCCGTACATAATCATGCAAAACTAAACAGTTTTACAAGAAAAGCAGAATGAGCTAACGCGAATACTCTTCCACACCGAGTGCGGCGGTGTTGTAAAGCAAGTGTTTCAGACTGCTGTTTGGTTGGTTGTGCTACTTTTTTAAAAGGTATAAAAAAGGCAGCTAAAGGTTGGGCCAGTAGCTTTGCTGGCGTTTGAAGCATGTTATTGCAGAAAGTTGTAAAGTTTTTGGCAACGCAGAAATAACTTATTCCACGTATTTTTTATGCATTGCAAAGAATGCACACGTGCGGATACTTTTGTTATGCTTGGTACGCCGTTGATTCGTGTGCTATCGTTGCTAATCAAAATGGCATCAGCTCAGCTGACTCTGTCAAATGAGCTCACATAGCCTCGTGTTTTGACTGCAGTGTTCTGATTTATGTGAAAAGTCTCGGCAGCTATTAACGTGGCTTTAGAATAGCTGAATGCTTTTTGGAGGAAGGAACATAAAGTTTACCTGCCTGAATGTAGAATTAATGTGATTGCATTCATAACTAATAAAAATGTTTTGAATGCACTTGTGTTCTACAATGATGACTGTGGTTACATGACTACCTTTTTGTGCTTGTGCAGTGTCGAATGTTTTCGAGGAGTTTACCATGTGGGCTGTTGTCGTTCAGATTTACAACGTCTCACTACCAAGCAATAGACCATTATTACGGTCCAGATCGTAACAATTGTTTGCCAGATTTCCCATATAGCTTTAATTTATTTAAATTCAATGCCTCTTCCTCACACTTGGATATTTTTGTTCTTGTACTACTACCCATATACAAAGTGATCCAAGTTTAGCTGTCAGGTTTATTAAAAATGGGGTACTTAGATTTACGTGAGAACAAACTCTACAGTGAGGTTTTACGCCTCGGGGGGCACAGAATTAGGTGGTAATTACTGATGTTGGTGAATTAACTAAAATATTATTTACGTTTTAGTGGCTGCAGTAAGCCGGCATGTTTGTATTGAAAGTTGGACGCAGTCGGCGTTTCCAGACAGTTTCATTTGGCAGAATTCTTCTAGCGCATCCGTACTCCGAGATATCAAACTGCGAAGGTTAATTGCCGTTCGCATGATTACGCATGCAAGACTGTGAAGACCGGCGCAAAGCTGCTCCCTTTTATGATGTGCTGCTGTGTACGGTGTTTAGATTGACGCCGGGGTGGAGGCATAGGAAGAAGTGATAACTGGCACCCTTTCAGTCTTGGCTGGCGTTATCGCAGTCTGCAGTACTCGGAAACGTTATCAAAACACCGAATAAGAGGGAGGAGCTTGGCGCCATGACAACTTGGAGCTTGGCGCCAGGAGGTTGGCGCCATGCAGCATGACAACCAGTAATTGCCCTGACATAAAATTACAATGCAAGGTGACCAAAGAAGTGGAGGTACTTTAACAACGCCATGAATATTTTTAGTTTTCAGTGCTACCTCTGGCACGCACCTCCCAAGCACAGTTTCGTTACTATGTATGTATGTATGTATGTATGTATGTATGTATGTATGTATGTATGTATGTATGTATGTATGTATGTATGTATGTATGTATGTATGTATGTATGTATGTATGTATGTATGTATGTATGTATGTATGTATGTATGTATGTATGTATGTATGTATGTATGTATGTATGTAACCCCATTGACCCTCCCTTTGCTGGAAGGTGGATGTCAATTATGTCAATTACAGTGTCAATTACTAAACCCCTACATAAGGGTTGGAATGTCTTTCCTACAAATGCATAGCCCCAGCTCCATGGTTACGATTAAATCTATGTCAACCAGAATTACCATCATAAAAAAAAAAAACACAATGCTTTTATGTGGCACAGACGGAGACCTGGCTGATAAAGCATTAGAAAATTCAGAATCCCGTCCGCGTGATGAAGAGACAGAAACGATTTTAGGTTCACAACACGTGACCGCCACTAGTAATTGGCATTATTTATCAGTTCCTGATTCCCCGGTAGGAGAAAAGGAAAAAAAAAGCCTTTAAGACCTGCATCACATTACTTTTGTTCACTGTAACCAGCAAACATCGCTGAAAAGTGTGGGATGTATAGCTGAAATGAGAAAAATTGCGAATCACGTAAGGCTTTCAGCAAACTGTAGCTTCCTGCCCTCATGAGAGCCTTGAAGCAGAAGCTGGTCGCAGGAATTGGAAGTGGGGTTCAGGTTATTTATCCATCTAAACAGAAGTTCTTTTCTGTGCTGCTATGTCCCTGCTTTGCTTCCTGCTCTTGATTTGCGTGCACCTTATCCAAGCCCATCGTATTTCCTTGAAGGCCATGTGCACTTCTAAACAAATACTGCAAGAAACACCTGGAAATGTATTTCCCCACAGCTACGAAAAATTTTAGTTTTTGTGTAAACTGGCCTATGAGTAACCAACCAACCCATGATTAAACGCCATTTGACGCACTGGCCATAAACTCCTTAGAATATGTGGTGACCTGGACGAGTCCGCTACGAAAACTTTACCCTAACCACAATACTCACTACAAGGGCAAGTCAGCTGTTCTTGTTTCTTGTAATGATAGGTGCACAAGCAAGGAGTTCTAGGACATCGTTTCATCGTGCCACATATACACATCAACCGCAGCTAAAAGATACAAATAAACACCATTCATTGCATTCAGTTTGACTTAACCACAACTTGCACGTGATGCAAAATTAATAAAGTAATTAAGGCAGCCTTGAAAGCCGAAAGCACGAGTTATTTTTGTTGTAGAACAGCAATGCTTTTTTATGCACAGGACAGGCAAGCTCTTTCTTTCTCTAGTCAGACTTGGAGTATCGTGCCGCCGCTGCCGCGACTGAAGCCGTTCGTGCGAACTAGCGTGTGCGCTGCTTGTGCTGTGTGTACTCCTCATATTCTTGTTAGATCACGAACAAAGAAGAAACAAAGAGCTGTGTTCACTGCTGCCGCGGCAGTAATAATACGGATGTTATGGATGAAGCCCCGGCGAAAAAACCTCTGTAGCACGTAGAATATGCATATAAATTATTGCGTACGCCAGCCGAAATTTAACCTCCTCTCATAGAGAAGGCCTTGCAGTGCACCATAATGCATTTTCGAGAAACACGGCGCAAGGAAAGTAAAGTAAAAATCCAGACGCCACACGCTGTTTCGAATGAAATTTTCCATTACAAATGTAGTTGCTTCTCAAAATCACGCAAGAAATAATTCGCAAATTGGGTACGCAAACCACGCCCCCTTAAAACACCGCTAAAAAAAGGAAACCTTATGCCGCCGGGAATGAACCAGCAACGTTGACCGGGCGGGCGCGACGCGCGAGACCACTGCGCCAACGCACAAATGCTGGCCTGTTGCGAAACAGCCTGTCTAGTAGATAGAGGCCCATCCTTTGTGTCATACGTCAGTGTTTACTAGCTGGTTTACAGGATTCCTGGGTGGTAAACTGAAATTTCTTAAATAGCGTTACCACAGCAAGGTTCCCCGAATCCCCCACAATAGCTTATCGCCATCAACTTCGGTGCGTCGCGAAAGCGCTGGCAAAAATGCTGCTACTGCGATTTCGCACTGCCCGTATAGTGTTTGTCGTACTTTATTTTTACGTTTTACATCAAAAACCTTGGCCGATATTGATCCCTTATTACCCAAATTACCCTACGTAGCTCTTTTCGGCACGCAACTGACCTTATGTTTTCTAAAGCCGAGCATATCGCACACGCATGTGCAGTTTGGAGCTCCGAGGTAGCCGCGTCGCTGTAGAGCATGGCCGAAGCGTCAAAAGCAAAAATACGGATCACATTAGCGCTAGTGTTGAGTTGTATGGGCTTCATGGACCTTACTGCGTTTATTACACACCAGAAACTATCAAACTAGAGCCGCAATCATTGCGGCACGAATGTTGTCGGGGCGCGGTTTTCACTTCTCGGTCGATTCCCGACGACGCGTCGGGCGACTGGTCGGGCGACCGGTTTTGTTGGCGTCTTTGGTCGGCGAGCCAGTCACACTACGTGCACTTTCGATCGGCCGACGTGTTTATGCAACACCATCCAGAAAAGGTCAAGGCCCCTCCACTGCCACCGTGACGTCACCGCACCTTGCCCGACTCCTCTGCGGGGCAGCGCGCGGTGCCGCCGCCACTGTCATGCATGCGGTCGCCTTTCCAGTTTATTTTGAAACTGTTGACTATAGAAACACATCGACAGGAGTGGGACAAACAACCAGCATTCACAGTCTTGGTTGTACAATACGAATACATATTTTTCAAGCACTCACAAGAATAACCGGATACAAAAACATGGTGTGAACACATTTATTTCCAATGACAGCACGTGGAACATATATACAGAAACAAGAGCTGCGAATGTGAATACTAGGAACACAATATTATGCGTACATTAAAGAAAAGAAGAGAATAAGCACGTGTACCACTATTGCTGAGTATAAAGGCAAATTTATGGACTTAGATCAGAAGTCACCTATGTATGGAAGCGTTCACAGTAGTATACAATGGACAAACTATAAATGATTTATGGTGCCCATTTTGAACGAGCTACTAAAATGGCCGGCATGCAACTTCAAGAGCATATTTATCTTAAGTGTAAGAACCTTCCTGTGCTTGACATTTAACTTCGCTTTTCTCAAGGCGTGGTTTCAAGTGCTTGGATAATTTTTTAACAGTGTATTCACAGAAGGCCGTAAAACATTTTTGAGGACAGTGACCGCTAGCGCCCGTTTCGAGGCCTTCACTATCAGACAACAAAAACATCATAATGCTCAGCAGGGACAACCTTTGGTTATTCTCTTTGTGGAAAACAAGCAGGTACTCACCACTTGTACAATGCTCCAACACAACTTTCGTAAACAGTACAGCGTGTACCACAAAAGGTTGCGGGAATTTCAGGCCTCCCCGGTTCACTTCGTCTAAGAGCACATTTTCGCTCTGGTCAAGTACTCGTTCTGCGACAGTCAGCTGCGTGTAACAATTCTCGCATGGCTGACGCTTTAAGGCAGCATGGGCACAATAGCCAGCTATATATGCAACTGCTGGCATATCCGTGCGAGGCTTCTTTAGCTCGCTGTCTAGCACTGGTATGTTGTACTTGGCCAGAAGGATCTCAGGGTTGGGCTCTTTCTCACCGTCTTTTGAAGCCTCAGGAAAATCCTCTAAAATCAACGTATCCTGCAAGCGAAGTTTTGCTTCTGCTTCATATAGTTGGGTGATTGAAATGTTGTACTGAGCACCACACAGCTGCCTGTATTTGCCAAATCTTGCTTCAAGGCGATCAGTTTGAAATTTACCAAGAACATATCTGAAGCAAAGTTCTTCCAAGCAGTACCGGGAAACTTCAGTGAGAGCGTACGTTGTTTGGCGGAGGGCGGAGTGTGTTTCAGTTGTCAGCTTGCCTGTATCTTGGTCCGCTGCCTTCCAGCTATCAAGCCAGTCAACAAATTCATCCAGATACTTCAGTTGGTGGCAGTTCACTTCACTTACAGGCTCCTGCCAAACATTCCGCAGTCGCTGACCCTTGTGAGAGCTTTTAACATTCACAATGTCCCACCACTTCACAATGATATCAATAAATTGTGCCGTGCCTTCTGCCACTGCGATCCTTAGTTCTTCCCCTCGAATCCTCAAAGCTGCCGAGACAAAACCGCTGAATACCTTAAGGGCCAGTCGAACATTTTGTCGTTCGAGATTGATGGGGTGTAGAGCCTTGTGGGTGAGCCCGTACGGAACTTTAGCAATGCTGCTCTGTTCTGCCTCGTGGAGTTCTCTTAGGGAACTGAATGAAGCACCCTCCATTTTCCGACTGTTCGGCGAGTCACTTTGAAACGTGGGATAGTACAGACACTTGTCCGAATTTTTCTGGTTAAGCCAGTTGTTCCAAACACATTTTAATAAATGCACAGGATCAACGATATGAAACAACGGCTGCTGCGCATTCGCAGGATGTGGGTATAGGATATCCAACTTGGAACCTCTTTTTTTTTGCCAAACATTGTCTTTTCGATTAATTGAGTGGTTGTCAGTTATTACTGCGACTACATGAATGCCAGCATCTTCTAGGCCTATGATTATCTTATTAGGAACGTCATGCAGCTCCTCAGCTGTAATTCTAGACACCGGCAGGACATGTACTACATCTTCGTAGGATGACAGAAGAAACTGCACAATGAAGACATGCGCAGTTTTTGCTGGCTCAGCACTGTTCGAAGCAGAGCCTGTCACACAGCCGCCTTTATACTCGAAGTGCTGCTACAAATGTATCTCATCCACCATCAACGTAACATTTCGCTCATGCGACCTCAGTGAACTCGCCCTTCTCATCACATACCGCAAGAAACCGTCTTCGGACTGCTCCTGTAATGGGCTAACATCATGTCGGCCACACAATCTTTTAACAGTATAGGATGTGGCAAAATGACCACACCGCCGTTTCGTAGGAACCTGTACGCATGCGGTGAAAGGTTTAATAATATGCTAGCCAGAAATAACAGTTCACACGAGTATCTCAAACAATTTTTCTTCGACAAAAGAAAACACTGCTCCTTAAGAAATTTCAGAACATCAGCCCTCTCATCGTCCACCAACCCTTCAGTTGTAATGTCTTCCAAAAGGGCGTACACAAGACGGAGCGTTGAATTCACTTCATCGTCCTCCTGGGGGGCTTTTGTCGTGAAGAAGTCCTCAACATTATCCAAAAGCTCCACTAACCTTCGAAAATCCTGGATTTTTTCCGGAATCTTCAGGTGGTCGTTCGATGTCAGTTGAACACGCTTCCAGAACACACGCACGCACAGGTCCGACAACACACACACTAACAGGAGATCCGGGGCGTGATCTGCAGGTGTGACGTGAGCGAAGATGACGCAGCCTTCGGAGACTGTTTGTGAACAGAACTTGTTTTGATGCAAGCGAGTCAGCCTTGAAGTTGTATCTTCGAAGTTTTCCCCTTGTTCTCGTCCTGCTCAGCAGCAAATGCCAGCGCTGATTCCTGGATGGCTTCGAGCAACTGTTCATTTTCCTTTCACCTTCGCTTGACGTCGCGCTCTTCTCGTGACTTTTGAGAATCAGAAAGGTAACTCGAGCATCCGGGAAAAATGGTCGGAACAGCATCAAGCATCAGCCGGGTCAGTTTCATCGGAACCTCAATAGTCCGCCCATCGCCGTTGGTGTACTTCGATGTCATTCGAAGGTGCTCCGCTGTGAAATGAAGCTCGCAGACCTGCACATTGTAACACAGAGAAGGGGCAAAGTAAATAACAGTGAAGGTTGTCACCATCCACCTCATAAAACAAGGGTGATACAGCATTATTCTTATAAACAATAACGAAGCCGCAATGGGCGATTGCACACCTTCGTTAGGAAACAGAGCCCCGACGACCAACGTGTAAAGCACATAAAGCGCGTGAGCAGCTATAACAATTACAGCGCGTTAAATACGAATGTTACGCATTCAAGAAAAGGGTGTATGCAGACGCTTACCTGAGGGTTCTTTAGTTGGCTCACGTCAATGTCGTCGCGCCGGACGGCACGCTGCCATTTTGCTTTCCGCACAGGATCCCTCGGGAACGAAAACAAACGCACCTTCGGCCCGTTGCCGTAATTTCCCTTGCAGTTGGGCACGAAGCGGGGTCCCATCGTGGTGCGCTGTACATGTAGTACGTCACAACAAATCGTGATAGCAAATTGCAACCGCACAATCACAAAACACCACCAGCAGGCTGACGCAACACGCCGAGAAAACGCGGCTTCGCCGGCGCGTCCGTCCGTACGGTCTGTCTCCCTTGCCTCGTCGCGCCATCTGTGGATGGGAAAGGGCGACAGAACGCCGTACTGGCTCGGGCATGGTGTGGTGACGTCACAGCACCGGCGAAGTGAAGTGGAAAGGCCTTGACTTATGTCGCCGTCGGCGTAATATGACATCGCGGCGTGGAGGAAAGAAAAGGTTAGGACAGGCCCTGACGTCACATTTGTAAAGCCGCGCCCGCCATGTAGAGGAGCCCACTGAGCCAGATGTTTCCGGTTTGATAACAGCTTCGCGGTATGGGCGGCTGGCGAAAGCGAACGCAGACGACGGGAGCAGTGTTTGGGTCCGTACAGCACGGCGGACTTTGTGCGCTACGTCTCAGTTGCGAAGAATTTCGCTATTGTGCCTAGAATATAGTATTCTAGGCACTATAATTTCGCTTCGCTTCACAACGAAGAAACGCACAGCAAGCAAAGCACCGACTGTGGCTCTCGCCAATGCTGAGCGGTGAGGCTTTTGCCGGCAGCAACCGTCGGCGGCGGCTTCTCGCTCCAACGATCTCGAGTAGAGTTCCTGTATATAGCTCCCTCCCTGCGGGAGCTATATAGAGGGATTCTTATCTCGAGGTGACGATAGCGCCGCTGCGTCCGAGATACGAGTTGGGGCCGCCTCCAACAGCGGCGTTTTCAAACTGACCTAATCTAAAACGTTTGCCGAAGCGACTGCGCTCTGTTGCAAGCGTAGCGAGGCAGCCAGATCAAAGTGCCGTAAAAAATTGTCCGTGGCATTTGGCCAGATTTAGCCGCCGCAGCCGTAAAAAACTAGGCAACGCTGTCCATGGGCCCAACAAAAATGGCGTCTTTTCCTCCACACTTTTAGCAATGCATTGAGATACTAGGGGTCTCTCCTGAGTATTCTTTCCTCCATGCAACGCGGTCTCGCAACTCGGCAGTTGGCCTATGGTCTGGCCATACAGCCTAGAATATACTGTATATTCCAAGCACTATAGTTTGGCGACTTGTCGGCGTCGCCATCGCGTCGTCGTCGCCGTCGTGTCGGCCTACTGCATGGAAGAAAGAAAAGTTTAGGAGGGAGCGTCACGTGACTATCGTGAAGCCTAGTCATAAAAATAAAAAAGGAAAAACTGATGGGAGATGCCCCACCTCACGTGATAGGCAAGCGGTAGTTCTTTGCGCCTCACGCGGCAGCCCGCCTGCCCGCGCTATGCTGTGTCGTTCCGTTTGGTTGCCGGGCCGTGCGGGTATTCGGGTTTCGGCGACGAGTTCCCGTCCGGGCGTTGCGCACAGCGCGGCCTGCAACCCCAAATGCGCAGCGGGCTGATCGTGCAGGCAAAGTGTTCGGACGGGAGAGACAGAAAACATCTTTGTTTATTGAGCTCTGGGATCCGTCGAAGTGCGCCGCAGACGAAGTGTCGTGTTCCGCCGCAGTGCAAAAGTGGAGATGTCAGAGTACGACATCCGTGCCTCACATTTTATTTCACAAAACACACCTCACTTCCTTGGTTCTGGTAATTTTATCTTTTCACCTCCCAGGCGTAATTTAGAGTTCGTTACTCATATACCTATCGCACGGATTGAGCAGTACTCGGACAACCAGCCCGCGTTCTGCCTGCGACGCGAGGCGGAAAATGATTTGTTCTTCCCGCGCCCGCACACAACAGCAGTGGGTCTGCACCTTTTGTTTTCTAATGCACTGAAGGAGACAGCAACGCAAAACAGACGTCGTCACGACAATTGTGGCACGTACAACGTGCCACCATGCCGGAGCACCGATAAGGCGAATGTATGCAAATGCGCACGCAAGCGAAACCAAAGCTTTTCGCACCACCTCTCAGATGATGGGACACGAGTTACAGCGCTATGATGTAAAGGGAAGGTGGCGCGATAACTCCCAGCAAAATTCGAAACGCAATCGTGAAAGCACACCTGGCAAACACCACGCACCCATAGGCCGCTCCGTGCTTATGAATGTTTACAGCAGCGCGTTCGAGCAAATTCGGTCGGGGTTCCAGCGGTAAGCGTCAAATTCGGCTCGCAGCTCGTGAAGGTGCTCCCTGAGCATGGGATCTACGTATCGTGTCGCTTTGAACAGCGACAGTACTTCCACGATACGAGGGTGGGAGCGCAACGCTGGTGAAAAATCTCGTACGGCGCCTTCGGCAATGCCACTCGGCTCCACCTCCACCGGCAGCCAGCCGGAGCCACTAAATGCTACCACGGGCCTGAGAGTGGTGCATCTTTCATAATGCATTGCGCGGGAGGAGCCCGAGGAGAGGAGAATGCGGTGTCAGAGGAGGTTGGCTTGCCAAAGTTGGGCCGCCTGACGTCATGCTCCCTCCTAACATTTTTCTTCCTCCATGGCCTACTGTGACAGCGCTTTTAGCGATTACGTATTAGGTTCAATTAGCACGAAAGTTTTTAATCATTGTCAGTACTAGGTGGTCATTGTTAATAAAACGAAGTTTATGAATTACTAGATTATGAAAACAAGCTCACTCTGAAACAATGCAACATTATATTATTACATCCGTTGATAGAGGCCGCTAGTCACCCGCAAGCCGAGCTAGTCCTTATCGGCGCACGGAGACGGCTTGCCGATGTGTGAAGGTCACTTCTCGCAGCAGAAGGCGTGTCTCCAGCATCTCCCGCGGGTGAGGACTGTTGCGCTAGCAGGGCGCTACGGAGGCACGCTGGCCAATTCTCTGCCGGACTGGTAGGCCTAAAACTTTCGGTCAGCCATTGAATCTGTGTTCGCGACGCACCGGACCCTACATCATCTCTCCTCTCGATGTGTCAAGTGAAGCCCTTTGCGATGATTACCGCCCGGCGCTCAACGAAAATGTCGGCGGGCAAGAAGATCTCCGAATATTTATTTATCGGTGGCGCTTTCCGGAAGGCTGTTCTTGGAGGCGACAGTTGCCAGGTGACTCGTGAGAAAAAGGCGATCAGCAGCCTTTCCGACCTATGTGAAGCTGCGATTACGCAGGTTTCCGCGCGTTTCATGCGGCTGTTGCTCGCGATTCCTTTTATTACGTTCAACCAGCGCCCCCTTGGCGACCAACCACCGGCTGAGGAACGGGCAAGCCGACAACTCTCGCTTCGGTTCACGACAGCTGCGTGTCGGCCACAGGATCGTCCGGGCACGGAATTGTCGCAGGACGCTTTAGTGGAGGACCCCCACCTCCGAGCCAGGCTTGGACAGGAACTCCACGGAGGACACGAAGGTGTTCGGCAAGAACAGTGCCGTATTGTCAGTGCAATGCCAAATGTACGCCGACTTCCCACCCAGCCCGCCGGCGTGCGTTCGAGCGCGGAGAGATACCAGAGGCACGGCTCTGGCTTACTCCGTTACGGGCTCTTCAAACCGACCAGCAACCCACAACACCGGACGGGCCCCACCATGCCTAGACTACCGTTCTTTGCTTCAAACCGTCCTTCTATGGTATCATGTCGTGATGAACTCTGTGAAACGCGAAAGGAAACGGTTGATGCGTACAGTGCTCGTAGGCGTCATATCGTGGACGACATTGACCAAATGTTGGACAACTTGAACTTTCAACGCAGCTGGGAATCGGTAATAACCACATGCCGGCCAGCTGCACCGCCCCGCTCGCAGTCGTGGGTGCCGCGGAACCTGGCGATGGCGGTGAGCCGGGTGTACTACTATTCGGGCGACTACGCCGAGGAGCTTATCAGCGCGCCTCTGAAGGTATCCGGCTACACCGTGAGACTGGCTGTCCGCTGCTTCTCTGAGGACCGCTGCGTCAAGCTGCTATTTCGCGCCCAGTTCTGCTTTGACTCTGGCAACGACGCGGTGCAGTGGCCCTTCCGCGGCGCTGTTAAGTTAGTGATACACCACCCGAGGAATCGTGCCAGCAACCACGTGTATACCGTGCACCCGTCGCAAGGTATCGAGACTGTCATGCCGAGAAGTGTTCACAACGCCTTTTTCTACCTTGCTGGACCCATCTCGGCTTTGAGTCTCGACCGCAGTGGTTACTGGGCCATGGAAACGCTTCACCTATCTGTTATGATTCTGCCTGTACCCGAACCTGCTGCCGATTCGTAGATAATGGTGAGATATGTGACATACCTCAATCGGCCGTCGTATTGAAACGTATACGTTTTGATGCTGCCTTTGATTTGAATGGTGTTTCACTCTTCGTAAAGATGATGTGTGCGCGCGTGCGTGTACGTGTGTGCACAGGCGTCATTTCAAAACGATTTTATCTAACCGGCATATCCTTCACGGGTGTCGCGCGTACGATTTTTCGGAATTTTCCGCCGTAATGTACAACCAACGAAGATGTTATACTGGTGAGGTGTCTTATGCCCGCCTTATTAATGACTATACTTTTGAGGAGAAATTGTGTATTTCTTTACGCCCCTTACGTCCTTGAGTGTTTAGGACTGCGTTGTGTTCGTAATGATCCGTTTGTGACTGCGTTTTCTTGCGTGCGGCAAGAAAATGCAGTCTTCTGTGGTAACTACGGTTGCATGCATTCCCTTTTGCTTCTGCAGAATTTTAGAACTCATATTTTCTTCTAGTTTTTTAAAGGGGAGCGAGACAAATATAAACTGTAGCGTTATTAAAGTTGTGTTTGTTTCTATTTTCCAGTATTGCAAGACCATTGATGTACGCTGCTGCGTAAAGTTTCGTACACTGTTTCTCGCCTCACGGTAAATCGCGTGTCTGCCGTTATTTTGTCATTGCACCATTTTAAATTCTAAAGGGACCATGAAAATGAAATACAACTTGCTTCAATTCGACAGACCTAGCTTTTTTGGTAGCTCAATCAGCTTCCTCCCAGCCACAAAAGATGTTCTATCTGATAAAACGGAAGATAAATTAAAACAATTTGAAATTTCGCACTACAGTGAACGGTCATGCGCACCAGTGACGTAATATGGGTCAGCATTAAAACGTACTTTTCAGAATGTTAATCGCACGTTAGCATCCTAGTAATACGATAAAACGAATCTAGAAGTCCAACACAATCTTAAGACGCGTTTTTTTTTGGCGGCGGCTTCGTTCGGCGTCCGCCAATCGCAGAAACAAGATTCTGTGACGTCATAGAGAAATTGCCGTAAGACGGCTGTGAAGTCGCCACTTTTGCGTGTTTTCCTTATTACCTCCTGTTATTTGTTTGAAGTTTGTTATGCAATTGGTATTATTGTTGTCAGGACAGAGCAGTCTTCCTGATGAACGAAACTTTTATTTTGTTTTCATTGCCCATTTAGGCATAAGTGGCTCGTTGAGTGAAAAGCTGCTGTTCCAGAAACGGGGAAAATTAATTTCCATTAGCTGCCATGCATTCCATACCGCGTGCCTCACAAATAAACACACAAACCATTCTATTTTTGCTATCTGGCATTGGAATTTGCTAAGTCCTGACATTAAATTCGTCAGTACACTCCATGTTTTAAATCTAAAAAAGTTTTTTGTGGGATATTTTGAGCCTGTGCGAATTGGAACTGAATTATTTTTGTTGACTTCGTGTTAAAATTTTTATATTTATCTGTATTTAGAGACTAGATTTTAACCTTGTTCCGTTGTTGTTTTCGATTGTACCTGTTTATTATAGTAAACTTTTCCCCTCTTGATGTTATACTATGTAGAAGTCTTTTATTTTACCATTTTGTGGGTCCTTTTTTGTGCTGAGTGCTGTTTTCTTGTCGTTTTTCTAAATCAGTATTCTCGTACTCCTTATTTTATATATTTTGCTTGAAGTATAACTCTGGGAGGTCCCGCCTGCGATTTTTACGTTGGACCTCCTTGTGTGCCGGTACAAAATCACGCGGAATGTACTCTTTAGAAATAAAATTCACTTTTAAAAATTGTAAAGGACACGAGCACGCCCATTGGCTGTGCCGCATTCCATGGTGTGAATCTCATAACTAGAACACAGAATTGCCGTATTTATTAGAATATTAAGAGAATTTTTTTCTCCAAACCCCTATACAGTCTCAAAGTCATACGCCGCCTTATATTCGAAGTTTAGTGTATATATATGGCGAATTTTTGGACTCTCCAGGCTGCACCCTCGCCTTATAATCGTTACCGCCTTATAATCGACTAAATACGGTATCAAATGTTTTAATGCTACATTAGCAAAAAATTATTTAGGTGTACACTCGCCGGTCGCAAACGACCCCTAACAGAACAACTCGGGACTTCATACTTTGGTGCCATAGCAGATCGAAAAGGATGGAAGGTGCAGACGCTTCACCATGAGGTGTAGCAGCCGCGTGCAACATTCGGGCCTTCTCCGCTGTTTGCACCCCCTGGTCGGTTCAAGCCGGGTACAGAGCAGCCGGCTATGCATGCGCTTGGAATTTGATTTGTTAATTATGAATATATTCGTTTATTTATTTGTATACTTATTTATCAGTACAAGCATGGCCCCGAACACCTTAGGTAAAAAGAGAAAACTGCTAATGCCAATGCAGAAAGGAGGACCGATGTGCCAGTAAAGGAGGAGCGTCGTCAATGGGAGGCTTGTCGATTGTCAAGTGATTCGTTCCATCACCATTCGTTCCATCACCATCTTTCCACCGTTTTCCCACAGCCACAAAGAGTGTGCAAAGCATAGCGTTTCAATTTCTCAATTGTATTCGAAGCTCCCACTTGCACTTCAGAAGTAATTCCAAGTAATTCTATAACAAAATCACTATGTCAGCAAGGGAAAGAGCTTGTTACATATTCTATTACATACCCACCATGTTCTGCACAATACTGGCACAGAAATATCACAGCGATTCCGTGTTGTGGCCTTTTGGTGGTTGCTCCGCTGGGCGTTACTTTTATTCAGCTGTACAAAGATGGCAATGATTTATAGCTGTCTGAGCATGTAAAAGAAACACATATTTGTAAATGGAGTCCACGAATACTTTAAAAGGCCGCTGAATCAGTATGGCGAACATGAGGTTGGACGACCCCAAGCACGTAATAGCAACATATAAGCGATTGGAATATCATGAGTACTAACAACGACATTACTTATTGCACTTCGCTTAGGTGGAAGGTTATATGCATGGATTTCAAACTACCTGGAAGGTCGGAAACTTTTTACGTGCACCGCAGAAGACCCAAGACGATGTTATGAAGTAAAGAGAGGAGTTCCTCAAAGAGGAGTCTTGAGCCCGTTGCTGTTTAATATTAAGCTGATTCTCATAAAGCGCGTTCTCCCCCTTGGCGTCAAGGTCAGACTCTACGCAGAAATTATCTGTGTTTGGAGTGCATTGAGGTCGTACCATGTCACACAGCGGAAGCTGCAGAAGGATCTTGCAAGAATGTCCCCGCTCCTAGCGCCTAGAGGACTGCCTCTTTCCCCCAAAAAAGTGTATTCACCTGCACGACAGCATGGACCGTTAGCTTCTAAACAAATGCTTACCTACATTGTATAGGCCATAGTCGGATGCCATAACGCGAGAAGTGTGGCTCTGCCGAAACTGTCGAACATGTTCTACTACAGTGCTACGCTACAGTTATGCAAAGAGCTGTTCAAAGCAGCAAAGGGAAGGTCTCAACCCTGTACCATTTACGCTAAGCCAAATACTTGGGCCATGGCATTCTCCCTCGTTTCAACGGAGCGTCCTGGACGCATTATTTGACTAACTTGGAGATACTGGCATCGCTGAGATATTATAGCCCATAAAAAATGTCGCATGGTCGGCTCTAGAAAATCGTTTTTAAGGTTGTCTTTAGCTATATGGCACAATTAGCTATAGACGTTTTTATGACTGTATTTAGCGCCTCGTACCGACATTCCTTACCGAAGTCGCTTAGATCTCATGTTCATACTCATATTATTGGGCCTTTTGAGTGTAGTTGTCTACATCGGTGCAGTAAGCATTGAATGCGCTTGTATAAGCTGTTCGTTTAAGTTTCGTGTGGGGCAGTCAGTGTTCGACGTGACTGTTTGGTGTACATAAGGGGAAAATTATTGGCTTCGGAAAGATTATCAGAACTGAAATTGCTTCCACAAAAGCTTGACATGGCTGCAAATGAACTACATGTTGAACCGAATGTTTTCTTCATGTATGCTAGTTCAAAAGCCTCATCAGCAATAAAAATATCTTCACGGTAGGCTGCTGCATATCAGTGTAAAGCCAATGAATGTTTAATGTAGCACAACTTGGAAAGTAGAACTCCAGAAGGATGTCACTATTCATTTTTTTAATAAAAACTCGCAATAGTAAGTTTTTAGGCGGCCGCTAGTGCTTAAGGGTGGTTTTCTATCAATTTTCACCGCCAGTCAGGGTTCTTTGACTTATCATTCCACTGTAAACTGCGGGGCGGTGATATGACACTAAAGAAACGGCGGCAGCTGTTTTATTACATCGCCGGTAAACACTTCGGAAATCGTCTCCTGGATTGAAAGCATGTTGCCGTATACTGTCAATTAAACCAAGTGACGTAGAGCGAGTGTCTCGCCACTCGCGTGTCTTGTGAAGTAGCAATGATTAGACTTGTAACGTGTCACATCCCGCAATTCTCTGCTTGCGCCATACGGTGTTGTCGTCTAGTTTAAGCGGAATAAAATAACGCTGCTTTCTTCGAACCTACAGCTGATTTTGCAAGGCAGGACACCTTATGCGGCATCGCGACCTCCACGTACCGTTAACGTGCGTCGCCACGATAGGTGTTTGCAGGGCGTCACTACGTTGGAAACGGTTGCATAGAACAAAACGTGGCCCGTTGATATCGCGGCCGATTTCTGAAAGGCACCGACGAATTTTCGCCGCTGGTTTCCTTTTCACACTGGGCTTACACAGTCCGTGCACTGCATGCAGCCATTGCGGCGACGAACCGCCCCTTTCTTCCACCCTGCGTTTACGACGCTTGATTTAACGGTGATGATGGCTGTGGAAGATATTGTGCCGACTACATTTTCTGACAATGAGTGCGCAGGCAAAGATAAGAAGTAGTCGCACTTCGACGAGCCTGACAAAATATAAACACGACCATTATGTTGATTATGTTTCTCCAAGCAGATATAGAGGGGTTTTAAAGCAGACGACGGCTAAGCGACGTTCAGCCATCGAAATTCGAACTATTCAGACCCAAAAATCGCATGTGCGTTGTTTATATGTTTATTTCTGTTGTCTAACAGTAAAGCAATCACAGATAGCCTCGATTTAAATATAAAATGCACTGGAAATAGTTTGTACCAAGAATAACCTTCGTTTGAGTGAGTAATTTTTTTTTTCCTGAGCAAGTCAATGATGACGACGTTTTCTTTTTCCTGTGAAAATCATTCATTCTTGGGAATGAAACATATATGAACGACTTCATAATCAAATTGTTATACTGTCATCCGCTCATATTAGTAATCATGGGTATGAACAGCTGCAATATAACGAACTATTTTTTTAACCGCGGAGAGTCAGGGAGCGGCCACACAACGCTTGTGGGAGGAGCTCCTGGTGCACTCTTACCCTGTCATCAACTATAGTATCCGCATTCCTATGGGAGTCTTTAGCGTCTTCTATAGCCGGTTGTATGGCTGTCTTTACCTATTGGTACCGACATTGCTATGGATGTCTTTAGCTTCTTTTATAGACGGTTCTAATGCTGTCTTTAGCTATTCGTATCGACATTCCTATAGGTGTCTTTAGCTTTTTTATAGCCGGTTTTATGGTTGTCTCTAGCTATTCGTATCGACATACCTATGGGTGTCTTTGCTTCTTCTATGGAGGGTTTTATGGCTTTCTTTATCTCTTCTTGTCGACATCTCTATGGCTATAGAAGAAGCCAACGACACCCACAGGAATGCCAATACGAATCGCTAAAGACAGCCATAGAAACGACTATAGCTAATTGAGCCAAAGACAAACAGTTAACGGATTTTCAATAGCCGACGATACAATATTTTTGCATGGGCTGCAGCCAGAAGAGAATCACCGCTACTTGAAACACAACCACAGCAGCAGTCGCTGAGAAATTATTAGCACGCTGCCATGGCGGCATATAGCCTTGCGGATCACTAGAACTTCTACTGTGGCACTTAGGTTGTGTGCCTAGCTGCATTCTGTAATATATGCTCCGTGAACACTTCAGCGATATAGGGGAGTGCAAGGTTGCGATTGCAAACACTTCGCGTTTTCGTTCCCAAAAGGCTTAAACACAGTTATTCAAGGAAAGCAAAAACCAAGGGGTTTATTCATCTCATTCATTACATAAAGGGCTACTATCAACGCTACTTCACCACCAGTAAACAGTTGTTCACATACGCCGATCGAAACACACAGCCCACGCATTCTAACACTCGGGCTCACGCTTACGTTATTCGCTCGACAGCCACACTACGCGGCACATTCCCCGCGAACGCCCGCCGAGACACACATACCTACAGGTGCTGGGTAGTCCACAGAAAAGAGGGCACTGAGAAGTCGTTTATTATACTGAATACTTAACGTACAAAGCTGCAAGTGCGGCGGTTAAAATAACAATGCATTCCTAGTATAACAATGAGTATGGTCGCACACAATGCAATAATAAAAGAAGTTTTCCAAGTCCGCTCAGTTAGTTCTTTGTAAGTGTTCTCAGTTCGAGAAAAATTAATTAATTTTTCACATCACCGCAGCCATTAATCTGCACTTCTCTGTACGCTGCAATGCCTATGTGGTGCAGGGTAGTTTAGAAACGTATTCTTGATCACAAAAAAAGCCCTGCATTTATCGCACTATACAGACTCTTCAATTCGTAAGATCACTCACCCTGGAGCTTTGCGTATGATGAAATTCCTCTCGCGGCATCACAGGTATCCATTTTCGAATGACTTGATGATGAATTAATCGTAACACTGTCACTCTAAACACCGAAATTTACTACAGCGAAAAGCGACACATTTGCTTGGCGTTACACCATCTACATGAACACATTGCGGTCGAATTGGAAATTCCCAGCACGAACACGTGCCATACACGCGCACACGAACCAGGAGACGAAATGTGGCTGACTGAGTACATTCGGGGGGGGGGGGGCGAGCCAAGCCAAGCCAAGAGTGCGACACGTAGTCGTTCTTCGCATTGTCACCGAGTAGGCCTAGCGTCCGCCGGCACCGCCGGCCCTATAGCCCTATGCGCGCCGCGGTTGCTATGTCAACACCCTAGCTACGCTCGCTCTGCATCGACGCGACGTTGCAACGCGAAAGTGTGCAGATCGAAACGACTGCCGTTCGACATCCTGTTGCACCGGATCCGATGGAGGAGCAACCAACTATATATACCGTAACGGGTGATGGTGGTCCGAGTGGCTCTAAGAGGCGAGCGTGGGAACAACCATTGGCATTTCCTGCTACATCGACTCATTACACATTTGTGCGTAAACGTGACAGTGCATCTGCAGTGCGTGTGGTGGCACTCGGGGTATCACCGCTGTACGAAGTAGCGATTAAACCACGGGAGTGATTCACCGCGACGACTCTACCCAGCAAGGTCCTTCAAGCCACTCTAGGTTCCTGCCTCCAAACCAATGGATTTCAAGGTTTTGCCATTCACCATCCCACTAACACCATCTCCGTGTGGGTGCGTTCGCTAGCGGATGTTGACCGTCTTTGCGGCTTGAAGAAGATCTCCCTACCTTCACGTACTGCAGTGGCGGTTCAAGCATACCTGATTTCGGGCCCCAACCTTCGCAGGTATGTAGGTTTTGGCGTCGACCCGGACGAGTCACCAGAAACCCTCGCGGCTACGGTCACATTCACGTCTCACAAGATCTTGCAAGCCCGATACATGGGTCGTGGCCGAACATGACTAGTCACCCTTCAGGGCCCGGCATCTGCTCCAGCTCACATCACATATAACGGTGGTATCCTGCGATTCCGCCCGTACAAATCAGGCCTGGTTTATTGCAACTGGTGTTTCCGGCCCGGCCATCAGCGTTCTTTATGCCCGCGGCGTGAACAACACAAGGAAAATTAGCAAGAGGCTCTCAAATATAAATGTGGCATATGCAAAAAAGGACGACCACGATGTTACGTCGAAGGAGTGCCCCAAAAGCGCAAATCTAATGAGTCTCGTCACCAGAATACCCGCGACCGGAAATCGATACAGCAAGACGGTCCGATGGTGGGGTTGCGACGTCTAACCGATAGGCGGTTTTGACACCACCGATGGGAGACGTTTCCTTCGTTAAGCCTGCAGACTGAGTCCGAAGACACCCTTACGTATAAGGAAGTACTCAAGCGGGGATAGACACGACGGAATCGTAAGGAATAGCTGCATGGGCCGGCACTGCAAGCTTCAGTGGAGCTGAAAGCAGTCGAAAAGCGTCTCAATACGCTTCAGGAAGAAGCCTTGCGTCTTTGCCAACGAAGAACTTTGCTCATTCGCTCATCTCAACGGTCAGCGACAGCTGATAATCGCTCTTCTGCTCCGGCTACGGCTGCCTCACTTCCGCCACCGCCTTCTTCCAAGCTATCCGCGATCGAGCTCCTCAGTTTCGTGGCACAATAACTGCAACATCTGTCATCGGTGTTGCTGGCACTCCTTCTATTGATTCAATGATTCCGAAGGACAAGTGTGTGATTCAGTGGAACTGCAGAGGACTCGCAAGCAAGGTGGAGGAGCTTCGCTACCGTATACTTATTGGAAAGCTCCCCGCTTGGGCCTTGCTCCCTCAAGAAACAAATTCTCTTCCGAATGTGCCTGGATTCAACGCATAGGCCTCACCTATTATTCCGGATCGTCGGTGCAGGGCTGTATCTGAGCCACCCGGCAAGGCCACAGTATATTTCGCCAGCTGTTACCCCCAGACTCAGGTTAAACTAGAACCATGGTGCAATGACTGGCAGGAAGTAGTGGCCGTGTTAGTGAGCTTGCTTCATATTAAGGTAATACTAGTGTCCTGTACGTGTGCCCCCACAGCGGGAGTTCTCCTGCGTTGCGACTAGGCTGGATTCAGCATCTCCTACGCGCGCATCCACAGTGCCACTGTGCTGGTCGGTGGAGATTTCAATGCACCGCACCCGACATGGGGATATCCCTTCTCTAGCGCCCGATGAGCGATAGTGTTGAACGCGTGACCGATGTGCATTTCGCTCTCCTCAATCCTGTGGACACCCCAACCCGTCGACATGAGCATCCGAGGAGCCCTTCATACTTCCCCTACCTTTCGTGGTGGCATGGAGCGCGGGCTGTGTCTTGGGACCGGGAACCGGACTGCTTGGGAAGTGACCGCTATCCCATTCGCCTCGGTTTTAGCTCCGGAAATAAAGTGCCCAAACAGACGCCAGTGCTTCGTCAGAGAGGGACTTGTTTCGGAAGGGCCTGAATACGTACGTCTGTGAAGAAACCTCGGATCCGCTGCGTGTGCTATGTGCCGCTCCTCGGGATGCCACCCGAACTGTAGAAGAGAACAGGCCTGCACATGACCTACATCTTCTATACCTGTGGGAAGGTCGACGCACAGAAGAACTGGCGGCCAGTAAACAGCCTCGAAATCCAGATTTAAGAACTTCATTGCACCGCCCCACTGCAGTCGCGCGCCGTCGTAAAAAAATAACTATCCCATCAACGGTGGTTCGACTGGTCTGCCTCACTAGGCCTATCTTCTAACAGCACGTCTGTCTGGCGCACGTTTCGTCGTATGGAGCGTAGTGGTCACCACCAAGACCCGGCAGCCACGGCACGCCTTGCCGCTGGACGTACTCCGAGCCAGTTTGCTCCAGAAGTGGTCAAGCACTTCTTTCCGAAGTACAACCAAGCTCCTCCAGCATTTGACACATTGCCTGCTCTTCCACTAGAGGCTGGGGCGCACCCAAGACAGGATGACCTTGACAGGATACAGGCTGCATTCACCATGGCGGAGTTCCTCGCAGCTATTTACAAGGCTAAACTGCGCACAGCGCCAGGCCCAGACGGTGTAACGAATGAAATGTTTAAGAACATAGACGGTCCCAATCTGCAGTGGTTACTCGACTGGCTCAACGCCATCTGGGCGTCTGGCGACATTCCACTCACCTTGAAACACGCCGAAGTAGTACCTATTCCGCAACCTGGTAAGCCCCCAGACTCGTTGAGTAACCTCCGTCCCATCACACTGACACTTATACTTTGCAAGCTGTTGGAACGAATGCTCGCCACGCGTCTTTCCTGGCGACTGGACGATACGGATGGTAGCACCCAGCTCAGATTGGGTTTTTTCCACACCTAGGAACAGAAGATAGCCTGGACCATCTGTCAACTATGGTGATTCCATGTGGCAGGTCATGTAAGATCCGCACGATCTTGGCCATGGACGTTGAAAAGGCGTATGATAATGTGAGCCACTCTGCTATAATCCGTATACTGCAGAGACTCCGCCTTCCACCAACAGTATGCCAATTTGGGAAGTCCTTCTTTCCCAACCGCTCGTTCTCGATACGCATAGGCAGGTAACGCGTGGGGCATTTTGTTTCGGAGCAAGGCGTGCCTTAGGCCTCCGTATTGTCTCTTGTACTGTTCAACGTGGCCATATTACCCTTGGCGTGGCAGCTGAATAGCATACCGGACACGTTCTTCCTCGTCTATGCGGGCGATATCACTGTGTGGTCAGTGCACGACAAATTGTCGAATCAACAAGTAGGTCTACAGGCTGCCGTGGACATTACCTTGCAGTGGTGTTCACTTGTTGGCCTGAAGCTGTCCCCATCAAAAATTACTTACATATCCATCGCAAATCGTAAAGGCGAAGCACGGCTGTCGCAGACACCGATATCCCTGTTTTTGAATGGTGAAAGACTTTCCGCCGCCGATCATATGCGTATACTAGGGCTGGAAAGGAGTGCAGCTAGATCGGCTTCCTCATGCATCCGCTCCACTCGACAAAAGGCCACCAGTATGCTACACTTGTTCCGCCGAATCGGCCAGAAGTCAGGGGGTGCCTGCTCTCCAGTCATGCGTAGTCTAGTGCTTGCTATCGTCCAGCCTCGACTCGTTTACCAAGCCCAGTTTCAACAACTTACCTTGCGCGACTGGAATCGCGTAGAAACTGCAAATAGAGAAGCAATGCGAGTAATCACCGGACTCCCTCGCATGACCTCTATACCGACACTTCAAACCGAGGTGCAGCTGAGCACGCTGGATGAAATGGTACACCAGCGTCGAGCGGTACGTCGTGTAAAAATTTAATCAATTCCCGCCGCAGCAGCACTTGCACACTACCATGATCGTGCTTCGCCTCTGCTACCTCGCTCAGCGGAACCACCTCCATGGCAGCGACCTAAGGCTACGGACAACCGGCCACTAGGGTGCATAAAAACCTTCACCATCAAGTTAACCCGGCCAACCCACCACTCACTCTTGACTCGCCAGAGGGGTTCGAAGCGCATGTCGACGCAGGGGTAGCCGACGGCATCCTCCACACAAGCCTTGTCTGCCCCACTATGCCATCCATCAACCAGACGTGCACGTATTTCACGGCGGCGATACTTCCTTCTGTGTTGGCGGAGATGGGTGCCATTCGTGATGGTCTGAGCGCTTTAGCTTCTGAGCTCTGCGCTGACCCACCACCATGCTTGGTATTACACACGCATTCCACCCAATCTGCTCGAGAGCTCCGGCGCGTAAACAGTACACTGGGCGTTACATGTGAGGTGCACAAGATACTGCAATCATTCCCGTGCCCTGTTCGCGGGAGCACGACCACTCATGCTCTCGCGGACTCGGCCACTCATTCGCAGTAAGTGGTGTACCCGCTCCCGTATCTCCAGCTGTCACTGTAGGACACCCTACTCATTAAAAAGATATTCAATTAAGACTGCAGAACAATGGGAGACTGTTCTGCTCAGCTCCACACCAGAGGCACAACTGACAGGAGTCCGGATGGCCGAAACCGCCGCGAGGATCCAAGGAATCCTGGCTGACGGATGAGGGAGGGAGACCGTCCAAGTCGTCTACCCTCAGAACCCATCTCGGGCATCAAATAAAGTCATCTCTCTCTCTCTCTCTCTCTCTCTCTCTCTCTCTTCGGCGTTCAACGCGTGCCCTTCTCCCTCAGCGTCGGTTTGACCTTCCTGGCGGCTTAATCTGCCCTGAAGAGGTCGTGCTTCGGAGAATCCGCCTGGGCGTCACACTGGCTCCTGCTGTGCGAGCAACGTGTACTTCTAGTCTTGCGGATCCCACCCTGACCTGCCCCTACTGCCCTGCCCCTGTTGCTGAGGCGACATTGGAACATTTGCAAGGGACGTGTCCAGGGCTTCAACCTGCTCGAGCTCAACAGATGGGGGCCACAGGACAGCGTCCAGGCCACCCTCCCGATATTCATCGGTGGACACAAGGCCCCTTTACAAAAAACTCTTGGAAATAATTTTGGAAACTGTGCTGTATAGTTTACTGATGATTGATGATGATGATTGATGATTTCTATTGGTTTCCCCTTTGTATCGGGGTGATGACATGTCATCTTACCAAAAAAGACTAATATACCTATGTTTTGCACTTTTGGTTCAATACTAGCGCTGCTTAGGGCAGGCACAAAAAGCTTATTAGGCACAAAATACTTTTTTTTTCTGTTATAAGTGGTAACTGTCCTAGGCAATATTCCCCTCTCTGCTTTTCGTCCACCAGCATTCTAATCTTCTTTTCGTCCCCTCGACAGCCTTGAAGTTAACTTCCTCTGTGATACCTTTAAATCCTAGGGCTTCTGACAGCCCAATATTCCCTTCATGTAGATTTGGATGGATACCCTCACATTCTAGCACGATGTGCCGCATAGTTTCTGTTTCTTTTCCGCAGACCACGCATACCCCATCATTTTGTGAATACTTCCCCACAAAACTCTTAGTTCGCAGGCAGCCTGCTCTAGCCTCAAAAAGCAAAGCACTGCCCTGGGAATTATCGTAGAAATTTTCCTTTCTGATGTTCATCTTCTCAGCCCTGTATATCTCTAACGACGTTTTGGCTTCCATTTTTTCCCTCCATTTATTCGTTTCAATCTGCCTTGCCTCTTTTTTGGTTACCTTGGCTGTTTTGGATTCCCCACTGTTCTTTCCGTATTTCATCGTTAGCCTTCTAGTCTTTCTTAACCACTGCGTGTCCACGCTTTTCAAGTATAGGTACCTAAAAACCTTAGCTGCCCACCTTCGTTGATCCATTGCCCTCAACCTCATCTCAAAGCATATTTTACTCTGAGCTTCTCTAACTTCAAACGACGCCCAGCCCATATCTCCCTGAACTGCTTCGTTAGTTGTTTTTCCATGCGCGCCTAAGGCCAGACGTCCTACCGTTCTCTGGTTTACTTCAAGGCGTGATAGAACGTCTGATTTTAAGCAGAGTACAGCATTCGCAAACGTGAGACCCGGAACCATTACTCCTTTCCACATTCCTCTTACTACTTCATATTTGTTATACCCCCACAGAGCTCTATGCTTCATTATAGCTGCGTTTCGCTTTCCCTTAACCTGAAGTTGCTCCTCGTGAGTACTTAAGTAGCTATCCCCTTCGTTTATCCACACTCCCAAATATTTATATTCCTTGACTCTAGGTAATTCGCCTTGCTGGATAGACACTACGTCGGTGGTAGCGTCATTGAAAACCATTATTCCTGATTTTTCTGCACCGAAATTTAACCCGAGGTCAGTGGCTTCCTGGCCGCAAATATTTATTAGCCGCTGCATATCGGTTTGGTTATCAGCTAAAATAACAATGTCGTCTGCGTATAACATTCCCGGAATATGCTGTTGTACCACTTCGCCTTGCAGCATATGGGTTAGGGTAAACCCTACTTGACTTTCTTCCAGTTTCTTTTCTAACCCTGCCATGTAAAGCATGAACAGTATTGGGCTCAAAGGGCATCCCTGTTTCAGTCCCCGATGGATGTTGACCTGCCGGGCGCATTTCTGTCCTTCCCAAGTAAGGTGCACTCTATTGTCTTTATAGATTGCCATAAGGAACTGTACTAACTCGTCATCTAATCCCTGGAGTTTCAACATTCTCCACAGCCGTTCTCTGTTTACGTTGTCATATGCCCCTTTAATGTCTAAGAACGTAATCCATAGTGGTCTATTCTGTGCTTTCGCAATTTCAATGCATTGCGTTATCACGAACAGATTGTCATCCAGTCGCCTGTTTTGTCTAAATCCATTCTGCAGTTCCCCAAGTATTTCATTTTCTTCCATCCATGCTTGAATTTCTGATTTTATCGCCTGCATTACGAATCTATACACCACTGACGTTACTGTCAGTGGTCTGTATGACTCAATACTGGCTTTGTCTCCTCTGCCTTTATATATTAAATTCATCCTACTTTCTAACCAGTCCTCTGGTACTTGTTTGGTTTCTATTACCTTATCTATTGCCCTCATAAACGATTCCTTACTTTTAGGTCCAAGTAGGTTTATCAGTTGCATTGGTATTCCGTCCGGGCCCACTGCTGTCTGAGGGGAAACCTTTTGCTCTGCTTTTTTCCAATCAAGGTTGCTCAAACTTATTTCCCTTTCCGCAGTCTTTTGTGGCGCTGATGTTATCGGTGCAGGTTTCCCTACCACTATTATCCTAAACTTCTCACTAATCACTCGATGAATATGCGCCAACGCGTGCTCTCCTTCTAAATGTTCCCCCTCCTCATCAATCAGGAATTTTTGATGGTTATCGTTTTTTGAGCTGAGTGATTTTACATGGTTCCAAAACTTCTTGGATGCGCTTTTGTCCTTCTTCCGTATTTCTGCCATCCATTGTTCGCTTTTCTGCTTGATCTTCGCTTGCACCATTTTCTGCACTTCTAGTTTTTTCCCACGGTAGACATCCCACTTTTCCTTCACTACCTCCGGTTCCATACTAGTTCTTTTTGCTTCTCTATGTTCTCTGGACGCCTTTCTTCGCTGGTCGATAGCCTCTTTTATTTCCTTATTCCACCAGCTTCTCGGCTTTCTCTTCCCTTTCCATCGGTTTCGTTCCTTTTCTTCATTAATCTTACCCTTTATGAACGCAATTATTTCATCGTAATCCCAATTTTTGCCTGGGTATTTATTGATTTCATCTTCCAATCTATCAGCGATGATCTTTAACTGCTCATTATTCAAATTATTTCCTCCTATTGTACCTATTTCTGCATTTGTCCGGGTTGCGCCTCCAAAGTGCAAGCTAAACCGCTTGTGGTCGCTTCCTAAGCTGTCTGTTCCATTTTCATCTATCCTCATTTCCCGCAGCCTTCCGTATACTGTCTCGGATACTAAACCGTAGTCTATGCTGGACTGCCTGTTACCGCTTTCCCACGTTATTTGTCCGTCACACTTGCTTTCCGTGTTTACTATTACAAGTCGGTTTTCCTGACATAGATCTATCACTAGAGAACCGTTGTGGTCTGTGTATCCATCCAAACCTTCTATATGGGCATTCATATCTCCAACTATGATTATTTCGCCCGAATCTTTGAACTCGTTTATATCTCTTCTCAAACAGTTTACCATTTCCTCATTTTCTTCCTTAGCACTACTTCCGGTCCACAGATACACCACTCCTAACCATGTATTTTTCCCCTCTATGGTGCCTCTAACCCATAGATGCTCTTTACAACTTTCATGCACTCTCTGCCAGTCGGTCCCTTGTTTAATGAGCATGCCAACACCTCCCCCGTTCTTCATTCCTGTGGTTCTGTTGCAACCTTCCCAGACATAATTGTCTATGATAGGTGGGGCTTCTAGGTCCCGGAGGTGAGTCTCGGCTAAAGCGTACACGTCTATTCCTTCTCGTTCAAGTTGCTTTTGAATTTCCACCCACTTATCTGGCTTTCTGCCTCCCTGCATATTTATGTAGCTGATTAAATATTTATTGCATTTGTTTTTCCCTCTCCGCTTACGGGGTCTGTTTTTGTCGTTTACAGAGTTGTTTGCTCCATTGTTTCCACTTAAATGGCTTCTGTCAACGCTCTCAGTTACGTCCGTAGGTTCTCCGTTTAGCTCTAGGCCTGGCTGCCTCCCCGCGTTGAGTGTGCATGTGTCTCTTGCTTCCCCTTTGTCTCCTAGTTTGCCTTCCTTAGCTGCGCGGGGCCCCCTAAAAAAGCTTTTAGGGGGCCCCGCATCATTTTTTTTGTTTTCTTTTTTTATGTGTCGAACTTCTGTACTGTTTTGTTCGTTATTTCCTTGTTACTTATGCCCTGGGGCGAAACGACGCAATAAAATAAGTGCATGCTGGTATAAGCAGGTCTATCGCGCTAGTAAATAGTGCGGAGATACGTGCCCGTCTTTGGACCTTTTTCTAACTTGTTCGCTGGTAATTACTTTTATTTGGTAAATATAGCATCGCTTAACGTTTTTCTCCATCCGAAAAACTATATCTCTTCTCCGTACTCAGGAGAAAATTTTTATCTCTATCATCGCTGCGCGCACGAATACTAACGCTGCGCGCACGAACGCCTGACTCCAAGCAACAGAGGCCGATTGCCAATGATTGGAAACCCCATAGTTTCCAATTGGCTTCCCAGCTATCGGCCACTCATCAGTAACTCGGCTGAAAGATTGATAAAGCGCCAAGCAAACGGCGACCGGAAGTAACGTCAAATGGAAAGCACATCGGAAGCCGAGCTTCAGCACACGGATAAAAGCGCATTTTGGCCTTGCGCTTTCCGTGCCCGTGGCGACGACGGTTAGAGCGTGAACAGGCCACAACGCAGCAAAAAGTAGTTACCTAAAGAGCCACAGCTCCGTGCCACGAAACAAAGCGTACTCAAATTAAAGAACAGCGTATTCGAAATAGCGTGCGAGATAGCTTTGCACGTTCTCTAGGAATGGTTTATTTGTGTCTCCTAACGCAACGACGTCTGTTGGACTGCTTGAGCGTTGTGCCTCTGCCCGTTCTTTTTCTCCGCGGCTGGGCTGGCGGGCGGGAGGTCGCGTCTTTCCGACTTCTGCGTCTCTTTTGTGGTATTGAAACCGCCCTAGTGCTCCTGTACGTGTCTCTGATGTGCGTTTTGGTGATGGTGGCGGTGTTTTAAGTATACCAGACTAGTGGAATAACATCTTTTGCCTGCTGCGCCGGCCGCTGAAAACGTGAGTCACCATTTCATTTTTTCTTGCCTGGTACCGGAGAGCTTGCGCTCGTTCCCGCCAAAACTTCAGCTGCCGTTTGTAACAATTGGCGCGCGTGAGTGCTGTGTAGTGTTGGTTCTTGGGAATAATTAAGTGGCCACATACATGTGCTTTCATTTATGGGACGCCAGTTCTAACTATCCTTTTTCGGGCTTTATCTTTTCCGAACAAGCGGCCGTGCACCCACTGCAGGTTCACGGCGTTCAGCATGCGTTCAAGCAAGACTCGTGTGCAGTATAACAGTTACGGGTGTATTAAGCTGGCTCCATTAAACTCGAGCTATAAGTGAAGCTTTCGGTTCATAATTTTCTTGAGCAACGTAAAGCTATTGTCGAGCGGCAAACTAATTACACTGCCGCTTGGCTTCTCTGTCTGTTCCGCTTGAATCTGGCGCTTCCGACGAGGCAGAAGTGAGCGAAGGCGACAGCAACGCCGTAACCAGTTTAATACCAAAATAGTTAGGTTTGTAGCGTCGCTTTAATGGTCGCTTTATTTGGTTACCCCTTAAAATATAGCACATCAAAAGGTCACAAGGCTTCTCATCAACCTCCAAGTTGGCGTAGATGTCTTGCAAAAAAAAAAAAAAACGTGAACGTTTGTGCGTTCCGAACCCATTGTGTAGTGCGTTACCTTGTAGTCTGATCCCGCGTTGTTGGAAAACAAAACTTACGCTAATAAAATGTTGACGGCACGACATTTCAGTAGCGATTACTTGTATATGTGACTCCAGTAGCCACAACAAAATTTCACGGAACCGGTGGCGTGTTGCTTTGTGTATTGAACTTTTTTCGTATTACCTTGCGCGACTGCTATGAGTGTGAAGCCCATTTTAGGTGAAATTCCTGACTATTTTCTCAAGACCTAGCAAAGTAACTGCTACCGCAAAACGCAGTTTTGAAAAAAAAAGGGCAGTACGTTTCATGTTTCATAGCGAGTGCTAAGAAGCTAAAACTTTAGGCTGAATATTTTCGCACGTCTATGCGTTAAGGATGGGGCTAGGTGCTGTATTTAGTAAACAGCGTGTATTTACCGTTGTAGTGAACGGTTTTTATTACTTATTACAGGCGCTAAACGTAAAGGTGTTTCCCGTGGACAAGTGGCGGATGCAGCAGAGAGAACAAGCCTTCCAAGCTGGACTATTCTACAATAGTGCTGCTGGACTACATTCTGTGATCTTGGCAGGTCGGCGAATTACCAGGGAGGAAGGTCTTGTTTTGATTTACCGGAATGCGCATGTTTTGTAGGCACCTCAAACAGTTAAACGAAGCATAGATCGGTTCGTGCTTCATGAGTAAAGCTTTTTTTTTTTATTTTTCTCGACTATTGCGTTTGTGTCTGCTTTCGTGGAACAAGCTTATTTGGTATTCTTGCCACTGTTAAGCCTGGTTTCTCGTAAATTTGGTGTCCATAATAAAAAAAAATAACATTACGGGATGTGTTGTGCTGCTGAATTGTTTTTGCCAAGTCATGTATTGCTTCGCAAAGTTGATGCATTTTATTGTGGCTCGCAGTGCGATTTCTGTTTTATACATGCCATTGTACAGGAACATATTCAACGAGTGCGCAATAAATATTCAAATACTCACTCATTAAATAATTTTCTGTATAATGGCATGTATAAAGCATAAATGGGGCTGGGAGGCTACTCATAAAATAGGCATTGCCCATAAGTACTGGCCACAAAGCCCAAAACGTGCATGGAAATAGCGTGGGGTCTACCCATTGGCATTATCATGGCAACATACTTTGCCTAGCGTTGTCCAATATTGGCCTTCCAGAGCTTGGCCAATTGTTGGCTTGTCACCCTTCCCAAGCACCATGCAATAATGGTGGCCGAGGTATTGCCAAGCTCGGACTCATTGGCCACTGATGATTTGCCAAGCTTGGGCTTGGCAATTTCTGCTGCTTGGGACCCTACCCTTGAACGAAAGATTTCCTTCGGTACCGGTACCCAAAACCAGTTTGCCAAACAAACAACCAAATATAAGACAGGAAGCAGGTGAATCCCCTCAGCCTTTTTATTGCTTGCCTGAATTTCCTTTCTGTGCCTCCTTCGGTCCGGCGTGGGTCGCTTTTCCCACGGTTCTCCTCCTTTCTCCATGACTAGTCTCAAAATGGGCTCCGCGGGAGAAGCAATGTGGTTGTTCGCAGCTGCCAGCAAATTTCTGGTCGCATCCGCACGTACCGTGGGCTGCGAAAGTTATTTCGAATCTGCTTGGACGCTGAGAGGACAGTTTTCAGAGAAGCCCGATTTTTTACCTGACCCCAGCAGCGAAGGTGTGCAGAGGAATTCTTTGAACACATACGTCCTTCGCTCAACGTTCATTTGCAAACTGCTGTCTCGCAGTATCCAAAGTTGCAACCTGAATTTGAGCGTTAATCAGTAGCTGCCTTCAATTTTACTTTTCTAGTATTGTTGATATAACCAGTAGCTAACGTTATTGAACAAGTACTTTCATATAACCGGCCAATCAACCTCATCATCTTATCCTATCTGTGTTGTAGACGTAGCTAGGTACATCATGAGTATATGAATTTCGCGTCATAAGTCGTATTGAAACCAGCGGAATAGGATTTAAAGGGACATTGAAGTGATTTGTAAACATTGGGGGATTACGAGCGCAAATTGTAGTCCGGAATCCCTAGGCCCTGTTTCCTCCACTCTGAGTGCGTTTACGCGAATTTATTTAGTAGAAAAATGAATTCGAAAATGCCGTCCTCCTCTCTGCACCCTCGCCCATTTTCTGTCGCGTTTTCGTGTGACGTCAGTAGGAGGTGTGCTGGCAATTGGCTGCGCTACTGCATGGCTCGCCGACCTTCCGAGTCCGCCGCCCAGCGTTTCGTCCGCCGGCCGCCGACGGTTCGTAGCAATTCGTTCGCTCAGTTGAGACGAAGCCAGTACACGCTTGTGAATAGAAGAATGTGCCTTTCTTCCCTTGGTTAGTTCGTACATTGTATCTAGCTCCAAGTCAAGGTCGCTTCACACAAGCGCTGCACAAGCGCACATGCGACGCTTCGCTGACTGGTACGCCAGTAGAAAAATTAAGGCCACTCCAAGGCGGGAGAAGTCAGCGAAGTCAATATAGGTACTAAGGAAATAAAATCAATTCATACTTTTACCGTACAGTGTAAAACTAGGGCGCAGGGAGCACTTTTTTGCGCTAAGCGAACGAGCACAGCGGTCAGCTGCACGACTACGCATCTGCAAACGCTTTTCCGTCTATGAAATGACATTGCTATACCTGAGATATTGTGGAAACTTGGGGGACGCTTACTGCATCAGCGAATTACAATAAATAGTCACCTAAGCTGCTTGAAATGCTAAACCTAAATAAAAGTGTAAACTGGTTACACATTATATACCTTATATTGCCGAAGTCTGCAGCGCTGGCTCGTGGCCGAGTGGTGTGAGGCGCTAGGCATATAATAGCAACTGTTTTGCAAGTCACCAGTGTAAATCCCCGAGGGTACAGTTTTTTTTTTATAAATTGACTTTTCCATTTTGGCCGATGTTTACTGTACTCACCTTTTTTTGGCAGTAATGTTCACTACTCCACGAACTAGTTCACAGAACGCGCGCAGGCTGACACTGGCGCGCTAGCGAGTTCTCGTTGGCGTGCTGTTGCTATAAGCACCGACTGCTTGCGGGCAGTGGGCACAGGTCAGAATCAACAGACCCTTGGCCTTGTGTGAACGCGCTTTTTACGGTACAGGCATGAACCACGCAAGCTCCAAATATGGTGGAAAAGCGCATGGCATTTGAGCGTCTCCGGGGACGCGGAGGGCGTTCATCCAGTGCGTAGGCCTCGGCTAGTGATTGCTACTTTTCTAGGCCGTCCTGGGAGGCTAATCTTATGCATTTTACAGCCGACAACATGGCAGAAGCGCGGTACGACGATTACTGAGATATCGAGAATGCCCATCCAACGACGCCGTCGCATGTCAAGCATGTTGTTTTACAAAACCGAAACCGAAACTTGTTTGAATGCTAACCTTCAACATCGTCCAATCACGGTGCGCCTCCTCCCGTCGTCGCAGCCTTTAATTGGTGCGGCCGCTGCAAACCGCGCATGGTAGTTTTTCTTGTTCCGCACTTTGTAAAATAGAATAATTACCGACTTGTCAACTGGATAAACGATGAGAAGTGTGCTAATTTGAGCCAGTGTACGCAGTGCAAACAAAAACGGGAGCTTGACAAATTCCCTTCAGTGTCCCTTTAATGGTTGCTCGAGTTATAGGTTTCTGGGATAACACTTATCTATTAGCGGCTGGAGGCTTGGAGCATTATGTCACTATGTAGTTAGCTAAGGAAGCTTTTATGGATGCAGGTCTGTACATTCTGCGCCAAGCACTTACCTAAAGCCAGCTAAATGTTGCCTAATTGTTACACATCTAAAGGTTCACAGTTATATATTGCTCTGTAGCCAGCCGCAGAAGCTTTTATGGCTATTTCTCTTAAGCTTTAGGGCAAACTCTCCAATAGGTGGAAAAAGAAAGCTGAATGGTTCCAAGTATGTGGACGTATAGCCAGACAACAGCCTATAGCCGGCCAAAGGAGCTTTTATGGCTTTATATCTTGAGCTTTAGGACGAAGTCTTTTCAATAGCTGGTAAAAGACAGCTCAATAGTTCCAAGCATGTAGACTTAGAGCTAAACAATGGACTATAGCCAGCCAAAGGAGCTTTTATGGTGTATATCTTCAGCTTTAGGACAAATTCTTTTCAATAGTTGGCAACAGACAGCTGAATGGTTTCATGTATGTAGACTTAAAGCTAAACAACGGCCTATAGCCTGCTAAAAGAGCTTCTAAGGCTGTCTTTAGGTTTAGCACAAATGTATTCCAATAGCTGGTGAAAGACAGCTGATTGTTTTGAGTCTGTAGACGTAGAGCTAAACAGCGGCCTATAACCAGCTAAAGGAGCGTTTGTGACTTTCTTTTTTAGCTTTAGGACAAATTCTTTCCAATAGCTGGCAGAAGACAGCTCAAAGGTTTTAAGTCTGTAGATGTAAAGCTGAACAACGGCCTATAGCCAGCCAAAGGAGCTTTTATGGCGTTCTCTCTTTAGCTTTAGGACGAATTCTTTTCGGTAGCTGGTAAAAGACAGCTGAATGGTTTCGAGACTGTAGAGTTAGAGCTAAACAATGGGCCACAGCCATCCAAAAGAGCTTTTGTGGCTGTCTCTCTTTAGATTGAGGACAAATTTTTATCAATTGCTGGCAAAAGACAGTTGAATGGTTTCAAATCTGTAGACTTAAAGCTAAACAATGTTGTATAGCCAGCCAAAAGAGCTTTGTTGCGGCTTGTCTACAGAACTAAAGCCATGAATATTTGTCTAGCTGTATTTGTAACCTGAATAGCCATGACTCTATAGACTAAACACACTGGGATGTTTTATAATGGGCTAAAGAGAATTGTATGGGTTACAGTCTTTAGTGCTGGATGCATAAAAACTTCAATAGCTGGCTATAGACTAATTTATGCCCTTTTATGGGTGACCATAGGGGCCCATCGGCGGCCATAGCTCACCGTACATTTTTCCATAGACGCCTATAAGCCATTTTTGAACGGGAGACCCCCTTACTGCTATATACAATGCCCCTATGCATGACGCGATCTCTTTTATTCCTATTTCCTCTTACTAATCTACAATCTATTACCCATTCCCATTCGTGTGGAGTAGTATGTCGACGAACGAATGTCGGCAAACCTCCGTGCATTTTATTTGAAGAGCTTGTCTCTCTCCCTGACAAAGGCACTTCGAGCATTGTACACAACGTCCCATAAGGCATGCAGTGATTAACAAGAGCTGACGTGTCATATTTTATTCTACTTGCCGTCATGCAAAGATGCCACCTCAAATATTCAAGCATGAAGAAGAAATACTGCATGACATGGGGTCGAACTTTGCCGACACCGAACAATTTCGCTTCAAGTTAAATCAGACCGCTTAGCCATCCGTCTTCATGCGATGTGCCTAGAACGCTGCGGCCGCTGATTTGCGAATGTACGCGAGTCACTGTACAAAGAGTGTCCATTGTACTGCCTGACAGACGGCTTTTCTTTAGAATACAACCGGGAGGCGTGTCAGGTTTGTGATATTGTACGAAATGCGCCGCATGCGCTGCAGGAGTCTCCCTGCGTTCGTGAAAAATACAGGTCGTGATCAAACCCTGTAAATATTTGAACGCATGGGTGGATATCAACATCATCACCATTTTCAGCCTCATCGTCCCAACATTCATCCGCCGCAGTTAGGCATCTTAGCTTCTTCCTCTCTCTTGTTGAAGCATTTGCAACTCTTACTCTCGTACAGCCATAAGTAGCACTCTTGTTTCATCGCCTCTCAGAAAGTACGTAAGAAGAGCAAAAAAAAGTGGTGAACAAAGGAATTCAATCCAAGCTCGTTACCTGCCCGAGGCGTAATATGGAATCAACATCAAAGTTTAAATGAAGAATACTCGGTGAAGAAAAGGAACACTACAACCGGATTCATTGTTGTTGCGGCCACAGTTGACGGAACAAAATTTTTTTTGTTGTTTCGGAATGCGCAGTTTATGAACATCACAATACTTCGCCAAAAATTGACAGACGAGCACGATTTCCCCACTCTTCGCATAGTATACGGTACACACAAGTACGCTGCAAAGGGCTCCAGCAGCTGCCCTGCGTTCATTGGTTAAATTGTCTAGCTCAACCCAAGCTCATTTATAAAAGGCAGAGCAACATTATAAAGATCGATTATAAAGATCACACCCAATACAGAGTCCCTACTTTTCCCATGCTGACTCCATCCAATGAGCAAATAAGCAGAATCCAAAACAACGCAGCGCCGATTAACACAGCTAACCGTGGATAGAGGCCGCTAGGCGTCAGTAAGCTGAGGCAGTCGTTATCAGCGCATGGCGTAAGGCGTGTTGTCGGTGTGAGAGGCACGCTGTTGGACACAGTCGTCTGTCAGCGAGTGATCTTTGTTGGTGTGGTGCGCTAGGACGGCTCGCTGGGAACGCTTCTTCATTCCTTTCCGCACACTGGTTGAGTGCAGTGGCTCCATGCAGAAACCTTAACATGCTTCTGTTCCCGGCCGACGATTGATAGGATGGACGTTCGCTCAGGGTGGACAAACTTTACCTTGGATGAAAGGAGTGAAGTCTCTCAACAAAGCTTGTTGTCCGGCGTTTGACGAAACTGGCGTCCAGTAAGCTGCATTCTAAGGATTCAGTGAGCACTGACAAGCAACCAAAGCGCTGTGTAGACAACGGTTACACAATGACTGGTGCCAGAAAAGAGGTCAGCAGTCTTTTAGACCTAACTGAAGCTGTGATTTCGAAGTATCCCGAGCGTTTCATGCCATTGCTCCTCGCGATTCCTTTTATAACCCTCGACGGCCGCCAACATAGCCACGAACCATTGGTTGACACACTTAGCCGAGACCTCTGGCGTTATTTCAGGTCAGCCGCTCAACCGCCCCGGAATCGGCTGGGTACCACATTCTCGCCGGACGCATCGGTGGAGGACCGCCGTCTGCTAGCCGAGATTTCACAGGAACTACAGGAGGGAAACGAAGACTTTCGGGAAGTGGAGCGGCGGCTCTCAAACGCATTAGCAACTTCAAACAGACTTCAAAACATCCTCCAAAATCTGAGCTCGAGGCTCTCCGAACGTGTCCAGAGGCGCGGCGCTGGTCTCCACGCTGATTCGAGGCCCACAGCCACCAGCCACCCACGACAGCGGGAGGCCCCCAGCGTGCCAAGGCCATCCGTTGCTTCAGAGCGCCCTTCGATCATGTCCTTCCGTGATGAACTCTACGAAGCAGGAAGGCAAACGATTGAAGCTAGAGCGCATCACGCTCGTCTGCAGCGCCTCGCGGACGACATTGAGAAAACGCTGGTGTCTATTCAACGCAGCTGCGGAGCAATAAGTGCCACAGGCAGACCAGCTGCATTGCCTTTTTCGCAGTCGTGGATGCCGCAGAACCTAGCGATGGCGGTAAGCCGAGTGTACTACTACTCGAGCGACTACGCCGAGGAGCTTATCAGCGCGCCTCTGAAAGTGTCTGGCTACACCGTGAGACTGGCTGTCCTCTGCCGGGCTGCGGACTGCTGCGTCAAGCTTCTCTTTCGCGCCCAGTTTTGCTTCGACTCCGGCAACGATGTGGTGCAGTGGCCCTTTCGCGGCGCTGTTCACTTGGTGATTCACCACCCGACGAATCGTGTCAGCAACCGTCTGTATACCGTGTACCCGTCGCACGATATCGAGACTATCATGCCCAGGAACGTTCACAATGCCTTCTTCGACCTTGGGGGACCCATCTCGGCTCTCCGACTCGATCAAAGTGGACTCTGGGCTATGGAAACACTTCACCTCTCTGTTAAGGTTGTTCCCAGTCACGACTCTGCTGCCGATTCATAGAAGACCGTATGCTCTGATCCTACGTCCCTCAATCGCCCCTCGCATTTACCATGTGAGTGAAACATGCGCACTTCATTGTGTATGTAGCCTTCGCTGTTCCTTGAAATGCACTCCGGTTTCCGATATTTCTCCTCGCAAAACGGTCGATGTTGATGTGTTCTCCTCGTTAGACATGCTCAACCATTTCTTCTTGGACCGCATGGAGCAAAAAGAGGAGCCCGAAAAACTTCGCATCGTCAACACGATATTCATAACTCCATGTGCTTTGTGATCAGTTCAGGGACTGATATTGATTGCGCATGCGACCGGCCATTTGCTGTTGGATTTCTTCTGATTATTTCTGTATCTGCAACAGACACTGCTGATGACTGTTGTCGTTGTGCGCGCCGGCACTTGCGTATGTCGTGTCCAGGAATGTGTTTGCGGTTTTTTGCATATTTGTCAACTTTCATTTTAGTGGCCTTTTCTTGTTTTTTAGCATGCATGTCAGTGCACAAGAGTGTATACAAACTGGTGACTTTGTACTAATACTGGGCAATCAGAGTCACCAGAAGTCTCTTAAAAGTTGTATTTGTGTGGTGGGGGGAATCAAGACAATTGGTGGTGATGGTGGTGTAAGTCTGGATGACGAGGATGATGATGATGTGCATACTAAACTTTCATACACCCCTTTTTGGCCGAAAAGGGTGCAAGAATCTTGTCCCAGGGCGAATACATTTAAAATGGTTTTGGCGAAAAAAGGGTGTTTAAACGAAAAAAAGGGCGTTCGTGTGAACACCCCAAAAAGGGTATAGGCTGGCTCAACACCCTAGAATAAGGGTATGGCAAGGGCAGCAGCTACGCGTAGCAATGTGAATCGGCGGAGCGTGCAGCATTCAACACAGTCAATATGCACAGTTACACTTGGAACACAAGTGAATTGAGGAAGAAAACAAACGGGATGCAAGCGGTACAGGGAGTGCATACTTACTTATGATGACATGTGCCCTTGTTGCTTTTATATCCAGCAGAGGAAATCTCTCTGATCGAGTCGCTGGGTTTGTCGCAAAAATAGATATTTTAGCGCTAATTTTTGAACTATAGATTTTACTATAAAAATGTACAAACCAACACGCGGATTTGCAAAAACTTTTAGTCACGAGGTAGTTTTTATGTTCCATAACTTATAGAATTTAATTAAATACCAAATAAATCTTCCCGACACCTCAACACCCTTCAGAAAGGGTGTTCATTATTTCAACACCCTCTTTCCCAGAAGGGTGTAAAACTACAAATTAGTGTGTCTGAAACTAACAAAAAGGGCGTAAAGAAAAAGGGTGTAAGAAAAGACCACCAACTAAGAAAAAAGATGAAGAAACTCCAACTTTGCAGGCATTTTGTACCTGTTTACACGGGTGGACTGAACATTTTCTACAAGCGGTGCGTGTTTTATACCTCACGATGTTTAAAGCAATGTGAATGTGCACAATTTATTACCACTGAATCTGTTTAAGCTTCAGCTAGTTTTGGTGGCGCTAGAAAAAAAATACACAGAAAAAGAACTGCGGAACCTGTAAAGGGTGCACCACCACAGATAGGGCATTTTAACAGTGAAGCCGGCTTACGAGTTTGTTAATGTGTGAGCACAAGGGGCGTATGCGTATCCGCACCTCTTACTGTACCATTTCAAAGGTACTAGATTTTTATGGAATTTAAAAGGCAAAAAAAATTGCGCAGCTTGCAATAGTGGTGCAAGGCTGGAGAAACAGCATAGCTGGGGACGACCTAGCTTGTTTTCCCCTTGAATCCCCTGGAAGTGGGGGAGGGGGGACACACTGTAACAGCCTTGTAATATCCGCTTAAACGTGGCTTCACTCTTCAGCGGTCATCCTAGCCTAGCAAACTTAACAAAACTTAGCAACACCGGAAGAAACTAGGTCGACCCCCAGCTCCGCTGTTCTTTTTTGTGCAAGTGAATGCCTATTTCACACCGTTTCAACACCCAACAGAACGCCAATCGTGTTGCAGTTGAAAACCACCCTTTCCGCCACACGACTATAGCCTGTCTAATTTTGAAGGTTCAAATTGGTGTTTCACGTGCCAAAGCTAAACTTGGGGGATGAGGTGCACCGCATATGGAAACGAGCGATCATTGCATACGAGCAATTATTTTTTGTGTTTGAAAATTTCTTGCTAGTAGAGAAGTATATGAGGGGATGTCTTGTTCTTTAAGTGCTCTTATGCATCCAAGCATGGCCTTATTCAATAAACAGCTGAAGACCTTTTCCACACCCTTTCAACACCCCAAGAAAAGCCAAGGGTGTACAAGTTGATCAACACCTTTCTTTTTACACAGAAAGGATGTAGAGCTATGAAAAGGGTGTTGAGATCCAAGAAAAGGGGTGTAAAGGCCTCCCAACACCATTTTCCACTTATGCTACACCCTTTTTGGCTAAAAGAGTGTAAAAAGTTTAGTGTGTGTTTATATAAGCCAGATGGTGTTTTTTGGAATCTCAAACGAGTATTTTTCCTCAGAAGTGTGCCACTGCTTTTAGAACGATGCAACACCAATAACAATCGTACTCGTAGCCAGGCACTTATCTCTAACGGGGGTTATCTCTAAGACTCTAAGATAAACCCCGAAGACGAAAGGTCCGCCTTTCGAAACTGCCGGTGATAATAAAATTCTTGTTCAGTGTTCAACAAGTGTCTGAACCCAAGTTTTGACGTATATATATATATATACAGAAAGAAACGCCGGCAGTCTACAACACCAAAGAAGGCATAGGGGAGTGGTTAGACTATTTTTTTTACCGTTAGTGATGTTACACTATTTTTTTTATTATTATTATTATTATTAATTACGTGAGAAAGAAAGAAAGAAAAACACGCGCCCAGAGTGGTTCGGTCCCCACTCTGGGCGCGTGTTTTTCTTTCTTTCTTTCTCACGTAATTAATAATAATAATAAAAAAAAATAATGTAACACCACTAACGGTAAAAAAAATAGTCTAACCACTCCCCTATGCCTTCTTTGGTGTTGTAGACTGCCGGCGTTTCTTTCTGTATTTCCTTATGAGCCCCTCATTTCCAAACCCATATATATATATATATATATATATATATATATATATATATATATATATATATATATATATATATATATATATATAGTCAGGAAACATAAAAAATCACCCAGAGAGCGAAAAAATAAGGTAAGTAGAGGCACTCACTGGTCTGGGGCCTCACCACAGGTAGCGTAGTGGTTATCGCACCAGACCGGTATTCTGGAGGTCGTGGGTTCGGATCCCACCCGGCGGGCATTTTTTCATCACTTTCTTTCTGACTCAAAAAATTCTTCATTTCTTTCTATGACGTAACGCATTACCCCCTTTTGCTTTCCGAGGCCTTCTTGACTGCCAACACTTATTCTGTCTTAATTCACTGAGCCCCTCATTTTCCAATTTCTCATTCGCTACATGCATAACGAGGGCCTCTGTTCTGGCAGCCTTGATGCCAAAGGTAGCTTAAGAGGATTCAACGCTAGTCGATCACTCTCGACATGTCGTAGACGCTGGAGTCACGGCCCGGGGGTTTAAAAGAAAGTCCCCTTCACCCCGAGTAGTCCGAGTGGCGCTGGCCACCACCCCCAAGTACAGGAAGCAAAAAAATACCGTAACATAAATACCCGATAAAGTGGTGGGGAAACAGCCCCGCCGGTAGCGTAGTGGTTATCGCACCAGACAGGCATTCTGGAGGTCGTGAATTCGGATCCAACCCGGCGGGCATTTTTTCATCACTTTCTTTCTGACTAAAAAAATTCTTCATTTCTTGCTATGACGTAACGCATTCCCCCCTTTGCTTTCCGAGATTTTCTTGACTGCCAACCCTGATTGTGTCTTAAATCACTAGGCCCCTCATTTTGCCATTTCTGATTCGCTATATCTATATCTATCTATCTATATATATATATATATATATATATATATATATATATATATATATATATATATATATATATATATATATATATATATATATATATATATATATATATATATATATATATATATATATATATATCAGTGTATCAGTGTGTAGAACCGAAAGAAATACCGCTTCGGCTGCGGTTCTGGTCCAGGTGAAATCAATTCGTGGCGGTTCAGTTCCGGTTCGACAAAATCGCGTACCGAACCGGTTGGCGAACCGCTTCGGGAGCTTGGGCCGGTTCGCGAACCGGTTCCATGAGTTGAATTATGACTGGAATTAGAAAAAAAACATTTAGTAGTTTAAAACGAAAGTCAAATCAGAATAAAAACAAAAATTCAAAATGCTGCTGTTCCCCAAAGGCGGTGGCACAATTGCAAAGCAAAGATTAAACAATTACGATATATTAGAAAAATAAATGAAGGGGCGACGATTTACCACCTACTTTCTCGCCCAGACTTTATGTTGTCCTAGCGACTATTCATAAGGCCACCGCCAAGAGATATAACGGTGGGATATATAATTTTCTGCCCTTTCCTTTTTTGTTGAAATTGCAATCGTCGCTATGGAATCGCCCATCACGCTAACCTTGCACCCTTAACTTTAGGCCGGCGTACTGACGCGTTCAAACACCAGCGCTTTCACCAATGGCGCACATTTTTTATATTTGTAACAAAACAGAAAAATCCTACAACAGGCACATAGATACTACCAATGAATTAGATTATTTAGCTACCCTGAATAATTTGTTAGCTGTCACCTTATCGAATGTGTTTTACTTTTTTATGTATTGATTAAAATACTCTCAAAGCCCGAAGGCGTTACAGAGAGGAGTGGTTACATTTCATACAATATTAGTTACAGCCGTTTTGAATGATGTAGGATCCGGAATGCTGGCGATGGAGGCGGGGAGGTGGTTCCAGTCATCGCAGGTCTTGGGCATGAACGAGTGAAAGTAGGGGTTTGCGCGACACTTAGGAACCCCTACCTTGAACCTGTGATCGTTTCGTGCGGAGTTGTAGGATTGTAGTTGTAGGAGTTGTAGCAGAAATGAGGGCCTATTTTAGAAGGGGGTTAGTAAAGTAAATCTTACGAAAGAGGCACAAGCGCGTAATGTTCCTTCTAGAAGCAAGGTCACTGAATTTAAAAGAAGATTTAATTGACGTGATGCTAGCGGTTCGTTAGTAGTTTGTGACGCTGTACGACTGCGAGACCACCCCAACCCCTGGGCGGCGGCCATCAGGGCCTCGGACGCGGAGGGTCAGCGCCAGCTGGTATCCTTAACGGATGAAGCCTGCAGGACCAATGGGACCCTGGACGTAGGGGCCAGCCCAGGTTGATCACCCGAAGTCCTTTATGGTTTCAATAAGGTCTATTTCTCCTCCTCCGATGCCCCGCATCGATGACGCTCTGGACAGCCTTCAAGGAGCGGAGTTCTTCTCCAGCCTTGATTTACGCTCCGGTTATTGCCAAATCCCGATGCACGAAGATGATAAAGAAAAGACGGCCTTCGCCACGAGTTCAATGTTATGCCTTTCGGGCTATGTAATGCGCCCGCGACATTTGAACGCAGGATTGATACCGTGCTCCACGGCCTCAAATGGAAAACTTGCGTTTGTTACCTCGACGACATTGTTGTTTTTTCAACCACGTTTGGGCGACATCTCCAACATCTCGACGAGACACTGGCATTTCTCTCAAATGCCGGACTCCAGATTAATACAAAAAAGTGCACATTCGCTAGCAAATCGATAAAGGTGTTCGGGCACATCGTGAGCAAAACAGGAATGCAGCCAGACCCTGACAAGATTTCGGTCGTGCTAAATTTTCCGCGCCCGCTACAGCAGAAAGACCTTCGCAGAATCCTCGGGCTAGCATCGTACTTCCGCCACTTCATACGAAATTTTGCAACAGTTGCTTCTCCTCTGAATAACCTCTAGTGTTCTGGCACAGCTTTTACTTGGAGTGAAGATTGCGACACGGCTTATCAAGCTCTGAAAAACTCACTCACTCACGTCGGGCCCTGTGCTTTGCCACTTCGATGACGCTGCACCAACGGTTCTATACACGGACGCCAGTGGCCAACGCATCGGTGCAGTCTTGTTGCAAAGTCTTGCTGCAACTTGGTTCGTGCAAGAGGGAGCGAGTGGTCGCCTATGCCAGCCGCACACTGACGTCGGCAGAACAAAACTATACAATCACGGAGCAGGAATGCCTTGGTGTTGTGTGGGCCATCCAAAAGTTCCGCCCTTCCCGTATTTTCGCGCGTATAACCCATACCGAAAAATGCGAAAATTTCAGCGCCAAAGTATGGGTCGGATAATACGCGGAGTTTTTTCTTTAGTGCAGCTTCACGGCCATGCGCGTTTTCCCGTGAAGCTGCACTGCGTGTTGTGCCGCGAAGATGACTTTGTGTACAACAGTGAGGACTGCGGCTCAAGTGAAAACTCTAGCGAGAGCAGTGACACTCAGTGAATTGTGACTTTCGCCTTGCAGTCAGTGTATTCTATTTGCTACATATACGCCTTTTGTGTCTACATAGTATACGATGTGTTGCTTGAGCAGTAGCTTTGGTGCAGCTTTTACTGTACCAAATTTGCGGGAAATAGGCGAGGATGTTTTTTTTTTCTGTTTCTGACGGGCTGAAAGTGGGGCTGCGGATTATATGCAGGGGCGGGTTATACGCGCGAAAATACGACACTTGTATGGTCGACATTTTAATGTCGTAACTGACCATCACGCATTGTGCTGGTTGTCGACATTGCTGAACCTGTCCGGCCGCCTCGGCCGTTAGGTTCTTCGTCTACAGCAGCACAATTTTACCATCACGTACAAGTCCGGCAAAAAGCATTTAGATGCATATGCCCTCTTACGCTGTCCGTTGTCGCAATCGGCCGTCTGCTTCTCGCCGGCAAGCAGGCCTGCTTTACCCTTGGCGCCCATAGCTAACTCCACGGTTTATGAAATCAGTCTCCCGGCGATACAGCGCGACGATATTTTTTGTCGAAGAATAATCGACCAGATGGACGGCTCCTCGCGACCTCCCAAGAGCCGGTTACGTCGCCAACTCCAGGAGTTCCGGCTTGAAAACAGGGTTCTGTACCGTTAAAGCCACCACCCTACAGGCAACAGGTGGGTCCCTGTCCTACATCGGGAGCTACGCACAGCTGTTTTAGAGGCATTTCACGATTATCCGACAACAGGACATCTCGGTTTTGACAAAACCTACGACCGCATTCGTTGTCGCTTCGTTTGGCCTGGTATGTCGACAAGCGTGGCGAAATACGTTTCTTCATGCACCAAATGCTAGCACCGAAAACGCGCTACGACTCCACCTGCCGGCTTGCTACAGCCGGCACCTTGTCTTTTGGCGCCCTTGGAAACTGTGGCCTGCTTCCTGTATGCTGTGTGGCCCGGAACCTGTACACCCCGCTTCCCAACACAACAAACGGCTACCGCACTGCAGTCGACCATCTAACAAGGTACGCCAAGACAGCCCCTCTACCATCTGGCTGCGCCAAGGAAATCGCTGTCTTTCTGCTGCAAAATATCATGTTGCCCCATGGTGCACTTCGCGTCCTTTTAAGCGACCGTGGCAAGGCCTTCTTGTCCCAAATTTCTGTAGAAGTGCTTCAAGCGGCAAATACGGCTCATAAAACAACCACCAGCTATCATCCTGAGACGAACGGCCTCACTGAACACTTTCACTGAACTCTCTCCGACAAGCTGTCTAACCAGACTGCAGCAACTGGGACCAAATTCTACCGTTTTTAACCTTCGCCTATAATACACAAATTCAGCATACCACTAGCTACTCACCATTTTTCCTGGTTTCTGTCCATTCCCCTCCTTTCTTTATTGATACCGCTTTCTTATCTGCACCGGTATCTCTCGTTACCCCGTTTCTGACCAGTTGGTATCCCGTATTAACCACTGTCGACACCTAGCCCGCCTCCACACTGAAGCAACGCAGCAAGCACGAAAAGCCCATTACGATGCCGACCACCGCACATAAATTTTCGTCCCGGTGAAGAAGTGCTTCTGTGGACCCCGACACGATCGCCGGGCCTGTGAGAGAAGTTTCTGCACCGCTATATTGGTCCGTACACCGTCACTGCGCAAACTTCACCTGTAAACTATAGAGTGTCTCCTGCAGTTGCCCCCAACGACCGTCGCAGACGTGGAAGTGAAGTCGTTCATGTTTCTATCATGAAGCGTTTTAAACAGCGTACCCTTTAGCAAGCGTCAAGGTGGCCGATTCCTGGCGAGGGGGAAAATGTGAGCATTTATTGGTGTCTTGGTTGCGTAAGAGGACAGATGGAATGATTTAATAGCTATTTCGCTAGTGGGACCAATCTCTCACCTGCACATGCCCATTATAATCATCATTTGTGGATAATCATCATCGTAGGGCTCGTTCTGCCGAGTCACCGAGTTCCCTGCGAGATGAGTAAAGAGGCGTGCCTTGGAATTACTATTCCCTTGTTCCAGTCTGCTTTCCTCTTGCTATGTATATATTCACGGTATCATTCTCGATTCCGTTATTTCTGCTAGCAGCGCAGCAGGCTTTTCCCTACCTCGACAACCGCGGGTGACGGAAAAGTGGCAGCGGCGAAGCATTGCTGCAACACGTGAAGGCCGAAGGGTTGCGAACCCTGATAGAGGGCAAGCCAAAGTCACGCGAAGTAAGGTATACTATCATCTTTTTGTTTACTTTTAGCACCTACTTGCCGTGCTACAATCGCCAGCGATAAAATTTGGCCTACTTTATCCGCAGCTCTATTGAAGGAATTGGGTCGACCGATAACTGCCCACATCGACTGACCTCCAGACGTAACACTGGCGATTACGTAACCGTTTCTGGTGATACTGCATAAACAATACCCTGGGTGGAACGAGCGTCATCATTATCTCATTATCGCCAGCCTATGTACGCCCACTGCAGAGAAAGCGCCTCTCGAATACATCTGCAATTATCCCGGTTGTGTGCTAACTGCGACCAAGTTATCCCCGCAAACTTCTTGATTTCATCTGCCCAATCAACTTTCCCTCCCCCTGGCACCCTTGCCTTCTCTAGGGATCCACTCTGTTACCGTTAATTACCAATGGTTATCTTGCCTTCACATTACATGTCCTACCCACGTGCATTTCTTTTTATTTTCTACTAATATGTCCTTAGTACGCGTTTCTTCCCTGATCGACTCCGCTCTATTCTTGTCCCTTAATGTTACACCCATCACCTTCCGTTTCGTTGCTGGCTGAGTCGCCCTGAATTTAAGTTGAACCCTCACAATGAGCCTCCAGGTTTCTGCCTTGTGGCGAGTACCGGTAATATCCAGGTGTCATACACTTTCTTCAGGGTCATACACTTCCGCATTGTTATCCTTGTAATTATCTCTGCCTCATGGTTGAAATCCGGGGTCATATGTTGGCCTGAGTAGATATATTCGCATACCACTTGCACTGCCTCGCCACCTATCCGAAATCGCTGTGCTGTCCCGAGGTTACTAAACATTACTTTAGTTTTCGTCATATTAATTTTCAGTCCCAGGCTTCTACTTTCTTTGTCCAGTGCGGTAAGCCTGCTTTGCAATTTGTCCCCCGAGTTACTTAGCAAGGCAACATCATCAGCAAATGTGAGGTTGCTGAGATATCCTCCATTAACCGTTACTCCCACCTGTTCCCAATCCCTTGTTCTGAATACTTCTTGTAAACATGTTGTGAATAACAGTAAGGAGATTGTGTCACCCTGTCGGACGCCCTTCTTTATAGGTATTTTACTGCTTTCCTTATGGAGGATGATGGCAGCTGTGAACCAATTATAAATATGCTCTAGTATTCTTGCATAATGCTCGTCTACACCATGGTTCCGTCATGCCTGTATGACTGCAGAGGTTTCGACCGAGTCAAAGGCTTTCTCATATTCTATGAAGGCTGTAATATATAGGGGTTCAGTGTACACCGTACACTTCTCTTTCAGCTGAACGAACGGAACGAGCGTAGTGACCTCCAAACAACCGCGTTGCTTTGCTCAGTGCCAACTAATCTCTTGGGCAACCACCACCGTTAAAAAGTCAAGCAAAAGGCCATGGATAATCTAAAGTCAGCACAAGCCGATTGATAACCTCAGCTAGGCCGCTGAAAACGTAAAAGGGCGATAACCGATTGTGGCCATGCAGCCCGTTTCCTACAAATTGCAAACAGTTGTTGTACACGGCGATGACCTTACAGGCAAAAGGGAGCACGCAAGTTCTTGCTCGCACGACAGCCTGATGAATTTAACAACAGCCCAGAGCGTACTCACGTATGTTTAAAGTCCCATCAGGATCGTATTTTATTGCGGGTCTTCGAAACCACCACGTGGTTTCCATTTACGGTAAACAAATCAAGATATCTGGAATGTAATATTAGCTGTTTATTACCATTTTTTTTTCAACAGGTGCCCATGCTTTATGTGCCCAGTTCTCCCGTTCCACATCAGCAAAAGGCAGACAGGCCACTTACTTGTTACGAGTGCTCGGAAGGAAACGCGCTGCTATAACTTGAAAGCCCTTAGTTGCTTGCTCGTTATTTCATTAACCAAATAGCCAGGCGACGAACATTTAGATGATTTATCAATAGCATGGACAGAGGTACAAGCTATGGGGCATGGTGTAAGGGGGGGCAACTAAATAAGAATTACTGGGGAGGGTCAGAAATTTGAAAAAATGTGACGGCGAAAGTCTAGTGTGGCGTCCCGTTGATCTTTAGTTGAACTTGCGTTGATTTTTGCAACCACACCTGTCACCACTTGATCAGCCCCCTCGAGCCCACCTGCAGGAGCTCGTTCCTCTCACTTGCCATCACCAGAAGCCTTCCGCCCCGTAGGCAGATTCACCTCCCGAGCTCCTGTAGTACCGTTTCCCTGAGCAGATGGGCGCCGCGTCGCCCTTTATCAGAGCCCTCTCAAACCTTTATCTACCTCGGCTGGTTCATTTCCGGGCACGTTATCCCCGGCTCACCGATCCCTCCTATCTTCTGTGCTATGTTGTGTACCTCACAGCTATTTTCTGTATACCTCAAGCGTTTCACGAGGCATAGAGATCTACGACTTTTCCTGTAAGAGAAAAATTCACAGTGACGCAGTTAACCTTGAAGCAAGAAACGAAACCTTGTGCTTCCGATTGCTCGCTTTGTACTTAATGGTTTATGCGTTTGAACATCGATGCCCACGCTTCGATGTAAATGCTTTGGAAGTCTGGCGTTCAAAGGAGCGAGTATTAGTTCGCGCAACTGGACGTTAACAAACCGCCGCGGTGGTTCAGTGGCAAAGGTGTTTGGCTTTGGAGCCGAAGCCTGCGGGTTCGATTCCCGGCCGCGAGGGCCGCTGTTTAGTTGGAGGTGAAAGTGAAAACATCCGCGTACGGAGATTTCGGCGCCCAATACATCCATCCATCCATCCATCCATCAAACCATCCATCCATCCATCCATCCATCCATCCATCCATCCATCCATCCATCCATCCATCCATCCATCCATCCATCCATCCATCCATCCATTCGTCCGTCCGTCCGTCCGTCCGTCCATCCATCCATCCATCCATCCATCCATCCATCCATCCATCCATCCATCCGTCCGTCCATCCATCCATCCATACATACATACATACATACATACATACATACATACATACATACATACATACATACATACATACATACATACATACATAAATACATACATACATACATTGTTGCACTTGCAGTGCGACCCACTGGAATATATTGCCGAATATTTGCAGTGATCTCGGAAGCCCAAGCACTGCTTGTGCCGAAGTTACTGCACAAGAAGACAATGCTCGGATATCAAACGCTGGAAGGGGTCTGCCGGCGTAACAAAGCACTTCAGCTGCCGCTGATACGACACGATGGCAAAACGGCACGTGAGTCGTCGTTTCAGGTATCATCGCCCAGATAAGGGATATATGAGGATGTGTATCAGTGAAGGAGTGTGGAAATAAGCGCGAGAGTTACCAAACACAGTGGCTTCCAATATCCCTCCGGATGTAAACGAAGTTTCATTTTATCAACAGCCGTAAAGAGTGAAAGCGACACACAATTTGAGTTCAAATAGGCTAAATGAAAATGTGTCTTTTTTCAAAGAGGAGTTTTGCTGCTTGCATGAATGGGTTGTTTTCAAGTGGTCAAAAATGATGATTCGCGTAACTGAAGTACCGAGCAGTGCAGTTACTTTCGAACTTGGTTTATATACGTGATGTGTAGGGGAAGAATCCCAGCCGTAATTGGAGAGAATGGTGCCTTGTGGCAATGAATTTTTAACGATGACTGATTTTTAGGGGACTCTCCCGAGAAATGTCTGTCTGTCTTTAACGTGTGACACTATGCACCTCATAGGCATGCGTGGGTAGCATGGGCAGTACCCACGTGTCTAAAAAGGTCCTACAACACTTATTTATAGATATTTTTTAAAAAAGCTATTTTATTTTCCTCCCTTGTTGTGGATTAGTAAAGCAGTGTGCGTTACTTCACGTACATTAAACCATGTCGGCTCGCATGCAATCTATCACAATGTCCACTAAAGTTATGATTTTTTAGAATGCGTGCTTGTAAAGACATGGCGTTTGAGTTTGAAAACAAAACGTGGTGTAAGCTGCTGACTTATTCACCCTACTTGCCTCAGAAAGCCTTAAATCATCATCATCATTATCATCACCAGCCTATCTACGCCCACTGCAGGGCAAAAACCTATCCCATTATTCTCCAATTATCTCGGTCCTGTGCCAACTGTGACCAATTTATCCCCGCAAACTTCTTGATCTCATCTTCCCATCTAACTTTCTGCCGCCCCCTGCAACGCTTGCCTTCTATAGGGATCCACTCTGTTACCCTTAATGACCAGCGGTTATCTTGCCTTCGCATTACATGCCCTGCCCACGTCCATTTCTCCTTCTTAATTTCTACTAATATGTCTTCAACACCAGTTTGCTCCCTGACCCTTTCCGCTCTCTTCTTGTCCCTTAATGTTACACCTATCATTTTCCGCTCCATTGCCCGCTGAGCCGTTCTCAATATAAGTTGAACCCTCTTAGTGAGCCTCCAAGTTTCTGCCCCGTAGGTGAGTACCGGTAAGATGCAGCTGTCATACACTTTCTTCTTCAGCGACAATGGTAGGCTGCTATTCATTATCTGAGAATGTCTGCCATATGCACCCACCCCCCATTCTGATCCTTCTAATTATCTCTGTCTCATGGTTGGGATCTGGGGTCACAACTTGGCCTAAGTAGATATATTCGCTTACCACTTGCACTGCCTCGCCACCTATTTCAAACTGCTGTGCTGTCCCGAGGTTATTGATCGTTACATTAGTTTTCTGCATATTAATTTTCAGGCCCACGGTTCTACTCTGTTCGGCCAGTGCGGAAAGCATGCTTTGCAATTCGTCCCCCGAGTTACTTAACAAGGCAACGTCATCAGCAAATCTGAGGTTACTGAGGTATTCTCCATTAACCCTTACTCCCACCTGTTCCCAATCCAACGTTCTGAATACTTCTTGTAAGCATGCTGTGAATAACATTGGAGAGATTGTGTCTCCTTGTCTGACACCCTTCCTTATAGGTATTTTGCTGCTCTCCCTATGGAGGGTGATGGTAGCTGTAGACCCGTTGTAGATATCCTGTAATATTCTTACATAATGCTCCTCTACCCCCTGGTTCCGTAATGCCTGATTGACTGCTAGCGTTTCGACCGAGTCAAATGCTTTCTCATAATCTATGAAGGCTATATATAGGGGTTCAGTATACTCAGCGCACTTTTCTATCACCTGATTGATCTTGTGAATATGGTCCATTGTTGAATAACCTTTACGGAACCCTGCTTGTTCTTTAGGTTGACTGAAATCTAAGGTTGCAGAGATTCGGTCAGCGGTTACCTTGGTAAATACCTTGTAGACGACTGACAGTAAGCTGATCGGCCTATAATTTTTCAAGTCCTTCATGTCGCCTTTCTTATGGATTAGGATGATGTTCGCGTTCTTCCAAGATTCCGGTACCATTGCGGTCATTAGGCATTGCGTATACAGGTTTGTCAGTTTTTCAAGTACAATTTCTCCGCCATCCTTCAAGAGGTCTGCTGTTATCTGATCGTCACCAGGTGCTTTGCCCCCTTTCATTTCTTTCAAAGCCTTCCTTACTTCTTCGGTCGTTACTGGTGGGATGTCTATCTCCTCTGAACTACTGTCTCGTTCGGCATTATCCTGTATGTCCCTGCTACTGTACAGATCCCTATAGAACTCCTCGGCCACTGTGACTATTTTATCCCTATTTGTGATGACATTGCCTTGCTTATCCTTAAGTGCATACATCTGATTTTTCCCCATTCCAAGACGTCTCTTCACTGCTTTCAGGCTACCTCCGTTCTTTACAGCGTATTCGATCCTCTCCATATTATACTTCCGTATGTCAGCTGTCTTGCGCTTATTGATTAACTTCGACAGCACGGCTAGTTCTATTCTGTCAGTTGCGGTAGAGATTCTCATGGTTTGCCGTTTCCTGATTAGATCTTTCGTCTCCTGTGAAAGTTTACCAGTATCCTGTGTAGCCATAGTGCCCCCGACTTCTACTGCACACTCCCTGATAATGCGTTTAAGGTTGTCGCTGGCTTCCTGTGTCGTAAGCTCGGCTTCCTCGTTAAGGGCGGAATATCGGTTCTGCAGTGCGATCCTGAATTCTTCTACTTTACGTCTTACTGTTAGCTCATTTATCGGCTTCTTTCGTACTAGCTTGTTGCGGTCCTTCCTCAAATCTAGCCTAATTCGAGATCTTACCATACGGTGGTCACTACACCTTACCCTTCCGAGCACTTCCACATCCTGCACGACGCCAGGGTTATCGCATAATATGAAGTCTATTTCATTTTTGTGCTCCCCATTCGGGCTCCTCCAGGTCCACTTCCGAATCTCCAGTTTACAGAAGAAGGTATTCATTATGCGTAGGTTATTCCGTTCTGCAAACTCAACTAGTAGGTCCCCCCTGCTATTTCTACAGCCCAGACCATAGTTCCCAACTGCCTTGTCTCCAGCCTGATTCTTGCCTACTTTAGCATTGAAGTCCCCCATAACTACGGTATACTGTGTTTTTACTTTAGCCATTGCCGATTCCACATCTTCATAGAAGCGTTCCACTACTTGGTCGTCGTGGCTGGATGTGGGCGCGTAGCCCTGCACCACCTTGAGCTTGTACCTCTTATTGAGCCTAATTACAAGACCTGCTGCCCTTTCGTTAATGCTATAGTATTCGTCTATGTTGCCAGCTATGCTTTTATTGACTAGAAATCCCACTCCCAGCTCTCTTCTGTCCTCTAGACCCCGGTAACATAGGACGTGTCCATTTCTCAGCACCGTAAAGGCTTCGCCTGCCCTCCTAACCTCGCTAAGCCCTATTACATCCCATTTAATGCCCTCTAATTCCTCGAACAACATTTCGAGACTTGCTTCGCTAGATAAGGTTCGCGCGTTAAACGTTGCCAGGTTCAGATTCCATTGGCGGCCTGTCCGGATCCTGGGATTCTTAGCACCCTCTGCTGCGTCACAGGTCTGACCGCCGCCGTGGTCAGTTGCTTCGCAGCCGCTGGGGACTGAGGGCCGAGGGTGAATTGGCGTATTCATGGGAGGTTGTGGCCGTTACTACACCAGGGTGGCCAATCCTGCTCTGGTGAGGGAGTGCATTACCGGCAATGGTCGCCGCGGTCAGGCCGCACCCCAAGCCCCTTTGTGCAATTCCATCAATACGCGGAGTTTTTTTTTTAATCCGGTGGGAATTCTCCGGCGCCGGGATTCGAACCACGGTCCTTCTGCAAGCGAGGCAGGTGTTCTACCTCTACGCCATCGCTGCATCCTTGGATGCAGCGATGCAGCGATGGCGTAGAGGTAGAACACCCGCCTCGCGTGCAGAAGAACCGTGGATCGAATCCCTGTGCCGGACAATTCCCACCGGATTAAAAAAAAATCCGCGTATTGATGGAATTGCACAAAGGGGCCTGGGGTAATGCACTTGCCGGTAATGCACTCCCTCACCAGAGCAGGATTGGCCACCCTGGTGTAGTTACGGCCACAACCTCCCATGGATACGCAAATTAAGCCTTAAATATATGCCATATAATAATACTTCAGGAGTGACCCCACAGAAAGGCTAGTCTGTTTGATTGATTGATTGATTGATTGATTGATTGATTGATTGATTGATTGATTGATTGATTGATTGATTGATATACGACTAGCTGGTCAATTCAAATGCTCAGAATATTTACTTGGTATTCGCGGTGCCGCTATTACCTTCTAAGGAAGACTGATAGCTTATTTCGGTGCCAAGCACTAGAGGGCCGACCAAAAAAAATCTGTGCGCGTACTGTGAAGCCTAGCACAGCGTTGCATGCCAATAGACTAGCACACAGTCCCCGAGGTGTACTGGGCAAAGCTTCCTATGCAAAGCTCATTCAGAGACTGGGCGTTCACAAGCAAAGTTTATTTGAACCCGCTAAATTGCACAAATGAACGACACGAGGCTTGCCAGGGCACTTTGAAAGAATCTGCGTTAGACTGCTTTTTAACTTCCTCCGTTCATCTTAAGGATCATCTTGTTCTCCTTCTTCATCAGAAGCAGTAACAACATCAACAACTGCCTATCTAAGTCCCAGCGTCATCGGTGAATGGAGAATGGAGGGATCCTGTATATACTTCTCAGTGGACTCAACCTGCCTTTAAGTACGGTGGGAGTCTGGGAGAGTTGGCTTCCATATTTGTTTTGGTGTTATTACAATCTGCTAGATGTCCCGCCCCTTCCACTCCAAACTCTCCCCACATGGTTTTCGGCGTTCTCCATTTCGCCTTCCCCCTGTTCTATCCCCCAACACTCCCACTTCTCTATGGTAGCAAACCTGGTTCTACAACTGGACAACCTGCCTGCATGCCTTTCCATTTGATTTTATCCCATCCTATCCTTCTCGCTCACTACTTGGTAGACACTCTCTCTATTTCTCCGGTTGTGCCCGTACTCCGATTGATCTTGAATGTACTCTTCATGATTTTCTTCCATACTTCACTACGCTCGCGTGCTATCCCTACACATTACTCACGTCATTATAATCTTCATGGGTGTTTAATCTCACCTAACTTTTCTTTTAAGGTGGTCAGCAAGACTCCACGGTTCTGCCACGGAATCTAGCATTGAATGTTATTGCACGCCATTCGTATAAGCGACGCAGAAAACCTCTTTTTTAGTATTTGAGAAGGCTTACGCGATGCACCCCAGTGCATAATAATACTGCGCCTGATTCTGAAGTGTTCTGAAGTGGTTAATGCTGCATGTTTAAATTCTGCGAGCGGCAATTTAGAATTGTTTTGTTCCGCACCTTGGTCAATCCAACCCTATTAGAGAATGGCTGCAGTGGTTTTGTTTTCGGTTCAGGGGTAAAAGTACTCCTAAATAAGACCCCCGGGTTGACAGCTTTTGTGCTGGGAAATAGAGCACTTGTTTTTGCCCCGACGATTCCTCTCAGTTTGGTTTATTGATCTACTTAGACCCCAGTATAGTAACTCGCATACGATCTTTTTAGTGATGGTTAATTTACTTCTTCAGTGGGTCTTGAACCTATCTGGGCTGATACGGCGTGCAGAGGAGGGAAATGTGGAGCTAGTAGGACTAGGTTGAAAGGTGCAGAATCACGACTTAAAAGTGCTAAGTCGGGTGGAGACCGCTGCGTGAATCATGGAAGAGAGCAGCGCAAGTTTTAAGGTCGTCCCATCGCATAGCAACCAGCAGAGTTACAAAGCGAGTGCTCGCGTCAGCTTCAACGCAAACAACAAAATGGTGCGCCCTTTGCGGAACAGCGTGCAGAGAGCGTGAAGGAGACAGTGGTTAGGATAATGCTATGAGCAAAAAGCGAAGCACCATACACGAAACCCTGTGTAGGAGACGCCCGGAAGTTCCTCTTCTCGTGATTCGCTTTCCACGGGCGTTTCTAGAGCTGCTAACACTTTCCCATTATCTTCTGTCTGTAATCGCCTTATTCGCCACCGCTTTCATCAGATAACAGCGTATCGTTGCTCCACAGCGGCACTCGAACTACGCAAAGGCCCGATAACCCTACGGACGCCCAGAACTGTCGGAAATAGCAACGAACCAAGATAGGGACGCCGGGGTTGGCGTGTTTCCAAACGCTTCGCTGCAAAGCACACCACGTTACATGTGTCATGTCACTGCGTATGCTATTCTACTTAGCTTCTGCTAAAACTAGCCCGCCGCTCTCACTATGTGGCCTCGGGTTCATGCCTCAGCGGGTCTCGCTATTTTTGTATGCAATTTTTTTTTCTTTTTTGCATACAAAAATAGCGAGACCCGCTGAGGCATGAACCCGAGGCCACATTTTTTTTTCTACAAGGTCGCGGGTTCGATTCCCGGCCGCGGCGGCCGCTTTTCGATGGAGGCGAAAAGCAAAAACGCCCGTGTGTACGAGATTTCGGCGCACAATAAAGATCCCCAGGTGGTCAAAATTAATCCGGAGCCCTCCACTACGGCGCGCCTCATCGCCTGCGTTGCGTCGGCGCGTTAAACCCTACAATCAATCAATCAATTTTTTTTTCTAAATTGAATTCTTTTTTTATTGAGGACGAAGCCAATTTCTCGTGTTGTTTTTGTTAAAAAGAGTAATCTGGCATGCTTTAGGTCACTCTAGGTTCGGGGCGTACCATATTACCACGTTTAATCAACGTTCTCTGTCGCGCGAAGATACATATCACGTTGGGCGCTGTGCAGCGAACAGTTTGGAAATACAGTAATTCCCCGTTATACCCAAATCGCTTTACTCGAAATATCGCTTTATTCGAAGTTTTTTTGTGGTCCTAACCCAAACGTATGCATTTACGGTCGCATTACTCGAAGCGCACGAAGCGCTCCGCCCGCTTAGAGCGAAATGGCGTGCGGAGTCGCGCCGAGCGGCGGCAACCAACCGGCGAGTCAGGCGGTCAGCATGGCGGGTCAACGGAGGCTGATCTTTCCCCGCCGATTTTCTCCAGCCGGTCATGCGCTATTCGCTACATTCGACTTTATACAAAGAGTCCAAATGCATGGCAGGGTCACTGAATTTTGCTCCTACATATCGGTTAATGGCGTGGACGCGACTGTGCGCGAACACTAACACTCGAAGCGTATACCAGTGTTGTCGACAGCGGGACGCCGAAAAACTTGTTCCGCAAAATCCACGGCTGCACACCTCGGGAAAAAAATTGCCGAGTGATCATGTGAGGCCCTTGGGCTAAACTGGCCAGTTTTCATGAGCGCGCTGTGTACCCACAAAAAGCGGTTAATGGTTGTGTTTTGAGCTCAACAAAAACAACCTCGGGCTCGAGCCACGGAATTTGCGCCGCTCGCTTGCGCGAAACTCTCACAGCGTTTCGTGACGCCCGCACCCCCCCTATAAAAAAGTAGCCGCTGCCTTTTCCTGCTCATTCGCTCTGCAGTCTGCGAGGCCAGTCACAGTTTGGTCAAATTTAAGAAGGGGCTGCTCGCGCCCTGCAAGAACATGAAACAGCCAAAACTCACTGTCTTTTTTGCCCCTGAATAAAGTTTTGCTTCACTGAATATGCTGTGTGTTGATTCCCCCTAGTTGTGGCGCAATTAAAGTTTAACTACCTTAGCTTTTCTCGAGTGGTCGCTTATGTCGAAATACCGCTTACAACGAAACTTTTCGCCGTCCCGCTGACTTCGTTATAACGAGGGATTACTGCACGCTGCCGCAAGGGCATGGGTAAAGATGGCAGACATTCAACCACACTATCAGCGTGCAAGCACTAGGCGGGTAGACCTCAAAAATTTGAGCGCTTATTGTTAACCCTAACGCCGCGTCACGTACACACAAAGCCGCACATACAGACCATGATGTATATATCGAATTTTAGTTGTGTTTGGTTTACCCTAATAAAATATGGCTTAAGTGGGGAAAAGCGAAGGCGGTATAAGACGGTGTCTACATGCGAAGTGCTATACACCGGTAGTGAATGCAAACTCCCAGAAGCTGAGGAGCAGGGCACGGGAAGGCGGCATTCCGTTCCCAGATACGTACAGGCCGGGAACTTCCTGCACGCGCCCGGCGCCATCTCCTCGTTCGCTAAGAACACTCATTGTATTCGTTTGAGAAACTGCTAAAATAACTGTGCTGTTCGGCCCCAGTAGAACAGGGTTAGATTCCAGTACACTATACGAGGTGCGAAATCACAAGCACGGACAACGTGCATTTGATCCCGGCAGGAATCAAATTTCTCTCTCGAAACCCGTTATTTTTATTGTAGAATATTCTGTTATCTTAATTCTGCGCTTTTTTAGTAAATAAGCCTGGCGTGGCTTCTTTTAGATTGGTTTAGGAGTGGCACACAGCGTATCAACATGTTTAATTAATCTCCTGTGTCCCACCGGAAGTCCCGGGACTGCGCCTATATGGAAACGGAATATCGGTACGTGGGAGGTCGTGCCTTTAGGGTTGGTAAGCACTGTTCGTCCGAAAAAATGTTTTCGATGGTTTAAAACGGCTTGCCAACTTAATCAATTCAGCCAGTCAGCCATTCCTAAATGAGGAGTACTCGAGCCTTCACAGGACGGAAGAGGCGCGGAACGCGTTGAAGGGCTCGAACGTGGGATGTACCGCCATTTTCTGAACCGCGTAACCACTGTTGACGGCGGAAATACGCCAACAAAGCCGAAACATAAGATTCGTGCAACTCAGTGAAGCAATACAATGAAGTCGTGCAACACACGTGACAGTGAAGTCACTGTCACGTGTGTTGTGCTGATTCTATGAAGCTGAAGTGATTGTCAGTTGTACATTCTCAGTACGGATCTGAGTGGTCTGAAGTCTGAGGATCCCATAAAGACGGGAAATGAAGGCAAAGACGATATAGCCGGAACTAAGTATTTGGTAAGTATGAGAGAAGAAGTCATTGTGCTTTGGTATTCAAGCCGTGTAAGTAGTCATGTAAGCTCTCTACTGACCCGACGAACTTTTTGTGATGGACGCAAAAGAGAAAAACACCCACGAGGAAGTAATTTCGGAGCGTCTTCCGGAACGCAAGGTGCCGTAAATTAATACGTAGCCCGTGCATGAGAGCGTGCCACATATTAGGTGTAGCGTGAGCGCTTAAAACATACGTTTAACGAAAAACTCTACTAATATTTCTCGTCGACGCCTCCCCAGTGAAACAGTAACTGCTAAAACAAAAGAACCCCCGAACCTGATTTTTTTTTCTTCATGGCTTTGCGACACGAGGCTGCGTTAGAGATAATGCGACTGGAACGACACGAGTCACCGTGAACCCCGCCTCAAAGGAAAGCGTGGTTGTGCAGACGATCAGACAGCCGAGCGCAGCAGTCGGTCGCTGATAACGGGAGGAAGTGTTGGCCGGCGTTGTAGCAATGTTCCAAACGCTCTGAGACGGGGCAACGTCCCTGCGACCACGCGCAGTGAAACGCGACTACGCGTCGGTTTTGGGAATCCGTCGCATGGAGTGAAAGGGTTTTCGCCGAGAGTCTACCGAATTTTTGCGATATCAGCTTGCGATATGCGCCAGACTTGGCATTATTTCAGAGCGAAGAGATTGTTTGGGCCCCGGAGCACGGGCTGCGATAGCCTAATGACGCGAACTTGACCGACAAGGACAAAGTGGCCCGCTTGGCTGACCGATAAGCCTCGAGACCCTCGAGACAGTCGGCCGTATGCAACTTCACGCGCGGTCGTTTTTTGCCAATCGAGAAGGGTTATTGCAAGAAAACAAACGAGCAAAGCTGCCTACTCGTCGCACAAGGCGTGCGTAAATGCGGAAAAACATATTTGCTAGGTGTCAGACGTAATTACACCTGATAAAAGAAAGCAGGCGGTGCTTTTTCTGTGTCCGAAAGTCGCCCGAATACGTTGCCTAGTGACGGGAATAGTTCACGGAGGGGAAGGTGCATGGTAAAACTTAATGGTGTAACGCCTCGTTCCGAGTTTTAACATCTTCATATTTCAACGATTAAAAACGAGGCACTGATTCCAAAGTTTAGCGCCGGGAAAGATTTTGAACCCGTGGCAACAGAGTCACACAAGCCCGCTGCGAGAAATTAACAAATAAAATAAAGTTTATTCTATTCAATTTAGGAGCACAGAAGCAGAGAATCTACCCTGAACCAACTATAATTAAAGTAGTTTCGTTCCACTTAGCCATGTAACAACGATATTTGTTTTGGGTTAAGGGCTTTATGTCCAGCAGTCCAGTTCGCCGTCAATCCACATACGAGCACAATTCTGCATTGATTGGAAGAATGTGGTAAACACGAGTACGGCACGGAAGGTGAAACCAACTGTGCAGTCTGCGTTAAGTCCGCATCACTAGCTCCTCGCATGGCCCATTTCGAACTGGCAGCATCGCTTCCCTGAACCACTTTCGTGAGGTAGGCTGAGTTTGGCACACAGCCCCACCGAATACGCAGAGCCCCTATCGGCGGTGATGATGATGATGACGATGATGATGCTTCCCCTTTGTAACGGGGCGGCGTTGCACAGCGGCCTTAGTCGCAACGCCACTGTACAATCACCTCGCCAAAAAATACAAACAAAATAAATAACAACTAATTTCAAAATAAAAAGAAAATACTTTTACGAAATTTTTGTGCTAGTCTGACTTCTTTGTTCGCATGTCTTCACAGATTGTTCTCTGCTCTTTTCCCACCAACATTCTAACCTTCTTTTACTCTTTTACTAACCTCTACTGCTGTCCAGTTCACTTTTCCGCTAACCTTAAAGCCAAGGGCTTCCGGAAGCTGGATGGCTCCATCACTGAGGACTGGACGGATACTTTTGCACTCCGTTACAATATGTCGCATGGTTTCTGGCTCATTTCCGCAGCCTGCGCATAGTTCTTCCTGTACCGGCTCGCGGATAAGTGTTTTTGTCCGCAAGCAACCCGCTCGGGCTTCAAAAAGCAATGCACTGCCTTTGGTATTATCGAATAATTTTTCCCTTGTGATCTCCTACTTCCCGCTTCTGTAGATATCTAAGGACTTCTTCGCATCCATCCTCTTTTTCCAGGTCGTTGTTTCTGTTTCTTTCACTTCATTTTTTATTGCCTTGGTCGTTTCCCCTGCACTTCCAGGTTTCATATACTTTGTCCTGAGCCTTCTCGTTTTTTTCCTCCATTGTGTGTCCACGCTTTTCATGTAAAGATACCGTAACACTTTGGACGCCCATCTCTGATCATCCAGATTTCGAAGTCGTTCTTCAAAACATATTTTGCTCTGTGCTTCTCTCACTTCGAAGGATGCCCATCCCATATCTCCCTGCACTGCACAGGTGAGATGTTTGAGTGGCGCCCCCTGGCTCTGACGTCGGCTTAGGGACTCGCCGTGCTGTCGTCTGCTACACTCCGCTTGTGGGAGGCAGCAGTGCCTGTGCTAGAAATTAGCCGATTTGAAACTTTAGTGCATTAAAAACCGTATTTATAGTAACTCAATTATTCAACACCTCTGAATATTTTCAAGCTGTATCCCGCGCAAGTTCGCAACACACGTAAACAGAGAGAACAACTTTCTTCAGAGCATCGGTCAGATGATTGAGTGTAACTGGTCCTTCCTATAATTTATTTTAAATGCCCAGTGCTCAGAGCTCCTCGATAAGCATTTAAAATGCGTAGGTTTTCCGAAAGTATTTTTTGAGATGTTCTTATGAAGACTCAACCGTCTAAGGCTGTGCACCAAGCAGCGGGCATCGCGCAGCTGGAAATAAAGCGGCTGTTTTCCATTTTTTTCGTTCTTCTTGACTTGTATCATATGAGTGTGTTTTTTTTTCTCTGACCAACGCATTAATTTTTCAGACTGTCACAAACGTCTCATTAGTAGCTTTGGGGATGTTTTGGAGGCTCAAAAAGATCGTGTAGATATTTTCTTCAGGCTGTATGGCATACATTCCGCTCTTCACAAATTGGCTTTCGTTATGGTTGCGTGCAAGAAGGTGCATATCCGCAGCGTGCATTGTTTATTCACATGCTAATTCAATGAGAAGGTTTGTGCTACGCCACCGCGATCGTGCCTCAGACAACGTTGTCCAGATTACTCGAAGGAGGCTTTCGAGATCCGAATTTCTATCGTAACCATCTTTACTATAGCAAACTGACTCTCAACCCGCACAGTTATGACATGATTATGGTGTTGAAGGCTTGACACACTCGTTAACGAAAGTAATCAATGGTATCCGTGATTGATTGATTGTAGGGTTTAACGCGCCGACGCAACGCAGGCGATGAGGCGCGCCGTAGTGGAGGGCTCCGGATTATTTTTGACCACCTGGGGATCTTTATCGTGCGCCGAAATCTCGTACACACGGGCGTTTTTGCTTTTCGCCTCCATCAGAAAAGCCGCCGCCGCGGCCGGGAATCGAACCCGCGACCTCGTGCTCAGCAGCACAACGCCTTAGCCACTGAGCCACCGCGGCGGGTAATAGTATCCGTGCCGGGTTCCACTATAAGAAGAATCAAAACCATGAATAAGTCCAAAGAGCTCTTTATTGTTTTCTAACCCCTTCAGGCGTAAAGAATAAATCCTTGCCTACTCGCGATGGCGTTTCATGAATTGATGATAATTATTTTTGCTACTACTCACCCACCCACTAACCAGCACGATTTTACTGTTAAATAAAGTTTTATCCTGATCCTCCTCCTCATTCTTGACCACCCTCCTCCTCTTGAGCACAGTTTTACAATAACGCATATCTGAATACTGGAAAGATATGGCTGTGGGAAAGGTACGGTAAATATCCCTTCAATATGAACAAACATAGTGCTACTGTATTTTTACCATAGACGTTACTCGGTTTGCTCAATAAGCCTCTATAGTGGTTAGAAGCCTGGTATAAACCACCACGCGCCTATACAAACAGTAGGTCATTTGGAACTCAACCAATAATTTTTTGCGGCCCAAAGTACATGTCGGCATACTTACATGCCATGGCAACGCAAAGCGTTGTGATACAATTCTTTCGAGCGTTCGGCAAGGTTGTAAAAGTGTTTTACTGTTTTAACACATACGATTACCGGGAATCGTAATACCTTCTGCCAAAGCCGACAGCCCCGAAGGCCTGGAATTGGTTTTGGTCTTACATTTTCGCTGTTGCCGATTACTAGCAGCTGTATGTTCCCTTTGTTCGAAACATTGCTGAATACAGAAGGTGACGCCTAGCTGATCACTCTTCCCGCGCCGTACAGGACCAGCTTCGCAAGGGATGGGGCGACGCCGCCAATGTTTCTTCCGAAGGGGTATCCAGAACCATATTTTAAATCACGCTTACGCTAGTGTATGTGATTTTAAGTCTTTTAATAGGATAAAAAGTTACGCACACACAGAATCTGGTGCGGGCAAGCACCGAAAGTCAACCGAGAGTAAAGAAACAGCACGGGGAGCGAGCCCGAGTGAAGCAGACGACAAATGCGAGAATCCCTAAGCTGACGTCACGGAGGCGCGCTTCGCAGCGCCGCCCGTGGTCTCGCTCACATACACTAGTCTCTCGGTTCCGACTGGATACGTGGAGCGGATAAGCTCACTCTGATGCAATGCTGCACGGTATCATACAGACTGTCGTCGATAGAGGCCGCTTGGCTGCCTTTATCAGCGTATCAAGGACACTGATCGTAGCAGAAGGCGTCTCTCCAGCTAGGGATTGCTGTTGTGCCTGCGGGAGGCTACGGAGGTACGCTACCTAATTCTTCACTATACTGGTTGAGTGTGCCACCACCAGACGGAAGCAGGCCATGCAGACCATATACAAGTTTGTTTTATTCGAAACATTAAGTGTTTCGTAGGGCCCTAAGCGCTGTGGATAAGTGTATTTTTGGCGCCTTGGCGTTTTTGCAAATCGTTAGGTGTTGAGCTTTAGAGTTTTGCTGTAAAACTCTCTTGTCTTTGAAGCACGAAGCTCTCCAGCGCGAGGCGTAAACGAGTGCCCCGGTGTCTTTTAATGCGCAGCATTCTTTGCCGAGTACCCCCACAGCCAGGATCGTGTAACGCCCTACATTTCCACAATAATGCACATTTCGCAATTAAATTTAATTGTTATAATAACGTAAAAAAAGATGCTGGGTCGGAAAACTTTTTGAAAAACTAAAAAATACGAAAAATATTAAAAAAAATTACGGGGAATGGCGAAGCGTATACAGCATGGCATTTCCACAATAATACAGATTTCGCAAAAGGTCCTGTTTTAAACGGTGTAATACCGTAATTGAAGATAAATGGTCGCACGAAATTTTGAAAAACAGAAAAAAATAAGAAAAATGCAAAATAACTACGAAATCTGGCGAACCGTGTAACGCCCTGCATTTCGACTGTTATGCAGATATTGCGAAAGTTCCAAATGTAATCGTTATATTATCGTAAATGAAGATAATTGGTCGGACGAAATTCCGAAAAGACTAAGAAAATAAGAAAAATATTAAAAATTACGGAAATGTGAAAACGTTTAATGTATGGAATTTCCACAATAATGAAGATTTGGCAAAAGTTTCACCTGTAATTGTTGTAATAGCGTAAATGGATATAATTGGTCACACGAAATTTCGAAAAACTAAAAAATAAGAAAAATATTAAGAAGTTAGGGAAATAGCAAAACAAATAACGAATGGAATTTCCACAATAATGCAGATTTCAAGAAAGTTCCACCTTTAATCGGTGTAATAGTGTAAATGGAGATGATTGGTAGAACGAAATTCCGAAAACCAGAAATAAGAAAAATATAAAATCATTACGGAAACTGCGAACCGTGTACCGCTTTGCGTTTCTACAAAAATACAGACGCTGCGAAAGTTTCAAATGTAATCGTTCTAATTATGTAAATGGATGTAATTGGTGGGACGAAATTTTGAAAAACTAAAAAATAAGAATAATAAAAATTACGGAAAATGGGAAAACGTATAACGCAAAGCATTTCCACAAAAACGCAGATTTCCCAAAAGTTCCACCTGTAATCGTTATAATAGCGTGAATGGAGATAATTGGTCGAACGAAATTTTGAAAAACTCAAAATTAAGGAAAAAAATACGCATAATGGCGAACCGTGCACCGCCCTGCGTTTCCACAATAATGCAGATATTTCATAAGTTCTACCTGTTGTCGTTATAATAGCGTCGATGGAAATTAAAAATATATTCTAAATAATGAAAATAGGAAAAAATGCGGAAAATAGCAGATCGTATAACGGCCTTCATTCCACAATAATGCAGATTTTGTGGAAGTTCCACCTATAATCGTTATATTAGGGTAAATAAGATCATTTGTAGAAAGAAATTTTGTAACACTAAAAAACCAGCAAAATATGGCGAAGCATGTAACGCCCTGCACTTCCACAATAATGCAGATTTCGCGAAAGTTCCGAATCGAATTGTTATAATAGCGTAAATGGAGGTGACTGGTCGGATAGGGCTTAGAAAAACGAAAACAACTGGCTTGAGAAAACTCACACTCAAGAAAAGCGTCATAAAGGATGCTAAGCATTAGTAGATAATTCCCTGAATTTCAGCAGAATTTTTAGTACGCGTTACCAAGCACTCCAACTCGAGGCGTAAAAGGTTGTCCCGGTGGTTTTTGAGTACGCGTTTTGTTCTAGCACGAGGAGCAAACGAGTTTCCTGGTGTTTTAGTACCGTGACTGCATGAGACGTCGACTACGACGACGACGACAGGAGATGCCAGGAGCCCCAGCCCGTAAAGGGTGGTTTCTTCTTAGTCCGACTGAGCCCGACATGGTGCCGTCTGAGCCCGACTGAGCCCGACAAGCGCCTGTGCCGTTCCCTTTCTCGTCCCTGTAAAAATTTTTGCGCTTAAGTTTCATTCATGGAAAGTAGCCCGGGAGTCACGTTGAAATCACTGGCGTAGCATTTTACTGCTTCAAACATTTCAGTTGCATTTTTGTACAGCTTCATGGCAGCTTTCTCGCTTCCAGCTCCTGTGACCACGTCATCCGTGTATGTCTCACAGTTTGAGGGTACTGCTCTTTGTTTAAGTGGTGTTGAAGCATTTCGGAAAGTAGAAATGGGTTAGCCATCACTCTGAAAGGGATGCAGGTCATACAGCAAGTCAAAACTGGTGAAAGTGGTACACCCGGTTTTGGTATTGCTTTTTGCATCTTTGTCCACCGGTTTTATGCCAACCTTTAAAAATGTTTGTTTGATATCCAACCCTTGCGCCACTTGGTGTCTTCGGTAGTTCAGCAATAGGGTCTATGCGCTGGGCTTTTGACCGTGCAGCAATGCTACCTACACGACGGCCCCGACACCATATCCACGGTTGCATTCTGCCGTGCAGGCAGCATGTGTCCCGATGCAAAACGTGGTTTGCGGCGTGGTGTTGGTAAAAACGTTCGCGTGGGCAGTGCTTTTTTCTGCGTGATTCGTGGGTTTGCGAATGCCTTGTCACAAGGAGTAGTCAGCATTGTTTTCGTTTCGAAATTTTGGACTGTGCTGGGCACACTTCTGCAACCGCAGATCCGAAAGCAGGCCGCACAACAAAAGCAAGCGTTTCGCTTTTTTTTTTCTGTTTTGAAGCGTGAGCTAGAGCAGTGGTTGAAGACGATCTGACTTCATGCAACGAATTCGCAAAGCTATCGATGATGGGTTTAATCAGTACCGAATCAGGCGTACCCATTTTATTTCAGGTGGAGACGACGGCTGTCAAAGCTTTCACCTCATACCTTGCACATGCTTGTAACACGATGTGTTAAGGTAGCCGGCATACTTTATCAATGAGGCTAACCCGACTGTGCATCCAGCCACAGCCTTGTCTACTTCCAGTGTTTTTAGTTGAATACGTGTACATGAAATGCAACCTTTTTTCAGGTAATTGTGGGCATCCAAATCTTTTGTCGTCTTCGAGTGCTATTTAATGACCAAGCGCGTTCTGTGCTTATGCACTAAAGCTTGACGTTGGCTATACAATTTGACTACTTCAAAAAGAGCGCAGAGATGAAGACTTATGGATTGACAAACTAGAGCAGTATGGTTTATCGCTTGTCTCTGCGCTGTTTTTGCAGTATTCAAAGCGTGTTCCATAATCTTGTTTTGCTTATAATTTCCACATCGTCTACATGAAAAAAAGAACTTGAAAATTATCGGTCCAATCTTTGTCGACGTGGCTGCACCTAATTTTATATGCATATGTCGCGATTGCTTCCACCCAGAACCTCTGCGTAATTGCTCACCGTCATTGGGAGCTTAGATAGACGACAGTCATACGTTCAACACACCAGAACACTGTTGCCAGAGCACCTGACCGTCTCTCACAATCCCCAAGAAGCGCGCAGCATGCTTGGGTGGCTCGGTAAAGCCAGTGCCTCGTCCCGCACGCCGCCACCATGTCAAATATCGTTGCAGCTTTGGGTGGAAACATTTTCCTAACTCGAGACACGGTCCTTTGAAGCAACCCAAAAATAAGAAAATCAATGCATGGCGATCACACGGAGATAGTGCAAAGCGGACTACGTTATCAGCGCCTGTCCAACGGTTAGACAGGTGCGGACAGCGGTGCAGAGACCACTGCGCAATGTTTCAAGCATGTGACAAAGTGAGGTGAAAGATTCAAGGCCCGTCGTTTACACTTGAAACGAAACGGGTGCAACAGATTCAGTAGTGATTAGTCCCATTATCGATAACTGTATTGTAAATTCGTCGCATGAAGGCGGACTGTCTCATGCACTGCTCTATCCTTGGCTCCGAAGCAGCAGCAAAAAAAAAAATAGAGCGACACGCTTGCTTTTGTTATGCGGCCTTCTTCGGATCTTCGGTTGTAGCAAGCGTGCACTGCCCAGTCTGGAATTTCGACGCAAAAACAATGCTGACTACTACTTGTAACAAGGCATTCGCAAACCCATAAATCGCTCGAAAAAAACGCTATCCACATGAACGTTCTTGCCAACGCCGCACTGCGAACCACATTTCGCATCAGGAACGCCGCGGCCCATGCGGCAGAATGCAACCGTGCAGATGGCATCGGTGCAGCTAAGCAAATAGCACCACCACGCATTCGAAAGCCCATTGCATACGCTGATAGACTGACTAAATCGGAGGTCAGGTTCAGTCCACTTTCCAAGTTGTTGAAATATTTCGGTGAGTTACTGTGCGATGAGGCGTCCAAAGCCACCTGAAGCTTGTGAGAGTAACGTGCAACAGCCTAGTGCAGCATGTAGTAAACGGCATCAGCTTCACTCGTACTGTCCGTAAGTTTTGCTATCCCTAGCTGGTCGTAGTTTCTGATCACAGCGTCGGTAGTCCTGACACAATTCTGGGGAGTTTAGAAAGTGCCTTATCAAGTGGTATAGTGACATTGGCTTCCAAGGAAGCACCTTCTTCTAATGTCCATCCATTTGTTTGATGGTTCCGCAAAACACAGAAAAATACAACAGAGGCATGAAAATTTCTGAAATTTCAAACACTTTGCAAATGCTGTTTGCTATTCGATTTGCAGTGCACTTTTACCATTCAAAGTGCTGAATGTTTTCGAGTATTGAAAATTTGGGAATAATTGAGCAGTAAAAGTTGGCTCTGCCGGATAACATTCAAACTTTCTAGCTTCACTGCATGGCATGCCCTCTTTCGTTGACTTTGTGCATGACGCTGAAGTTGTGCAAAAAAGCTTACCGTATTTTCCGGTGTATAAGTCGCGTTTTTTTCTGAAATGTTTGTTGGTGCGTCTTATGTATGGAATAAATCCGGTTTGCAGCGGCCGCGCGTGGCCAGCGCACGTTAAGAGACACAGCTATATGGTCTAAATGAATCCGAAGCCCACTGCTACGGCATTCCTCATAGCCTATATGCCGCTTCGGGACGTTAAACCCAGCAATTTGCAGCTTTTTCTAGTCAAAAACAATGATAATGCCTGCGACAGCCGCGCGCCACTTCCTGTCATGCGCAGTACCTACAGTTGAGAATAAATTCAAAAGTAACATCAAACTAAGTTGCAAAAACAAAATGCAGCTTTTAAATTATTACAGAGAGTTACTCTGGAAGAGGTAAACGTGCTGCTAATTTTTAAAATTACAGCTTCCTGATAAGTTTCGATTTTCGGGCCGCTTCCATTCGCGTCACTTCCATCCGCCATGACATCTTTATTGCGTTGATTTATGACAGCACGCAAGAGACGCGCAATGTTTGGAGAGGTGGCCAAATGTGTCTCCGATTCTTGAGACTCCATTTCTACAAAAACAGTTGTAGCCGGGTTCATAAAGGCCAGAGCGATCCGGTCCGCGAGTGGTGACGATGTTGGCGGACAGGGCATCAATGAGTCGCAGGACGGCAGAGATGCGCCGGTGCAACTCCCACTTGAAGTTGCTGAATTATTTGTTAGAGAGTCGCAGGAAGAAGACTGATTGTTTTGCCTAAACACCATCTGTGGGTACACGCCATCTGTGTGTATCAGACAATTTTTGAGAAGTTAGTTCTGTCTAGAATTTGGACGGTATATGCACATGTCTAGCCCTCCTTACCGGGGGATGCGTGCATAGCCGGCGGCCGCCGCAACCATGAACTTTCGCCACACTTTCTAACGATCTAATTCACTATGAGTATACCTAATTAACAGGCAGGTGCGTCTTGTACACCGGTGCGACTTATATATGTTTTTTTGCGGAAAAACGGTCATTTTGAGGGGGTGCGACTTATACAAAGGTGCGACTTAGACCGGAAAATACGTTAACACGCGGTCATACTATCACACTAAAAATAAATGAACAAGTGTATACCAACTGGTTGAGGTTTCAGAAGTGTCGAAGGCGGTGGCAGTCAAGACCATCGCTAATGACATCAAGGTTTTCCAGGCTTTAACAGACCATTTGCTCAAGTCTCATTTTTCTTCCACTCAGTTTTTATGTGTACCAACTTTCAGCCTTTTGTCCACCTGCTTGAGGGTCTAGCTTCATTCAACAGCAGAAGATCAGAAAATAAACTAAAAAGATCACTCCACAAAGTGAACACCCTCTTCCAAAACGCTTATGCAGAGGCTGGATGGGCTGCAGAATGCAGAACGCCCTTACTCTATGAAAGAGAATATGTGTCATCTCTTGTGCTACTGCACGCAGCATGCAACCCAACATGAAACAGCGAAAAGAACTCTTGTGCGATTGCTACGAAAAAACTTTTCAGAACTGAATCACTTTTGTGAACTGTAGCAGTCATGCTGACACTGCGCTACGGAGAAAGGCTCTAGATTGGTCGACGTTCTATAACTTTGAGATCCTGAGATCTGTTATCCTACTACTGCCATTTTTTCAAATGTTCCTATTTATTTCATTCTCCCTCTTATTCATTGTTTCTACGTAATCTTTCCACATTTTTTTTTCATTTACTGTGTTCAGCGTATCTGACGCAGCAAGCGACGCCATTTGTGGAGCTAATGTCTTCAGTATTCATTAAAGCTTTCTCTTTCCCAAATCAATTATCTAACATCACTATCATCATCTGGAAGGCTCCCGTGCAATTACAGCTTTCAGCCCCATTTCATGCAGCAATGGCCTCGGTCTGCCTTGCGTGGTTCTTCCACTACACCATCCCTGTTGCACTAAGCTCACGTGCTTGCGCTTTGTGCATAAAGTAACCGACAGGTGTCCTGAGCTCGAGAATGATTAGATTGGGCTGTGTGTCGACCTGCCATTCTAGGTGCAGAGGCACAAATGAACGGGTGTAGCACTTTTGTCTTCTGTCTGGCGCTAAGCGTAGGGAGAAGTGGAAAAGGGCACTAGAACGGTCGTAAGCTGACTGTTTTAGCTGTGATTGTAAGAGCGTTTGATTTTATGAGGAGTACTTTGATGGTATTGGCATTATAGTAACTTGCAGCTTTATTGGCAACGGGCATGTGTTTTTGCCAAAAGATAAAGCAAGGCGCTGCAAATGAACTGTATTTTTTACCTCTCAACTGGTTACATTGATTTGATTGATTGTGGGGTTTAATGCACCAAAGCTACACTTGGACTATGAGGCGCGCCGTATTAAAGTACTCTGGATTAATTTTGACCTCCTGAATATGTTTAAAATATGCCAAAATCTCGACATGAGCATTCTTGCTTTTTGCCTTTATGGTCGGGTCCCAGTCAGGCTGCACGTGCAATCAAAGCTCTTTTGGAGTTTCTTCGGAGCACAAAACTGGACGAAGTTTTGTGATTGAAAATTTTGGCCACATCAAAAAACATCTTTTCGTCTTCACGTTTTTTTTTTCGTTTTTTTTTTCTTCTCTCATTTAGCGTAGCAAGCCAGCCCGACGGCTCGGCTAACATCGCTGGTCTCCATTAAAGTTATTCTCTCTCTCTGTCTAAGCCATTGTATTGCTGTTGAGCGCATAGAATTTTTACTGATTGCAAGAACATAGTGTATGTGATGATGCTCAAGTATCAATTTATATTTAAGGAACCCAGAAGAAGAAAAATATGAATGCTGCAAAATGAAATGGTTCAACATACATGGGACTACTTGATCATTACGAGTTGTGTGCCTATCGATGAAATGTCAATAAACCGTGCTGCAGTTTAGCGTCATCTAGTGCTGATATTTTTTTTTTCAAGTCTGCATAAACTTTACTTATTGTTGTGTGTAGTGTTGTTCACTTAACCTTCTGTGTTTCAAGTCTGTAATACTTAGTACATTTGGTAGCATTAAACAAAGGAACTCTTTTTGTTGTGCGTTTACTTGCCTAACTTTGGCCGAAAGAGGCTTTATTTCAAAACAGAAGACCGTGTTATAAGTAGAAATTACGGAAATGAACTAGATCTTGGTAACTCATTGAGGCATCACTGCTCTTAACAAAACGTAGCCAGCTTTGTTTATAACTAAGGCTTATTAATTCATGTATCTATAAATCTCTGGGGCCTATCTGTTTTTGTACATAGCTGTCTCGTTTTGAAATAAAATTTGATCGGCGAGTTTTATTTTGTGTGGGGTATACACGTCGTGTTCTGCCGTGAGTCTTCTGCAATTAGTGTGAGGCCAATTTTTCTTCTGCACCTCCAGCTGCCCTTGTCACTAATTTTTTAAATTTTTATTGAAGTGCATACTGCGAACCAGAGGCCCAAGAAGGAGGGGCATAAAGGTGTGAACAAGATCATAGATACCAGCAGTTCAGGATACTACATGTGGCAGCAATGAGAAAGGACAAAAGGTTAAAATAAACTAAACATTCGCTTCTATGTATTCAAATTAATCAAGACACATGTTCAGGTGTATTTTTCCAGTCGATAATACATGTAGGAAATAAAATTTCAACCGGGGTGTAGAACGGGTGAAAGAATGAAAATGGTAATGATGAATATTATTTTGAATTATGTCGTGGTCTTGTATCTAGGCCAAGTTTGTAGCATAACAACAGATGAAATTTAAGGCATTAAGACTTCTTTTTTACCTAGTGCTTCAATCGCACCAGTTTGCATGAGCTCATTAACAGAATCCGTGTGACCATAGTTAGAATTCTGAACAGTGAAGAAATGTAAGATGCAAAAACTTTCTCCTTGACTAATATTTGAATCCCATAAGCTTATATGATCTCACAAAGTGAATTTGCGCAATTATATTTAGAATAAATAACGTTAACAGCCTTTCTTAGAGCCTTTTCAACCAATTCGATATTATTTCCTCCATAGGGGTCTGAGACTGTGCAGGCATACTGAAGTTTCTATCAAATTAAAGTAGGGTACAAAAGTAATCTAACTTTTGCTGGAGTATCGGTGAGTTTATGCATTATAAAACCGACTTCACGACAAGATGAGTAAACATTGGTTTTTATATGTGACTTCAGCTCAAGTTGCTAGTTTATACAATAGCTAGACGAGTACATTTCTGAGTTTCGGGCAAGTTTTCCTGAAAAAGGGTAAAAAAGTGTGAGTGGGCTCTTTTTGTTGATGATATGAAGGGAGACTGCAGTCATCCGGTTTTAACCCCGTAGCCCACACATGACTCCAGGAGGAGATATTATAAGAAATAGTGAAATTGCCAGTATATAGAGAAATCTGTCTAGGCTCATTTACAATGGAAATAATTCATTACAGAAAATTTGAAGGAAAGACCAAGGGCACTACCATGGGGACCATTAGAAGTAGGAGGAGAGTGTCAGCTATTCACTCCAATCCGATGAACAAGCAGTAACCCAGGCTTCAAGAAAGGAGCGGGGAGGGTGGGAGGCAGTATTTGAATTAATTTTTTGAAATTAATTTGGCCAGACGGCTGGTACCCCCCAGTAAGTGCCGGTGGTGGGACTGGCCTGCTCCTGTGAGGGATAAAAAAAAACTTTCATTCTGCTGTATGATTCGCTCATGAGTTCTGGTATATGGCCACCATATGCAGACGTGTATGGACGCCTGCTTTTACAAACCCCGGACCAGGTTCTAAGCCTGTGCTAATTTGCAAACAAATCTGTAGTGTCGAAATCAGCATAATTAACTGTAAACCAATGTACTTGAAACATGCAGCAAAGCGTTAAATGTGCCTAGTTGTGATTTCTGTGGAAATTATTTACTAAGTAAAACTGTTGACCTGGATGGGAGCCTTCGTACAGTCGTCCAGAAAAGGTAATCTCGTTGTAGAACACAAAGATATCAAAGCCGGAATCGCCATTAAAAAAAAAAAAAGAAAACACCGCGGCGCCGGTCAGTGGAACTATTCCGGTTTTTGCCAGTTACTAAATACGATCGCTGGCTGCCGTAGTTCCACAGGCGCGTAATCGCAAAATGAGTACGTAAATATGTGTTTAAGAGATGCGGACATGATGTTAAGGTAACAACTATGCTGCCGATATTCCCATACCAAAATTTTGTACCCTGCGTCGCAGAATTTAAAATACCAGCGCTCACTGCAGTTGACGAAAGAAGCGCTAACATTTGCCGCAACGACGCAAATAGACAGCCCGTGCGCACCGTATCAGAATGCGATGCGCTGAACGATCGAGAGCTTGTTTCTGCGTAATCATAGAGCGCTGCTACGTACGTGGACGCATGTTACATCACTGGAAGAGCGGTTATGCTTCAAAAAACAGTCTTGCCGCATGAGATTCGGAAAAGCGGGAAGAATATATTTCGCGCCGTCGCCGCTTCATAACCCGAGCCAGAGTGACCCCGAGCCAAGCTGCAGCATCGCCGGGCATGCATCGGTTTATGGGAAGCTCTACAACGCGCTTGCGTCTACATAAACGTTACAGCTGCTGGCTGATAAGTCTAGCGAGATCAACATTAGCGCCATGCTGAGGGAAATAAACTCAAATTTTCGCAAATTACCACAATATCTGTTTGAGCGTAAACAAGAAGTACTATAAGGTCGGACGAACCAATCACAATATTCGATTCAAGTGACGTGTTTGGCCCGACACTGCTGTCGGAGTCCTGCTCCCGAACTGCAAAAGAAAACGGCCGCCCGACACAAACTCGCGTGTCGGACCGACACGTCGGACTGTCGGGTCCGACTTGCCGGACGAAGAAGAAACCACGGGCTTCGCCCGTAAACAACTTCTATTCAGGGATTGGGGCTCGGGAAGCGTGGTGGCCGCGTGTTGAAGGTCGGCGGCGACGACGGCAGCTTGTTCCACCAAGCGATCTGAACGTCCGGGTCGGAGCTACCCAACGCACCCTCCCATTGCTCGTCAGGAATGATTAGAGGACGGGATTGGAAGGGAAATGTTGCGCCCTCGCCACATGCGGTGCAATGAGGTGAGGGGTATCGGGAGGGGTGGACGTGATGGAGGAGCACCGCCCTGCAGGGAATGGAGTGAACCTGCAGAAGTCGCCAGGTGCGCGCTTGCTCGTGACTTAGCTGGGGATGCACCGGGGGGAATTCGCCGCGGACAAGGCAATAGACCTTATGAAAAAGTGCCGCCATCTACCGGAAGAAAAACGAAACGAGCACGTGACGCCATGTTGGGGGATGACGGTCGCAGGATTGCTTGGTACGGAGGTGTGAGGGGCTTTCTCGGCTTAGCGATCCTTATATTCAGATTTAAGAGCAGCAAAATGAGCGACGAGTGATCTGTGGACATTTTTCTGTTGCCCACATTTGCGGGCGACTTCGTAAATACGCATTATGCATTGAAAAAGCAGTCAGGGAGGCACCGTCAGGGAAGCTGTTGGAGGCTGTCGCGTTCGTTCTCTTTTTTGGATTTGAGAACGCAGACATTGAAAGTACATCCATGTTGGTTCGCGTCCTGCGGGTTTCTCAGGTGGTCATTCCTGAAACGCTTCGAAACTTGCGGGCTGTCCTGAGGTTGAAATGGGGGAAAGGGGGGGGGGGGTGTGCACTCGGGATATAGCTATACACTAAGGATCCTCTGGGACGGAGAGGAAACCTGCAAAAGAAAAAAAAAACATTAACAAAATAAATTGCACATCTGGCATTTTTTAACAGCGGAGCTGTTGTAGCTGGCCGTTATGTGTAGCGCGTAACATGTGTGGGGTGTAACGCGTAAAACATTGCAATAAATTACCAATAAATTGCCAATGAATAATTAAATTGCCAATAAATTGCCCAGTAATGGTGAGCGCGCACCTCGCTGCGACCGCCGAGCGTCCTTTGCTCGCGCCGTGGACAACAAAAGTGGGTGCACACTGCCGCTTAGAAAATTCCGCTCGAAAGATTTCATCTTGGGAAAATAGGCTGCAATCGAACAGCAGGCGACGAGCAGTAAATGACATATACACGGAATTACTACGTACAGTCGGTAAAACACTTGTCTATAACAGCGATTTCAACTTCAACCAGCCACATCCGAAAACTGCCGAAACATACTCGTTCCAAACATGTCGGAGGCAAAAGCGAAGGGCTAAGACTTCAGAATTCCCCAGTAGTTTTATTCAAATCCCGCACCGGCGGGGCAGGATAAGGCTGAGAGTACGAAAGCTGTGTTATAGACAAGCCTTTTACAGGCTGTACGTTACTTGCGCTGCTCATGGCGCTACGTGAAGGTTTCAACTCTCGCGGATCCCTTATTTCCTGTAACGTTTGGCAAACGAAATAATGCGTAGTACTTCCATAAAGGCATACCGAACTCCCAGAATAAAAAGACAACGCGGGCGCGCAAAACACGAACGGCAGACTCAAAACTCTACCCGCACGAATATGTACGAGCTGACCAATGCATTGCGCCTTAACTGCCAGCAGGGAGGAGTGCTCGGCGGCAAATACAGGGCTAGGAAATAGCTCACTTTGGGACCTTTTTATTCCTGCACATATTATTCGTTTCGTGACTATGCATGCGGTCTAGCTATAATATTACTGCGTGAAGGGAAGTCGACACCCGCAAGCGATTTCACGCAGCGCTCGAGTCATGTTTCCGTTGAAAAATAAAACAAAGATGTGTACGCTATTTCCGTGGTCGTCCTCGTATCATCTTTGTGCACAGCAAGTTACACGGCAGTATTTGGGAATCTTGGACAACGATAAATGCCGACGTGCGCGTGGCTAACCCCGGGCTATCATGTACACGGCGGTATCCGGAGATCCGGGAATCCCCACTCATGGCAGAAGCGCCCGCGGTTCCCGCAAGAGGGCGCCAGTTTTTGCATAAGGTCTTGAACGGGCCCTGTGCTGAGGAACTAAGCTGGCTCCCACTCGGATTGTGAATCGTCACGGCGCGTAATGGGCCGCCTCCTAGCAGTTCTACCGGGAAAGGTGCGAGATTTTGAGTGATATACTCGGTGACAACTTAAAAATGGCCCCGATGATGATGATGATAATTTCTATTGGTTTCTTCTTTGAAGCGGGGTGATGACATGTCATTTTACCAAAACGGACTAATATAACCATGTTTTACACTCTTGGTTTAATACTAGCGCTGCTTAGGGCAGGCACTAAAGCTTATTAGGCCCGAAATACTTTCTTTTCCCTGTTACAGGACGTAACTGTCCTATGCAATATTCCCCTCTCTGCTTTTCGTCCACCAGCATTCTAATCTTCTTTTCGTCCCCTCGACAGCCTTGAAGTTAACTTCCTCTCTGATACCCTTAAATCCTAGGGCTTCTGAAAGCCCAATATTCCCTTCATGTAGATTTGGATGGATACCCTCATATTGTAACACTATGTGCCGCGTAGTTTCTGTTCCTTTTCCGCAGACCACACACACCCCATTATTTTGTGAATACTTCCTCACAAAACTCTTAGTTCGCAGGCAACCTGCTCTAGCCTCAAAAAGCAAAGCACTGCCCTGGGAATTATCGTAGAAATTTTCCTTCCTGATGTTCATCTTCTCAGCCCTGTACATCTATAACGACGTTTTAGCTTCCATTTTTTCACTCCATTTATTCGTTTCAATCTGCCTTGCCTCTTTTTGGGTTACTTTGGCTGTTTTGGATTCCCCACTGTTCTTTCCGTATTTCATCGTTAGCCTTCTAGTCTTTCTTAACCACTGCGTGTCCACGCTTTTCAACTATACGTACCTAAAAACCTTAGCTGCCCACCTTCGTTGATCCATTGCCCTCAACCTCATCTCAAAGCATATTTTACTCAGAGCTTCTCTAACTTCAAACGACGCCCAGCCCATATCTCCCTGAACTGCTTCATTAGTTGTTTTTCCATGCGCGCCTAAGGCCAAACGTCCTACCATTCTCTGGTTTACTTCAAGGCCTGATAGAACGTCTGATTTTAAGCAGAGTACAGCATTCGCAAACGTGAGACCCGGAACCATTACTCCTTTCCACATTCCTCTTACTACTTCATATTTGTTATACCCGCACAGAGCTCTATGCTTCATTATAGCTGCGTTTCGCTTTCCCTTAACCTTAAGTTGCTCCTCGTGAGTACTTAAGTAGTTATCTCCTTCGTTTATCCACACTCCCAAATATTTATATTCCTTCACTCTAGGTAATTCGCCTTGCTGGATAGACACTACGTCGGTGGTAGCGTCATTGAAAACCATTATTCCTGATTTTTCTGCACTGAAATTTAATCCGAGGTCAGTGGCTTCCTGGCCGCAAATAGTTATTAGCCGCTGCATATCGGTTTGGTTATCAGCTAAAAGAACAATGTCGCCAGCGTATAACATTCCCGGAATATGCTGTTGTACCACTTCGCCTTGCAGCATATGGGTTACGCTAAACCCTACTTGACTTTCTTCCAGTTTCATTTCTAACCCTGCCATGTAAAGCATGAACAGTATTGGGCTCAAAGGGCATCCCTGTCTCAGTCCCCGATGGATGTTGACTTGCTGGGCGCATTTCTGTCACTTCCAAGTAAAGTGCACTCTATTGTCATTATAGATTGCTATAAGGAACTGTACTAACTCGTCATCTAATCCCTGGAGTTTCAGCATTCTCCACAGAAGTTCTCTGTTTACGTTGTCATATGCCCCTTTAATGTCCAAGAACGTAATCCATAGTGGTCTATTCTGTGCTTTCGCAATTTCAATGCATTGCGTTATCACGAACAGATTGTCATCCAGTCGTCTGTCTTGTCTAAATCCATTCTGCAGTTCCCCAAGTATTTCATTTTCTTCCATCCATGCTTGAATTTCTGGTTTTATCGCCTGCATTACGAATCTATACAGCACTGACGTTACTGTGAGTGGTCTGTATGAATCAATACTGGCTTTGTCTCCTCTGCCTTTATATATTAAATTCATCCTACTTTCTAACCAGTCCTCTGGTATTTGTTTGGTTTCTATCACCTTATCTATTGCCCTCATAAACGATTCCTTACTTTTAGGTCCAAGTAGGTTTATCATTTGCATTGGTATTCCGTCCGGGCCCACTGCTGTCTGGGGGGAAACCTTTTGCTCTGCTTTTTTCCAATCAAGGTTGCTCAAACTTATTTCCCTTTCCGCAGTCTTTTGTGGCGCTGATGTTATCGGTGCAGGTTTCCCTACCACTGTTGTCCTAAACTTCTCACTAATCACTCGATGAATATGCGCCAACGCGTGCTCTCCTTCTAAATGTTCCCCCTCCTCATCAATCAGGAATTTTTTATTGTTATCGTTTTTTGAGCTTAGTGATTTTAGATGGTTCCAAAACTTCTTGGATGCGCTTTTGTCCTTCTTCCGTATTTCTGCCATCCATTGTTGGCTTTCTGCTTGATCTTTGCTTGCACCATTTTCTGCACTTCTAGTTTTTTCCCACGGTAGACATCCCACTTTTCCTTCACTACCTACGGTTCCATACCAGTTCTTTTTGCTTCTCTATGGCCTCTCGACGCCTTTCTTCACTGGTCAATAGCCTCTTTTATTTCCTTATTCCACCAGCTTCTCGGCTTTCTCTTCCCTTTCCATCGGTTTCGTTCCTTTGCTTCATTCATCTTACCCTTTATGAACGCAATCATTTCGTCGTAATCCCAATTTTTGCCTGGGTATTTATTGATTTCATCTTCTAATCTATCAGCGATGATCTTTAAATGCTCATTATTCAAATTATTTCCTCCTATTGTACCTATTTCTGCATTTGTCCGGGTTGCGCCTGCAAAGTGCAAGCTAAACCGCTTGTGGTCGCTTCCTAAGCTGTCTGTTCCATTTTCATCTATCCTCATTCCCCGCAGCCTTCCGTATACTGTCTCGGATACTAAACTGTAGTCTGTGCTGGACTGTCTGTTACCGCTTTCCCACGTTATTTGTCCGTCACACTTGCTTTCCGTGTTTACTATTACAAGCCGTTTTTCCTGGCATAGATCTATCACTAGAGAACAGTTGTGGTCTGTGTATCCATCCAAACCTTCTATATGGGCATTCATATCTCCAACTATGATTATTTCGCCCGAATCTCTGAACTCGTTTATATCTCTTCTCAAACAGTTTACCATTTCCTAATTTTCCTCCCTAGCACTACTTCCGGTCCACAGATACACCACTCCTAAATATGTATTTTTCCCTCTATGGTGCCTCTAACCCATAGATGCTCTTTACAACTTTCATGCACTCTCTGCCAGTCGGTCCCTTGTTTAATGAGCATGCCAACACCTCCCCCTTTCTTCATTCCTGTGGTCCTGTTGCAACCTTCCCAGACATAATTGTCTATGATAGGTGGGGCTTCTAGGTCCCGGAGGTGAGTCTCGGCTAAAGCGTACACGTCTATTCCTTCCCGTTCAAGTTGCTTTTGAATTTCCACCGGAAGTTGCCGCTGTGCCTTATCACCGTAGCCGGATGTTTCCCCGCGCGGGTCAAGTAGGGCGTTACTGGGAATATTTCGAACATGGCGTGAGCCATTCTCGTGATTTTTTTGGACTTAATATGCTTATAAACGACTCCAGTGACGACAAACAAACTGCGTGAGACAAGGCAGACGATATCACGCATTCATAGCAAACCCCTTGCAAAACGCGCGCGCACTGACGTCATGGGTACGGCGCTTTGGCGGAGTGATACACTACATGAGGTGGTGCCATTCTTGAGTTGTAACCGAGTATAGTTTTTACTGCTAGGGGTGCAATCAGACCTGGGCCGAAATTTTGAACGGCCGTCTTTGAATCGGAGATTACGACCGCGGGGGTTGGCCTTCGTGACAGGGCGAGCGCAATCGCTGCCTCCTCCGCTGCGGCAGGGCAAGGGGTGCGAACTGTAAGGGACTATAACGGGAGTCGTCCGGCAGGTTAACAATGGCCAGAGCATAAGTATCGTGGTGAAGGTATTCTGCCGCGTCCACGTATAAGATATCCGGTTTAACAGGTGGGCGTCACTCAAGAGTTGGCACTCAAGAGTTTGCACTAACCCATTAGGTTAGTGAAGCTAGAATAACTAGAATAACACAGGCAAGTCGGTTGGTGACAACCGACGGCCCGATACAAAGAGAGGGCCTCTAATCATCATCATCACCGTCATAGTTGGATTGAGCAACCCGCATTGTACACAGGGTGTATGTTGCGTGGTACAAGTCGGACGACTAGTTGGACGTGAATAGCGCGGGGAATGGGGATTTTGTGAGTGGGCAAAGTAGGGGAACGAAACCCGAGTCGTTCTTGAATGTGCACACCGCTTGAGGTAGTGGATAAGTGTGCCATATGTTCTGTCAGATGTGCCTCCACAGGCGCCTCAGAATGCCGAAGAGCCTGTGAATTTCGTTCGACAAATTATCTCTTTTTACGCTATTATAACGATCACATGCGGAACTTTCGCGAAATCTGCATTATTTTGGAAATGCGATGCGTTGTGCGTTTTGCCACAATCTGTAAGTTTTATATATATTTCTTATTTCCTAGTGTCGGGCGCTTCGACGCACCAACTGGCGCGGGCCGTGGGACGAGCAGCACACAAATGAAGCGCACGTGTCGCGCGGCGCCTTGAAACGCCGCGAATTCCGACAAGGGTCGTGCCTGCTCACACCGGACGCGCTAATGGCCACCACATGGGGTTGGACCACCACGAAGGACTCGCTTTTCCTTCTTCCCCGGCCGTCAGCGTCAGGAGGAAGGGAAGATGAAGACAGAGAGACGCGGCCCGGGCGCGGGAGAGCTCGGTCCGTTGTCTTCGGGCTCCGCGCGAGTACTGTTTTTTAGTCGCCCGCCGGGCTGTAAATAAATGTACAGTTTTGTATCGGAGGCTGAGTCCGTCGGTTGAGGATACCCGGGGTCAGATCCTCAGCGCTGCTGCGGCTTGGAGGAGAAGCCCCGGGGAAAAGAACATCTCGAAGATAACTGGCGCAGTCGACAGGATCTTCAACAGCGACGACTCAGCCGGCCGGCGGGCGAGACGGGCCCCTCGACGGACGGGGCACGCGGAGAAATCACCGTCTGCTGAAGGAGATCGGCAGGAGCAGCGAGCTCGCCACCCAGGTGGAGAAGCGGCTCGACCGGCGCTCTGCGAACTTCTCATCGGAGACCGAGGCAGTGTCTGCGGCCTGCTGAGCGGCGGAGAAGCAGCTTGACCAGCGGTCAGTGGAGGCATCAGCAGACCACTGAACGAGGAGCGGCAGGAGCAGCGAGCTGTCGGCAGGCGAGAAGTCAGCGGGCGATTGTTTGGTGGACGCCCCGGCGGAAGGAGCCGCGCATAAATGGATACGTATCGCCACCTCGACGGATCCAGCCCCTCACCACAAGCACCGAACTATGCAGGTCAGTGCTTCCCTTGATCCTGGATGCGTGGTTCACCATGACATGTAGGGGGTGCTACATGAGTAGCCCTGAGATAATGGGGGGCGGTTGGCTAGGTATGGTGAGATGGAGCTGACTGTGAGGGCTGACGATGCAGCGAGCGTCAGAATTAGGTCAGCCATGTCTTTCGCTGACGAGATGGCCCTACTGCAGGCGAAATTAAAGGTCGCTGAGGCGGAGTTAGCAGCGGAACGCCTAAGGAGTGAGCGTTTGAGAAGCGCTAACAATGCCACCGTCTCACCGATCGGGCTGCAAGCACGAGGGTGCAGCGAGATGGATGGGAGATTAGATTGCATGAGCATGCTGGAAGGGGTGCTCGTAGATATGCCCTCCCAGGAAGCGCTTGTGCTTGATTGGTTCGCTGATGCCGAGGCCATGCTAGACTCCTACTGTGTTCCGCCAAAATGGTGAGCAGGGGTAATTATTCCCTACTTGAGCGTGAGGGCTAGAGAGTGCCTAGCTGGACTCTCGGGGGAGCAGCGCAGGAGCTACGCAGTTCTTAAGGCAGCAGTATTGAAGGTACTGAGGCTGGCTTCAGTTGAGCGTGAGCCCGTCGTCGCACCGTGCGGAGACAAAGAGCTTTCCGGCAGCGTGGGCGAGCGGCCAGTGGCTTTGCATGATGCAGCAAGATGGGAATCGCGCGAGGAATCAGATGCAGTTGGTGTCGCGCACACTGCATCTTTTGTTTCTGGAGATCCCCAAATGTCATGTCGCGAAAATGTGATCGCCATGGGGAGCTCCTACGAATTGAAAGAGGAAGGTGTAAATCAGTGTACGGCTGCTTATGTAGGGCAGCCCCTGGCAGTTGCAGGTAGGACTGCAGGCGTAGCTGAACAGACAGTCAGTGTCAGCGGTAATGTGACCGCTAAGCAGCCTTCTGCTGCATACGCTGACCAACGGTGTGTTGGGCAGGATGGCACTCCGAGCGCAGAAGCGGCCGATCCCGAGAGTTCGCCCAGAAAGAGGCGCAAGCGTCAGGCAGCTTCACCTGAGTGCAGCTTGGCTGCAACGCATGCTGACGAGCCAGCAGCGGTCCCTTCTCGAGCGAGAAGGCGAGGAGGAGAGGGGTTCCCGACACTGTTGCGTCAGTCAGCTTCACCGGAGTGCAGCGTGGCTGCAACGCATGCTGACGAGCCGGCAGCGGTCTCTATTCGAACGAGAAAGCGAGGAGGAGAGGGGCCCCTGATACTGTTGTGTGACGGGGTGCGCCGCATGGCAAGTGCGTTTTCGGACGACGACGGCCGGTGCATACCACCTTCTAAAGGCCGCTCGCTCTGACTGAACTAGAGTGTTAGGGATATCCTTTGTCATGGTGACCTGCAGCCAGGGTCAAGGGGCACTGGCCACGCTGGATGTGTGTCGTCAAGCGAAAGAGCGACGGTACACGCGTGGAAAGTGTGTGTGATGTGCGTGTGTTGGTGTGAAACATTCCTGAAGTTATGTTTCACAGTGGTGGTGGAGGTGTCGGGCGCTTCGACGCACCAACTGGCGCGGGCCGTGGGACGAGCAGCACACAAATGAAGCGCACGTGTCGCGCGGCGCCTTGAAACGCCGCGAATTCCGACAAGGGTCGCGCCTGCTCGCACCGGACGCGCTAATGGCCACCACATGGGGTTTGACCACCACGAAGGACTCGCTTTTCCTTCTTCCCCGGCCGTCAGCGTCAGGAGGAAGGGAAGATGAAGACAGAGAGACGCGGCCCGGGCGCGGGAGAGCTCGGTCCGTTGTCTTCGGGCTCCGCGCGAGTACTGTTTTTTAGTCGCCCGCCGGGCTGTAAATAAATGTACAGTTTTGTATCGGAGGCTGAGTCCGTCGGTTGAGGATACCCGGGGTCAGATCCTCAGCGCTGCTGCGGCTTGGAGGAGAAGCCCCGGGGAAAAGAACATCTCGAAGATAACTCCTAGTTTTTAAAAATTTCATCCCACAAATTATCTCCAGTATGGTTATTATAATCTTTACATTTAAAACTTTCGCGAGATCTTCATTATTGTGGAAATGCAGGGCGTTACACAGTTCGCCATTTTCCGTAATTATTTTATATTTTTCTTACTTCTTAGTTTCTCAAATTTCATTTACCCGAAAATAAAGATTACAGGTGGAATTTTTCGCGAAATCTCCATTATTGTGGAAATGCAATGCGTTATACGTTTTGTAAATTTTCGTAACTTTTAGTATTCTTCTGATTTTTTTAGTTTTTCAAAAATTTTATCCGACCAATTATCTCCATTTACGTTATTATGACGATTGCATTTGGAACTTTCGCGAAATCTGCCATATTGTGGAAATTGTGTTCGCCATTTTTCGTAATTATTTTATTTTTTATTTTTCAAAACTTCGGTCGACTAGTGATCTCCATTTACGCTATTACAACGATTACATGTGAAATTTTCGCAAAATCTTCAATATTGTGGGAATACCATATGTTATGCGTTTGGCGTATTTCTGTAGTTTTTAATTTTTTGCTTATTTGTAGTTTTCGAAATTTCGTTCGAACAATTATCTCCATTTACGTTATTATAAGGATTACATTTGGAACAATCGGGAAATGTGGATTATTGTGGAAATGCAGGGCGTTACTCATTTGGGCATTTTCCGAAATTATTTTATATATTTTTATTTTTTAGTTTTTCAAAATTTTGTTCGACCAATTATCTTCATTTCTATTATTATTACGATTACGGGTAAAACTTTCGCAAAATCTGCATTATTGTGGAAGTGATATGCGTTATACGTTTTGGAAATTTCCGTAATTTTTAATATTTTTTTATTTTTTATTTTTTCTAAATTTGGTCCGACAAATTACCTTAATTTACTTTATTGTAAAGATTACATTTGGACTTTTCGCGAAATCTGCATCATTGTGGATAAGCAGGGCGTTACATGGTTCCCCATTTTCCGTAATTTGTTATGTTTCTTATTTTTCATTTTTTCATAATGTCGTGCGACCAGTTATATCTATTTACACCGTTATAGCCATTACAGGTGGAACTTCCGCGATATCTGCATTTTTGTAGAAATGCAGGGTGTTACACGGTCCTAGATGTGGGGGTGCTCGGCAAAGATCGCTACGCACTAAAAGAGGAGTCCCTCAAGGAGCAGTCTCGATCACCTTGCTGTTTAATCTTAAGCTGATTCATATAAAGCACGTTCTCCCCGTTGCGTCAAGGTAACACTCTACACGGATATCTGCGTTTAGAGTGCATCGAGATCGTGTCAGGTCACACAGAAGTTGCAGAAAGCTCTTGCAGTAGTATTTGCACACCGGGCGCCTCGAGGGCTCCATCCTTGCACCGAAAAAGTGTCACAGTAGCGTTCACACGTAACTGCATCGACGTCTAATCCTCAGTGGCGCGCTTCTACATTACGTATGAACCCAGAAATACATTGGCATCATGGAGGAACGAAAAGGTTAAGAGAGGCCCTAACGTCACATTTGTGAAGCCGCGCCCGCCATGTCGATGAGCCAACTGAGCCCAGTACTCTTCCCCATTCTCCTCTGCTTTTTCCGGTTTGATAACAGCTTCGCGGCACGAGCGGCCAGCGAAAGCGAACGCAGACGACGGGAGCAGTGTTTGGGTCCGTACAGCACGGAGGTCTTTGTGCGCTACGTCTGAGCTGCGAAGAATTTCGCTTCGCTTCACAACGAAGAAACGCACGGCAAGCAAAGCACGGACTGCGGCTTTCGCCAACGCTGAGAGGGGAGGCTTTTGCCGGCAGCAGCCGGCGGCGGCGTGACGCTTGTGACGCCAGCACCGCCGCGGCCGGGATAAGAGTTGGGGCCGCTTCCAACGGCGGGGTTTTCAAACTGACCTAATCTAAAAACGTTTGCCGTAGCGACTACGCTGTGTTGCAGGCGTAGCGGGGCAGCCAGAGTCAAAGCGCCGTAAAAAATTGTCCGTGGCATTTGGCCAGATTTAGCCGCCGCAGCCGTAAAAAACTAGGCAACGCTGTCTATGCGCCCAACGAAAATGTCTTTTCCTCCACACTTTTAGCAATGCATTGAGATGCTAGGGGCCTCTCCTGAGTATTCTTTCCTCCATGCTTGGCATTATGTGTTGCGTTGTGTTGTGTTTTGTGGCACATAAGCAACTAAGGCTATCATGCGCCAAACAAAAGGTTCGGTGTTTTTTGTGGATAATAACCAATTGCTTTATCTCGTTATAGCTTGTTTAGAAGTGTAGCTTCTTTAAAAAAAGTAAAGACAGAGGAAATTTTAACAACAGCATCCTCTCCTAGGAGTAGGCTGGGGTGAAATGGAATTTGCTCGCTGTAAAACAGCCTAAAATGTTTTTTCCTCAAAGCCTCAAATTTCGCACATTAGAGTAAGACGTGATTTACTGTAAGTTCTTGGTCACAATCGTCGCATCTCGGTTTGTCTTGTTTCATAAGAAGGAAATTATGTGTAAGATGTGTGTGTCCAATGCGGAGACGACATAAAATCACTTCTTTGAGGCGTTCTTCATGTCTGCTTGATGTCCACTCTGCTATCATGGGTTTAACTAGGTGGAGTTTGTTGTCGGTTTCCTTATCCCATAATGACTGCCAAGTTTTTCTCAGTTTGCTCCGTACGAATTTCATGCAGTCGCTGTGAGGAATCTGTACTTTCTCTATTGTTCCGTTGCCCGCCTGTGCGGCACACGCATCGGCTCTCTCATTTCCCTTAATTCCAACATGGCTAGGGACCCAGCACAACTTAATTTCCTGTCCTTGTGTTGTGACTGTTACTAAATTGTGTATTAAGTCTCCTATTATGGGCTGAGCTGCATTTTTGTAATGTACTGCTGTGAGAGCACTGAGAGAGTGTGTATATATAATACTGTGTTTAATTTTATGCTTCATTATCCTTTTTACTGCTTCAGCAATGGCATAACATTCTGCTGTGTAAACAGAAGCGCACTGGGGTAGTCTGATCAACTTTTCCCATTTCCCTTGCACTACTGCACTCCCGACATAGCATGATGTTTTGGAACCGTCTGTGTAAAATGAGGTGTAGCCTTTGTATTTTTCATTTAGTGCCAAAAATTTCTGCAAAATATGTTCTCGCGGTGTCTGCTTTTTTTGAAGGTGTGTTAGTGTGAAGTCACATGTTGTAGGTAAACTATACCAAGGGGGTAGTTGGTTTTGTCTATGGGCAATTTGAGGTAATGTGTCCAGCATACTGAGTTCTTGGCATCTCTCTTCGAACCGAAGAAGCAATGGTCTGATAGCTTGGGATTTATTATTAAAAAGTGTCCTAGACGGGCATTTTGTAACTATGTGGTAACACAGATGTTTCGGCAGTGAACGTATCTTCAGTATGTATGAGCATGTCAGCATTGTTCTTCTATCTGTGAGTGGTGGTTCATTTGTTTCGACGTAGAGGCTGTTTATGGGGGATGTCTTATACGCCCCAGACGAGAGACGTAAACCTAAATTGTGAACGAGATCCAATCGTTTCAAGTAGGACTGTCTCGCCGATCCATACACAATGCTACCATAGTCTAAGCAGGAGCGTACGACAGAACGGTAAATTTGTAAAAGGCAGGCCCCATCGGAACCCCAGTGTTTCCGAGACAGGACCTTAAGTATATTTAGAGCTCGCGAAGCTTTCTTTTTAAGCATATTGATGTGGGGCAGGAAAGTGAGTTTTTTGTCGGATATTATGCCGAGAAATTTGTGTTCGTTTTCTATGGGTAAGTCGATTTCCTTGAGGTGTAGGTTCGGATTGGTCTGTAATCCTCGTTTGAGAGAGAAAAGAATAGCTACTGTTTTGTGTGGTGAAAACTGGAAACCATTGTTGTCTGCCCATGTTGTCAGTTTATTTATAGTCAACTGTATTTGCCTTTGGCATGTTGCTACATTGGAAGATGTGCAAACTATTTGAAGATCGTCAACATAGACAGAGTACATAATTGACTTCGGAATTATTTTGCATATGGAGTTCATTTTTACAACAAACAGTGTTGTGCTTAAAATACACCCCTGTGGGACTCCGTTCTCCTGTACAAAGGTTCTCGAGAGGGTTGAGCCCAGGCGTACCTGAAATGAACGGTTTGCCATGAAGTCATTGAGGCAATTCAGCATTCTTCCACGGATGCCTAACTCTACTAAATCGCGCATTATTCCAAATCTCCACGTAGTGTCGTAGGCCTTATCAAGATCGAAAAAGACTGCGAGGCAGTGTTGTTTGTGTATAAATGCTTCACATACGGTGTTTTCTAGGCGGACGAGATGGTCAGTGGTTGAGCATGCTTTTTTGAAACCACACTGGTGAACATCAAGAAGTTTGTTTGATTGTAGAACAAAGCCTAATCTGGTATTTATAATACGTTCATACGTTTTAGCTAGGCACCTGGTAAGGGCTATTAGTCTGTAACTACTAGGGGAGGTTGGCGGCTTTACAGGTTTTAGGAATGCTACAATGAATGCTTTTTTCCAAGTTTCTGGTATTTTTCCAAGTACCCAAATTTTGTTAAAAAACTTTAAGAGTGCTTCCACAGAAGAACTTGAAAGATTTGCAAGCATTTCATAATGTATATCATCTGGGCCTGGAGCGGTCTGTTTACCGGTCAATAGAGCTCTTTTTAGTTCTTCGAGTGTAATTAAACTATTGTATGTTTCGTTTGCACCTTCACTTGTTGGCAGTATTTGCTTTTCTACTGTTTTTTTGTATTTTATAAATGATTCTGTGTAGTGTGCGGAACTTGAAACTCTCGAGAAGTGTACACCCAGAATATCTGCCTGTTCTTCTAAGCTTGTTTGTTTATCCGGTGCTGTTAGCAGAGGAAGTGTGTAGGGGTAGTATGTCCCATTTAGTTTGTGAACTTGCTCCCATACCTTTTTTGAAGCGACTGAGCTGTTTATGGATGACACATAGTTTTGCCACGAGTTTTTCTCGGCATTGCGGCGGATATACCTTGCCTTAGCCCTTTTCCTTTTAAAATTTACGAGGTTTTCCTGTGTTGGATATCTTCGAAAGACACCCCATGCTTTATTTTGCTCCTTTTTTGCCTGTTTGCCCTCCAGTGTCCACCATATTTTGTGGTTTTGTTTTACTACTCCCGTGGACTGCGGAATGGCTCTGCGTGCAGCATTAATGATGCAGGATGTAAACGCTTCGTTCAGTTCATCAATGCTAAGGACTTCAGAAAAAACTTCGTCTAAACTTGCTTCAGAAGTAAAAAGTCCCCACTCGGCAGACTGAAGTTTCCACCGGCGTGGTTTCGTTGGGATAGTTGTGGGTGATGATATTACGGTGATGAGTACAGGTAGATGATCGCTCCCATATGGATTGTCAATGATATCCCACTTAAAATCGCTAAAAACAGAGGGTGAACTAAAAGACAAATCTATGCAGCTCATCTTTCCTGAGCTCGGAGAGCAGTATGTAGATTGGCCAGTGTTCAGAAGACATAGCTTATTAGACAAAATAAAATCCTCTAAAATCTGGCCTCTTGCATCAGTTTTTTCACTTCCCCAAAAAGAAGTGTGGGCATTAAAATCGCCAACTAATAAAAACGGCTCCGGCAATTGGTTTAGTAAGTCTTCTAAATCTTGCAATGTTATTGTGAGGGTTGGTTCGAAATACACACAGCACACTGTAATTGTTTTGAACGCTAAAAATGTGGCAGCCACTTCTTCGAACTTAGTTTTCAGTATGTGTTCTCATGCTGCGATACGACTTTGGGCAATTATTGCAACACCCCCAGAGAGCCTGCACGCTTGCTCTCGGTAGCAACGGAAGACCTGGTATCCTTTTAGTATGGTTTTGTGCTTAGGGCCCAAGTTGGTTTCCTGAACACAAACGGCCACAGGTGAGTGTGTGGCGAAGATGTCTTTGACGTGATTTAAATTATTTAAAAGTCCTCTGCAGTTCCAACGGACAATGAATGCCATGTTAGCTTTGTCTTATTGAGTGTAAACTAAGTTTTCGGTCCCGTGATACGGTTCTTGCTTTTCTTTCCATTTTCTAGGGAGTTCCGCCGCCCCTCCGAAGTAGACGGCCTAGAAGCTCCCTCTGTTGTGTCCATTGTCTCTTCCGAGACGCTGGAGGTTCGTGCAGGGCGCACGGGTGTTGAAGAGTTCGACCTCGCCGTGTAGGGTGAGGCCTTGGGGACTGCCGAACCAGGGGTCCGTGCAGCCCGCTTTGGGGGTGGTGGAGCAGCACTAGCTGCTTCCACCGGGGGCGCGGTGGGCCTTGCTTCAGCCTCACTCTGTGTGGCTTCAGCAGGTGCCGAAGAATGCTGTGATGCCGCGCCCTGTTGCACCACAACGGAGTCTGATCGTGTCTGCGCTGGTGACAGTCGCCTCCGTGCTTCACGAAATGTTAGGTTTTCAGTCACTTTCAGTGTGATGATTTCTTTTTTTTTTTCACGCTGGGCAAACACGAGAGTACGCTGCGTGGTTGCCCTCGCAGTTCACAAAAAGGTATGTTTCAGCTTCACAGTTTTCAGCAGGATGTTCACGGGAGGCACATTTTGCGCAGGTATCTTGGCCCCGGCAGCTTAGCGAGCCGTGACCGTATCGTTGGAATTTGTAGCATCAGCGAGGATTTGGAATGTAAGGTCTTAGTTTCATCTTTGTGTAGCCTATGTCTACGGATTCTGGAAGTATGCTGGATGCAAAGGTCAGGACGATGTGCTTGGTCTGTATCTCTTTGTTTTCTCGTTTGATTTTTATCCTATAGACATTTGTGACGTTCTGTTCTTTTAAACCTTCTAGAAGTTCCTCCTCAGACACGTACTTTAGGTCGTCATCGGAGATGACTCCGCGGACCGTGTTGAGTGACCGGTGTTCACTTACAGTTATAGATAGGGATTTCACCAAAAGACGTTAGTCCTGGCAGTTTGTCACACTGGTGTTTGTAGAGCAGTTCGAGTAGGAGGTCTCCATTAGCTAGTTTTTTTTTACTTTGTAGCCTTCACCTAGCGTGGATGTTAGAGTATTTGAAACTAGAAACGGTGAGACGAGTCGGGCAGTTTTATCTGCGTGATTGCTGTGGACCACGTGAAATCGAGGGAAATTGTTGACGTTTTTCGCGAAAAACTTGGCGGTTGCATCGGTGCCCCCTCTTTTACGAGAGGGATCAGTTGGGCGAAAAAAAGAAGCCATAAAATGAAAAATCTGTTCGGCCATGGTGCCAGCCGCCCACCATGGAGCCCAACAAGGGGACGGGACAGGAACTCGCGAGCAAGTCCTGCCCACGCCAGCTGTACACCACGGCTATTACCTAATATGGCTGAACTCAGGGTTGTCGACCACACAAGGTTAACCCTAGCCGCCACGAATAAGGGAAACTGAAGAAGGAACGAGACGACAGGAAAGTTGTTAGAAAGAAGATAGGAAAGTGAAAGTTGAAGGGGAGGACAGGAAAAGGCGACTGCCAATTCCCCCCGGGCGGGTCAGACCGGAGGTGCCGTCTACGAGGAAGCGGAGGCCAAAGTGGTGTGTTGCCTTCGCCAAGGGGCCTTAAAGGTCCAAGCACTCGCCGTCGGCTCAACCACCAGGACCCTCTTTTCCCCGGTCACGGCGCTGCCACGCACGGCTAAGCGTGGGTGCTCGGGGTCTGTGGTGTCTTACAGTACACGCAAACATCTGCTTTAGCAGATGCCCCCTGCGGGGATGCTTGGCATTATAATAGACAGAAACCTCTCCTGGTCCCCGGAGGTAAAAAGATTACGTACACGAATGTCAACAGTACTCAATCTTCGGGATATCTTGCTGGCACTCTGTGGGACAGTGATCGTCGCTCGGCGGTTGTGTTCTTCAAGGCATATGTTGACGGTTTCTTGCCATTCTGCCTTCCCGTCCTGCAGCAGCTGTCCCCGACTAGCAAAACAAAATACGTTGAAAACCTCATGTAACAACTTCAAAAAGTGCATTGGACTTCCAACAGGTTCGTCATGCTATGGTAATATTGTGGAGCTGGTTTCCTGTCCATGGATGTCCTATGGCTTCAAGAGACATACGCATTCATTTGCGGCGAAGCTTGTATGCCACAACCCAGTTCCTGTCTCGCATTGCAGATCAAGACATTTCCTGCTTTGGTCATACACTACGGCAATCAATGCTTTTGTTCCAAATCAAACAGCGCAGATGACGCCACTGGGCCTTTCGCCATGGTCCACTTCCCCTGTTAGCATAAAACAGTTGATACCTCGCATTGATTTAAAAACGCACGCCCCAAAATGTCCCGCTTCGGATTACACTTGCGCACATTAACAAATTGTGAGTGGAAACTACCCACATTTTCACAACGGATCGGCAACATCAGACCGCAGTTGTTCAGGAATGTTATTCCGATAGCCAAAAAAATTTCCCCATCTTCCCGTAGGGGAACCCTGAGTAGTATGCGAAGCAGATGGGGTCGACTCAAGTCGACTGCGTTTAGGTTGTCCGCAGACATCATGCTCAACTCGTCTATGATCACGCATTTCACGTTGCGGAAGGCCACGCGGAAGGTGTTCAACTCGCTGGCGCTGAGGCCTCCGTCCTTGTTGGGGCCGGTGGTCTTCCGAGAGAGCTTGAAAGCCGCGTGCGCCGTGGTTCCTCCCACTGCCACAGCTGTCTTTCCGTTGCTCGCGCGGATGACGAACGCGTTGTAGGTGGTGTTGTTGCCGGTGTTGCTGTACCGGTTGTAGAGGTCCATGGCAAGCCGGAGGACGAACGTCTTGCCGCAATCGGCCGGTCCGGTGAAGGAGACGCGTAGCGGAGGTGTTGACGGCGTCGTCTGCCGGTGGACGATCTCGTGCAGTAGCTCATGTTGTTCCGCGTTTGTCATCCTCATCAAGTTGTAGTATTCGTCCCAGTCCATAATGTCCTGGCGCATGCACACGGCCGCGCACGGACTCGCGTGTTTGATCAGGCGCACAAAGTCTTGGCTCGGGATGAGGTCGGCGTCTTCATGTTCCGGGTAAACGATCACGGCAGGAGGAGGTGCTGCTCGTTCTTCATCTTGTGCCCTCTTCTACGCGGCGCTGTCCGCGGCGCTCACACTGGCGTTGACGCTGGCGTTGCAGGTGGCGTTACCGGCGGCGCTGCCCGTGACACTCATCGCGCCGTTGCGGGAGGAGGTTCCCCTACAGGAAGATGACGACGGTGGTTGAACGCGAAGCTACCTCGTGACGGATTCTTTGGTTGGCCAGTCCATAGGGGCATCCTGTCACAATCATCATCAGCGGTGCCTGACCAGGCATGCGCAGTGGGGGCGTAGAGGCCGCACAACGGCGCCCACACAACGGCGGAGGGAACAGGCGCCACCATAAACTGCTCGCATTTAAAAAGCCCTTTTACTCCGGCTTGAGCTAGCGAGTTCCTCCACGTCAGCTGAACTTCATGGGATCAAAGAAGCTATCCGGGACATCTTCGGTGGCCACCAACACAGCGCACCATTTTCTCAGATTCGAAACCGCTCTAGAGAGCCTTCGTGCTAGCTGCTTCAGTATCCATGACCACATCAAGCGCATTGTAAATTATCTGCTGGCCATGGAAAAATCCTTCACCTGCTCCCTGGATACTGTGGTGTACTGGGAAATCAAAGAGCAGATGAGGCTGATCGCAGGGGCATTGAACTGAGTAAAACAAAAAGAAATTTTCTTAACAAAAAATGATGTCTCAACTTTGATCAGGCATTAGCTCCGGCAAAAATCCCAGGCTGGAGGGGAGCGAAGCATGCAGTGTATAAGTGTATTCTTGGCGCCTTGGCGTTTTTGCCAATGGAGATGAAAACGTTAAGGGGTACAGGTATACAGATTTGCTGTAAAAGTTTCTTGTCTTTGAAGAAGGGAGCTCTCCAGCGTGAGGCGTAAACGAGTGCTCCGGTGTTTTTTTTTTTTTTTAATACGCGGTGCGTTCTAGCGCCAGGCGTAAACGAGTTTCCCGGTGTTTTAGTACCGTGACTACATGAGGCAAACGACGATTCCGACGACAACGAGGATGACAGGAGACGCCGACAGCCCTAGCCCCTAAGGAGCTTCGCCCCTGAAAGAAGCCGCTTATAATCCCTTCCAGAGCATCATCACGATTTGTTATTCTCCATTGACATAGAAGTGATATTGGAGCTGCCAGAACGACTACCCCGCCGACTAGCAACGTTATTGCATACAGTGAGCCTCAACGGCGTGTTTACAAATGCCTACTTCCACTGTATTGGCCCGAGTCTAAGCCCAATACTGCGACAAGTGTGGCTACCTCAAAACCGTCGAACCTGTTCTACTACCGTGCTCCCCATCAGCGATGCAAAGGGCCGTTTACAGCTGACCACTGGACCAATAACGCTAGGACTGAAACTTGAACCACGGCATTCTCCCTCCTTTCGAAGGAAAATGCGGGACGCATTAATTAGCTACCCTGGGGATTTTGGCGTCTTGGTGAAATTATAGGCCCCCCTCTTCGGAGGGGGGCCTATAATGCTACTATATCCAACGCCCCTACACATGACGATACCTGTTTTTTCTCATTTGCTCTAATACACTTCTTCTTACTAATCTACAATCTTTTCCCATTCTCCTTCATGCAGCTTAGCATGTCGACGAACGCACCTGAGCAAACGTCGCTGAATTTTCTTTTAGAGCGTCTCTTTTTATTTATTTTTCTCGCTCTCTCTCCTAGAAAGACGCTTCGGACCTTGCATCCGACGTCACATATACGACATGCAGTGATCAACATGGGCTGACACATTAAGTCTTATTCGATTTGCCGTCACTACATTAAAGAAGCTACCTCAACACTCCAAGCCCGAAAAAGAAATACTGCACGGCAATTGGCCGAACTTTGCCTACACAAGAACTTCGCTCCAAGTTAAATCAGACCACTTCACCAATCCGCCTACATCGCGGTGCGCTTGGAAGCCTGCAGCACGTGATTTGCGAATGTGCGTGATTCGCTGCACAAAGGCTGTCTTTTGTAGCGTTTTTGTGTGGCTTGTATTTGGAATACAACTGTGGTAGATGTATAAGGTTGGTGATTCTGTCTCAAATGTGCGTCATGCGTCACATAAATCTAATTTCGCACATGAGAAGTACAGGTCTTGTTCAAACCCTGTGAATAATTTAACGCATACGTGCATGTAAACATCAGCAGGATTTTCCCCGTCGTCGTCCAAAGATTCATTCGCCGCAGTGACTTGGACATTCGCCTCCCCTCGTTAAAGCAACCGCAACTCTTCCTCTGAAGCATCCATAAGTAGCACTCTTGTTTCATCGTCTCTCAGAAAGCACGTGACTAAAGAAAAAAAAAATGTCGCCAACCAAGAAATTGTATCCAAGCTCGTTACCTGCACGAGACGTAATATGCAATCGATATCAAAGTTTGTATGAAGACTTTTCGGCGCGGAAAAGCAACATTACAACCGGATGCACAGTTGTTGCGGCCACAATTGACGGGAGGAAATTTTTTATCGTTTCGGAATCAGTGGTTTATGAACATCACAACATTTCGCCAACAATCGACAGACGAGCACGATTTCCCTCCGGTTCGGTAAACACGAGTACGGTGAGAAGGGCTCCAACAGCTGTCCTGCCTTCATTGGTTAAATTGTCTTGCTCAACCCAAGCTTATTTATGAAAGACAGAACCACATTATAAGGATCGATTATAAAGATCACACCCAATACAGAGCCCCTACTTTTCCCATGCTGACTCCATTCAACGAGCAAATAAGCAGAGTCCAAAACAACCCAGCGCCGATTAACACAGCCGCCGATTAACACAGCTAACCGTGGATAGAGGCCGCTAGGCGTCCGTAAGCTGAAGCAGTCGTTATCAGCGCATGGCGTAAGCCGTGTTGTCGTTGAGAGGCACGCTGTCGGACGCAGTCGTCTGTCAGCGAATGATCTCTGATGGTGTGGTGCGCCGCGACGGCTCGCTGGAAACGCTTCTTCATTCCTCAGCGGACACTAGTAGAGTGTGCGGGCTCTAGGCAGAAACCTCGACAGAGTTCTGTACCTTGCCGACCATTGCGGTCGCGCACTGCACGCGCAGGACGCACGTTCGCTCAGGGTGGACAAACATCTCTTTGGATGAAGGGAGTGAAGCCATTCTACAGAGCTAGTTGCCCGGCGTCCGAAGGAAATGGCGTCCAGCAAGATGAATTCCGAGGACGTAGTCAGCGCTGACAAGCAACGGAAGGGCTGTGGAGACAACGGTCACAGAATGACCGGTGCCGGAAAGGGGGTCTTCAGCCTTTTAGACTTAACTGAAGCCGTGATTGAAAAGTATCCCGAGCGTTTCATGCCATTGCTTTTCGCGATTCCTTTTATAACCCTGGACCAGCGCCAACATAGCCCCGAACCATTGGTTGACACACTTAGGCGAGAGCTCTCACTTTATTTACGGGCAGCTGCTCAACCGCCACCGGATCGCCAAGGTACAACAGTGTCGCCCGACCCATCGGTGGAGGACCGGCGTCTGCTAGCCGAGATTAGACGGGAACTCTACGAGGGAAACGAAGACGTTCGGGAAGTGGAGCGGTGCCTCTCAAGCGCACTAGCAACTTTAAACACACTTCTAAACACCCTCCAAAATGTGAACTTTAGGCTCAATGAACAAGTCCAGAGGTGCCACGCTAGTTTCCCCGCAGCCCCCCGCCACCCACGTCAGCGGGAGGCCCCCAGCGTGCCAAGGCCATCCGTTGCTTCGGACCGCCCTTCGATCGTGTCCTTCCGTGATGAGCTCTACGAAGCAGCAAGGCAAACTATTGAAGCTAGAGCTCACCGCGCTCGTCTGCAGCGCCTCGCGGACGACATGGAGAAAACGCTGGAGTCTATTCAACGCAGCTGCGGAGCAAGGAGCGCCACAGGCGGGCAAGCTGCGTCGTCCTGTTCGCAGTCGTGGATGCCGCAGAACCTAGCCATGGCGGTGAGCCGGGTGTACTACTACTCGAGCGACTACGCCGAGGAGCTTATCAGCGCGCCTCTGAAAGCGTCTGGCTACACCGTGAGACTTGCTGTCCTCTGCCGGGCTGCGGACAGCTGCGTCAAGCTTCTCTTTCGGGCCCAGTTTTGCTTCGACTCCGGCAACGATGCGGTGCAGTGGCCCTATCGCGGCGCTGTTCACTTGGTGATTCACCACCCGACGAATCGTGCCAGCAACCGTGTGTATACCGTGCACCCGTCGCAAGATATCGAGACTGCCATGCCCAGAAACGTTCACAACGCCTTCTTCTACCTTGCGGGTCCCATCTCAGCTCTCCGACTCGACCAAAGTGGATTCTGGGCGATGGAGACACTTCACCTTTCTGTTAAGATTGTTCCCAGTCCCGGCTCTGGCGCCGATTCGTAGGGGACCGTGTGCTTTGATACAGCATCCCTCAATCGTCCCTCGTATTGCCCATGTGAGTGAAACATGCGGACTCCATTGTGTATGTAGCCCTCGCTGTTCCTTGAAATGCACTGCAGTTTCCGAGATTTCTCCTCGAAAAACGGTCGAGTTTGATGTGCTCTCCTGATCGTCACCCATTGCTTTTTAGACCGTTCTTTCTACCGCATGAAGCAAAAATTGATGCCTGAAAAACCGATCATCTTGAACAGGGTATTAAACTCCATGTGCGTTACGAAAGGGTCAGTGACTGATAATGATTGCGCATGCGACCAGCCAGCTGCTGTTGGATTTCTTCTGACTATACATGTATCTACAGCAAACACTGCTGATTATTGTGTTCGTTGTGCGGGACGATAGTTGCGTGGGTTGTGTTCGGGAATGTGTTTGCGCTTTAATGCAGATTTGCCGACTTCCATTTTCGTGGCGTTTTATTGTTTGTTTAACACGTGTGTGAGCGCACAAGAGTGTAGACAAAATGGCGACTTTTTAATGATACTGACCAATCAGAGTCTTCGGACGCCTTTTTATAGTTGTGGGGGATGTAGATGATAGTGTAAGTGTTGATGGCGATGATGATGATGATGATGCGTATATATAAACGAGAAGGCGTTTTTCGGGTCGGAAATGAGTATTTTCCCCCACAAGTGTGCCACTGCTTTAGAACCATGCAAAACAGCAATCGTACTCTATGTGTGGCAGCCGAACTGCACTGCTCCTTCTTACAGGATTAGCAAACTAGTGATTGTAATGCGTCGGTAACGAGTTCGAAAAAGTAAAGATCGCTATAGAAGGCAAGTGTGACAGTGGGTGGCAGAACCTTAGATGGGCAGATGATGTCAAGAAGTTTGCGGGGATAAATTGGTCACATTAGCACTCGACCGGGATAATTAGAGATCCATGGGAGAGGCTTTTGCCCTGCAGAGGGTGTAATTAGGCTCATGATGATGATGATGATGTAAACAGTCGGACACATGGCCAGAACAACAACTAAGAAGTTTTACTAACTTATTGGCAATGGGTCTTGCCTTCATCAGAATACAGTTACATCGCAATAATTGTACTATGATGAAGGCAAGTCCCATTGCCGCTACGTGAGTAAAACTTCTGTGTGATTGTTCTTTCCGTGTATCTTACTGTTTACTTACACTTTTTATAATAATTATATATATATATAGATATATATATATATATATATATATATATATATATATATATATATATATATATATATATATATATATATATAAAGAAGTGCCCGAATGACTGACTCATCCACGCCCAGCCGAAACTGTTAGATCTAGAGACTTGAAATTTTGCGAGTTTATTTGCGTCATTGAGTAGGTGCTCACCAAGGCGGGTTTTTCAGAAATTGCGGTCCTAACCGAGGAAAATGGCGCAATTGTGGTTTCGCGAAATCGTGATTTTCCCCGTCACCCATCCACATATCGAAGCGCTTTTTGCTGATATAAGTAGTTCTTAAGAATATTTAAAAAGTTGTTTTTGGATTTCGCCCTAACCTACACTAGCCAGGTGATTCTGCATTCCAGAAATAAAATGGTGTTCCTAAATATTCTCAAATAAATCTTTCGCCGATTCATTTATCCAACTGATTTTTGCTAGCATATGTTACTCATACAAATGCACAGAACCGTTTTTAAGGATTTCGCCCTGCGACGCCGCTAAAAGGGCCAAATTGTTTTTTTTATAAATGACACGGCTGATGAGCCAAAAAGGCATAACAGGTTATGTACACGTCTAGCCAAACTGCTCTTTCAAACAGCTACAGATTTCAACGGCACATTCTGATTACTGTGCTGGAAGTCAGTATTTCTGAAAATTTTAAAAATTCAACCACGGAGAGAGTGAAAAGTGGTAAAATAGTTTTTCAGAGATTAATTTTTTTACCGCCCGCCATTTGAGATATCGAACTGGTTTTTGTTGAGATAGGCAACTTACTCAGGTATCTAAACACTGTTGTACAACATTTTTCAATGACACCCTCCCAATAGAGTCAAGCAGGATTTCGGGAAAACACTGTGTTTTTACACATTCGTAAATAACCACACAGCCAGCTGATATCTCCCATTCGTTTTTTCTTGAAAATGGTGCCTATTTAATTGCCCCAAAACTACTTTCAGGATTTCGTCCTAATATGCGGATAAGAAGGCCAGCGAGATTTTTAAATCTACATCCTTTTGGACATAAAACTCAGTTGAGATTTTCCGCGTTCGCTTAGCGGTCGCCATATGTTGACACCTTCGGCAACCACGCGTCTCCCGTAGGAGCCGGTGTCATATATCATAAATGTAAAAGATAGATGTACCAGTAAAAAGCGCAAAAGTTAGCCCTCGGCATCTGTTGGGACTTCCTGCAACCCCGCGCCTCCCGTAGGGAGCCCATGTTACTTATGATAAAACTGTACCATTGAGCATCGTTCATATTTTCGAGAGATAGCACTTCCTACGAGGAAGAATACCCCTTACCCAGCCGGCCTCCGTCATGTGTTCCCAGCGCAATCTCCTGTCGAATTCAAGTTGTGTTTGCAACCTGGAACTCTTCCTCATATCATATTAAGAGCGCAAGCAAACCAATCTCCTCCTTCTTCCATTCACGTTTCCCAACCTTGAGCTGTGGGAGAAGCTGGTGACTAACAGCGATCTCGATGACCAGACAACACTTCCTCCAGAGCGAAGGCTGCCCACTCACCACATGGCTTTCTGAAATTGGGAACCATTCCCACTTCGCCGGCTCAATAAAACTTTTTTCACTCACTGACTCACTCGCTTGAGCGCGCCATCTTATTGCAACTTGTTTAGCGAGAGTTGGAGTAAAACACGAGTGCCAGTCATTTCACATTACCACGACGTGCCTGCAGTTGGAGCCCATATACTGACAGCAGGCAGGCGCTCCCGAGTGTGTACCACTTCCCAATGAAGTAGCCTAATATGGCGACTAACAAATAAACGAACTTGTGTTATAACCATTGCTGTCCTGAATATATATATATATATATATATATATATATATATATATATATATATATATATATATATATATATATATATATATATATATATATAACACAGAAATAAGGATTGGCAGTCGAGAAAACCTCGGAAAGCAAAGGGGAGGATGTGGTAGATCATTGAAACAGATTAAGAATTTGGAAAGAAAGAAAGAAAGAGCCCCTCATTTCCTATTCTGATTCGCTACATGCATAGCGAGGGCCTCTGTTCTGGCAGTCTTGTTGCCAAAGGGAGCTTAAGAGGGTTCAAAGCTGGTCGACCACTCTGGACATGTCGTAGACACTCGAGTCACGACCCGGGGGTTAAAAAGAAGGTCCCCTTCACCCCGATTAGTCCGAATGGCGCTGGCTACCACCCCCAAGCACAGGAAACAAACATACCTAACATAAATACCCCAGAAAGTGAATGGGAAAATCGCCCCGCCGGTAGCGTAGTGGTTATCGCACCAGACCGGTATTCTGGAGGTCGTGGGTTCGGATCCCACCTGGCGGGCATTTTTTCTTCACTTTCTTTCTTTCTTTCCAAATTCTTAATCTGTTTCAATGATCTACCACATCCTCCCCTTTGCTTTCCGAGGTTTTCTCGACTGCCAATCCTTATTTCTGTGTTATTTTCAACGAGCCCCTCATTTCCTATTCTGATTCGCTACATGCATAGCGAGGGCCTCTGTTCTGGCAGTCTTGTTGCCAAAGGGAGCTTAAGAGGGTTCAAAGCTGGTCGACCACTCTGGACATGTCGTAGACACTCGAGTCACGACCCGGGGGTTAAAAAGAAGGTCCCCTTCACCCCGATTAGTCCGAATGGCGCTGGCTACCACCCCCAAGCACAGGAAACAAACATACCTAACATAAATACCCCAGAAAGTGAATGGGAAAATCGCCCCGCCGGTAGCGTAGTGGTTATCGCACCAGACCGGTATTCTGGAGGTCGTGGGTTCGGATCCCACCTGGCGGGCATTTTTTCTTCACTTTCTTTCTTTCTTTCCAAATTCTTAATCTGTTTCAATGATCTACCACATCCTCCCCTTTGCTTTCCGAGGTTTTCTCGACTGCCAATCCTTATTTCTGTGTTATTTTCAACGAGCCCCTCATTTCCTATTCTGATTCGCTACACATATATATATATATATATATATATTTCTTTTTTTCTTTCTACGTAAATTAATAAAAAAATATATATCTTCACTAACGTTCAAAAAGTAGCGTCCAACCATTCCCCTATGCCTCCTTTGGCGTTGTAGACTGCCGGCATTTCTTTCTATATATATATATATATATATATATATATATATATATATATATATATATATATATATATATATATATATATATATATATATATATATATATATATATATATATAACAAAGAAATAAGAGTTGGCAGTCAAGAAAACCTCGGAAACAAAGGGGAGGTTGTGGTAGGTCATTGAAACAGATAAAGAATTTGGAAAGAAAGAAAGAAAGTGGAGAAAAAATGCCCGCCACGTGGGATCCGAACCCAAGACCTCCAGAATACCGGTCTGGTGCGATAACCACTATGCTACCGGCGGGGCGATTTTCCGCTCCACTTTCTGGGGTATTTATGTTTAGGTATTTTTGTTTCCTATGCTTGGGGTTGGTAGCCAGCGCCACTCGGACTACGCGGTGCCATAGGAAGCTTAAGAGGGTTCAACGCTGGTCGACCACTCTCGACATGTCGTAGACACTGGAGTCACGGCCCAGGGGTTAAAAAGAAGGTCCCCTTCACCCCGCGTAGTCCGAGTGGCGCTGGCTACCAACCCCAAGCATAGGAAACAAAAATACCTCAACATAAATACCCCAGAAAGTGGAGCGGAAAATCGCCCCGCCGGTAGCGTAGTGGTTATCGCACCAGACCGGTATTCTGGAGGTCGTGGGTTCGGATCCCACCTGGCGGGCATTTTTTCTCCACTTTCTTTCTTTCTTTCTTTCCAAATTCTTTATCTGTTTCAATGACCTACCACAACCTCCCCTTGGTTTCCGAGGTTTTCTTGACTGCCAACTCTTATTTCTTTGTTATTTTCAACGAGCCCCTCATTTCCTATTCTGATTCGCTACACACACACACACACACACACATATATATATATATATATATATATATAGAGAGAGAGAGAGAGAGAGAGCGAGAGAGAGAGAAGAGAGAGAGAGAGAGAGTGTCAGGAGTTCTGTTCTACAATAATAAATACAATAAAAAACGGGAGACAAGACTACTTTATTTAATACCCGAAACCCAACCAATATACAGACAAGCAAGAAAAACACGATGAGGAACAACGATAAAGCGGTATTGAAAAGAGTAAAGAGTTCAAGAAAACTGGAAAAAGCCAAAGCCCGGGAACGAAGGTAGAGGAAACAGTATGTTGCTATTACCGGCACAGGTTGGAAGCAGCGTTGAAATGCCCAGGTGAAGTGTCGTGGCCGCAGTGGTCGAGCTCGCTCCGAGCTCCCGTTGCACAGTCGGGAACGCAGCTGTATTGGGGCGTCGCTTTCTTTGACCGATGCGCGGCAGGACGACTTCCTTTGGGAGATTAAGTTCTGGAGGCTGCTGTTGTGGAGGACCACTTGGGGCACCGCCCGGGGGACCACCGTACATCCCGGCCGCGCTCTACGCTCCACACACACACACACACACACACACACACACACACACACACACACACACACACACACACATATATATATATATATATATATATATATTGTAATGAACAATTGGAGCAGGGAACGGTATGTGCGGAACCATGGCCAATCTACGCGCGGGTGTGTGCTGCGGACCTGCAACAGTCATCATCAGTGCCTGTCTGTGCGTCTTGCAAGGTTATCTCTGGCTTCGCCGTTTTTTGAAGAGACTGCTCTTCCTCGCCTCTCGCTTGGACAACTGATCGAATTAAACACCATTGGAAGTGGTGGAGGTGCGGTTTCAACGTCAACCAGCACGAATCCTGGAGCTTCGAAGCCGCAGGCTCCCAATGCCCACTACCCCCGTTGACGCTGTTGATCAACAAGCCCCAGCGATGCCACAGATCGTCTGCGCTGGTTCCATCCGTCAGCGCGATCCCCCATTCTTCAATGGCGAGGGCGATCATGATGCTGAGGATTGGCTGTCGACATACGAGCGGGTGAGTGCTCACAACAAGTGGGATGATCCCGCCAAGTTAAGCAACGTCGAGTTCTATCTCACGCAATTGGCTCAGACGTGGTTTTTGAACAACGCACGTGACTTCAAAATATGGGGCGATTTTAAGACCCGCTTCCTTCAAGCATTTGGCAGCCCGGCCGTACGCAGACTACAAGCAGAACAACGCCTCCGCGGAAGAGCTCAGACGCAGGGGGAGAATTTCATCAGCTACATCGAAGAAGTTGTAGATCTGTGCAGGCGCGTCGACGTGGCCATGTCTGAAGCAGATAGGGTGAAGCATATTTTAAAAGGCATCGATGATGATGCGTTCACTATGCTGCTTGCCAAGGACCCGAAGACCGTGACGGAGGTCGTGAGCCTCTGCCAAAGCTTTGATGAGCTGCGCAGGCAACGAGTGCTGGTCCGGCGATCTCTGGGGACAAATGCAGAACTCTCCGCTTTGACTTTCACTTCCGAGCACTCTTCACTTGAGACGAAGATAAAGGACTTCGTCCGCGAGGAAGTAGCACGCCAACTATCGATTGTGCCGTTCGTTCAAGAGCCACGCCAGCGGACGGAGGCACCGCCTTCATGCCTTCCTTCGTCTCTTCAGCGCACCATCCGGGAACAGGTCACCGAGGCCCTGCCAACTAATCGCCAAGTGGTAGCAGCTCCTGCTCCCCTTACTGTTCCCCAGGTAGCTACTGTTGCTCTTCCCCTGGCTTCACCGGCTGCATTAACCGGTCCCCTGACGTATGCTGAATGTGTCACACAGCCACCCCGACCGTTTACCCATTCGTTCGAACCAACCATCCCAGTGACTGTGCCGTCCAGCTATCAGCAAGTCTCCCAGTTTCGACGTCCAGTGCAAGTGGTCGCACAGCAATCCAATCCGTGGCGCACGCCAGACAATCGCCCCATATGCTACTCTTGTGGATACGCCGGACATGTCGCCCGTTACTGCCGCCGTGTGGTGCCGCATCCTGAGGTTTTCAACACTCCAGGATACACGCCTAGGCACGTTCAGCATCGCGTATCCTCGAGGCCTTCCCCAACGTCATATGAGACCGACCAGCCGACGTTCACTAGTCGCCGATCGCCTTCTCCCCGCCGCCGCTCCCTGTCACCTATGCGCCGTCAGCCTGCTCCTCCGGAAGTGGGAAACTAATACCCGCAGTTCCAGAGGCACGAACTGCGTACTCAGCGAAAATTCAAAGTCCTCGTGCCTATCCACCGAACGTTATAGATGTAGTTGTTGAAGGAGTCCCTGCCCTCGCTCTAGTCGACACCGGTGCCGCCATATCTGTTATAAGTGCTAAACTCTGCCGCTCGCTGAAAAAAGTAATGACGCCGCTTTCTGGACTTTCGCTTCGGACTGCAAGTGCAGCACACGTGTCCCCGATAGCAGCCTGTACTGCTCGAGTGAGTATTCAAGGCACCTGCTATCCCATTGAATTTGTTGTCTTATCTTCGTGCTCCCATGATGTCATCCTTGGCTGGGATTTCCTCTCATGTCATCACGCTGTTATCGACTGTGCCCGAGCTGAACTGGAACTTTTTCCACAGTAGTGACACAAAACTCGTACTTTCCGAAGACGTCGATATTCCGCCGCGAAGTTCAGTGTTAGTGGCTCTTTCTTGTGGTACCCTGCCGGATGGCCCTGTTCTATTTACGCCATCCGACCTTTTTGTTCGCCGAAAGCATTTATTTCTTCCGTTCGCCGTCCTTACGCTGCGTGCTGAACACACCACGATCTTTATTACCAACCTCACAGACAACCCTGTCAGTCTGCTTCGCAGCGAGTCGATTGGCCAAATTGAACCTACTTCCTCCATTCTCAGCTTCGACATTTGCAATGACGCGCCTACCCTGCCGCTAACCGCCCTGACGTCATCCCGTCTCACCGACCAGCTTCTATCCGACGACGTGTTCACGAAGTCTCTCGACACCGCTTTGGATTCTACCCAGCGCAAGCAGCTACTGAACCTTTTGCACGCGTTCCGTTCTTCATTTGACTGTCAACAAGCTCCCTTGGGTAGAACGTCAACGGTGGTCCACCATATCGACACTGGGACGCACGCACCTTTGAGGCAGCGACCCTACAGAGTGTTGGCGTCAGAACGCGGGATTATTAATGAACACGTCAAAGACATGCTGCAACGCGACGTAATTCGTCCGTCACAAAGCCCCTGGTCGTCGCCAGTAGTTCTGGTTACAAAAAAAGATGGGTCCCTAAGGTTCTGTGTCGACTATCGACGCCTTAACAAGATTACCCGTAAAGACGTTTATCCCTTACCTCGGATCGATGACGCTCTCGATTGTCTTCACGGTGCCGAATTCTTTTCCTCCCTGGACTTGCGCTCCGGCTACTGGCAGGTTCCGGTGGTTGAGTGTGACCGGCCCAAAACGGCGTTTGTGACCCCCGATGGGCTTTTCGAATTCAACGTCATGCCCTTTGGGCTATGCAACGCGCCAGCCACCTTTGAGAGAATGATGGACAACATCTTGCGCGGCCTCAAATGGCATATCTGCCTCTGCTACTTAGATGATGTCGTTGTGTTCTCTCCTGACTTCGAAACACATCTTGCTCGTTTGCACCAAGTACTGAGCTGTCTCACTGCAGCTGGACTACAGCTCAATCTCAAGAAGTGTCGTTTTGGTGCCCGTAAACTAACCATCCTGGGCCACGTTGTTTCGAAAGACGGCGTGTCACCCGATCCCGAAAAGCTGCGTGCCGTTGCCAACTTCCCCAAGCCTAATTCAATGAAGACCCTCCGCAGCTTCATAGGGCTATGCTCTTATTTCCGGCGCTTCGTTCGCAATTTTGCTTCCATCGTCGCCCCACTCACGCGGCTGCTCAACGGCGACAACAGCCTATCCGCGTGGTCTTCTGAGTGTGACGACGCCTTCACATCCCTGCGACGTCTACTAACCTCACCCCCTATTCTCCGCCACTACGATCCCAGCGCTCCTACTGCAGTGCACACGGACGCCAGTGGTGTTGGTATCGGTGCCGTGCTCGTTCAGCGCAAGCCCGCCTGCGACGAAAATGCCGTTGCGTATGCGAGCAGAACTCTCACCAAGGCTGAGCGCAACTATAGCGTTACTGAAAAAGAATGCCTGGCGATAATTTGGGCCCTTACAAAGTTTCGCCCCTACCTTTACGGCCGGCCCTTTGACGTTGTCACCGACCATCACGCCCTGTGTTGGTTGTCGTCCCTAAAGGATCCCACGGGACGACTGGCCCGTTGGGCCCTCCGCTTACAAGAATATGACATTCGTGTTATCTATCGGTCTGGACGCAAGCATTCTGATGCCGACGCACTCTCGCGCTCCCCTGTGCCTGTTGATGCTACATGCATTGACACAACGGCTCCCCTATTGTCATCGCTGACCCTCACAGACATGGCCTCCCAACAAAGGAAGGATCCATGGATTGCTGCAATCGTTGACTTCTTGTCGGCAGCTTCAAACCGAATTCGGTCTAGGTCCATCCGTCGCCAAGCTGCCCACTTCTCTATTCGAGACAACCTCCTCTACCGCCGGAACTACATGTCAGACGGTCGGAAGTGGTTGCTAGTGGTGCCACGGAGCTTACGAAAAGAGGTGTGTTTCGCCCACCATGCGGATCCGCAGAGCGCCCATGCAGGAGTCCTGAAGACTTATACTAGGCTGCGCCACAGGTATTACTGGAGGGGAATGTACGCCTTCGTGCGCAAGTACGTTCGCGCATGCCCCGAGTGTCAACAACGCAAGACACCTGCTCCGAAGCCAGATGGCACGCTGCAGCCCTTGCCGTGCCCCGTTCGTCCATTCGAGCGAGTCGGTATCGACCTCTACGGCCCTTTACCACACACCCCTTCTGGCAATCGCTGGATCATCGTGGCTGTAGATCACCTCACGCGCTACGCTGAAACAGCCGCGTTGCCCGCTGCCGCTGCGCGCGACGTCGGGGGATTTATTCTCCGTTCCCTTGTTCTACGCCACGGTGCACCCCGGGAACTGCTCAGTGACCGGGGGCGGGTATTCCTCTCTGAGGCTGTCAAAGCGCTTCTGACCGAATGCAACATTGTGCATCGCACCACGACCGCATATCATCCGCAAACGAACGGGCTCGCCGAAAGGTTCAACCGTACGTTGGGGGACATGCTTGCGATGTACATCGCTTCAGACCATTCGAACTGGGACGTGGTACTCCCCTTTGTGACGTATGCATACAACACGGCGGTACAGAGCACAACGCGTTTTTCACCTTTCTTTTTACTTTACGGCCGCGAACCTTCTTGTACCATGGACACTATCCTACCATACAGCCCTGACGCTTCCGAACGCCGCCATCTTTCCGAAGTGAGGCATCATGCCGAGGAATGCCGACAGCTTGCCCGTTCGTTCACGGCAAATGACCAGGGTCGTCAGAAGCAGCATCATGACCAGAGCCACTCCTCGCCCACTTTTCATTCTGGTGATCTAGTTTGGCTATGGATACCGTCTACAACGCCAGGTCTTTCTACGAAGCTGCTTTGCAAATACCACGGCCCTTACCGTGTCATCAGTTCTCCATCCCCTGTAAACTACGTGGTTGAACCGTTAACTCCGTCAGCCGATCTCCGCCGTCGTGGTCGCGAAACTGTTCATGTCAGCCGCTTAAAGCGATACTACGACCCTCTCGTCCTGGACTCGCCGTAAGTCAACAGGATGGCTCCTTCTTCGGTGGGGGGTGATTGTAATGAACAATTGGAGCAGGGAACGGTATGTGCGGAACCATGGCCAATCTACGCGCGGGTGTGTGCTGCGGACCTGCAACAGTCATCATCAGTGCCTGTCTGTGCGTCTTGCAAGGTTATCTCTGGCTTCGCCGTTTTTTGAAGAGACTGCTCTTCCTCGCCTCTCGCTTGGACAACTGATCGAATTAAACACCATTGGAATATATATATATATATATATATATATATATATATATATATATATATATATATATATATATATATATTCATTGCTGCACTGTTCATTGCTGCAAAACGTGCAGGCGGAAGAGTTGCAGACCCCCGATAGAGGACAAGCCAAAGTCCAGCCAAGTAAGGTGAACTGTTATCTTTTTGCTTACTTTTAGCACCCACTTCCCGTGCCACGATCGGGCGCGATATCCTTTGGAGTACTTTATCCGCAACTTTCTTGAGGGATCGACCGACAACTGCCCACATCGATTGACCTCCAGAAGCGAAATTGGTGTCATTACGTCATCATTTGTGATGGTACTCCATAAAAATACCCTGTGTGGAACGAGGGGAGTGACCTCCAAACAAGCGCGTTGCTTGGCAGAGTGCCAACTTATCTCTTCGACAACCACCACCATTGAAAGTCAAGCAAAAGGCCATGGATAATCTAAAGTAAGCACGAGCCTATTGATAACCTCAGCTTGGCCGCTGAAAAAGTAAAAGAAGGGCGATAACCGGTTGTGACCATGCACCCCACTTTCTACAGATCGCACAGTCATAAAGTGCGATGACCTTAAAGGCAAAAGGGAGAACGCAAGTTTTTGCTCGAACAACTACCTGATGAAAACACCAGAAGCCCAGAGCGTACTCGCGTATTTTTAGGGTACCATAAGGATCGTATTTTAATATCGGTTTACGAAACCACCAGGTGGTTTCCCTTTACGGTAAACAACTCAAGATATCGGAACTCTAATATTAGCTGTTTATTACCCGATTTTTACAACAGGTTCCCATGCTTTATGTGGCCAGTTCTTCGTTCCACATCGGCAAAAGGCAGACAGGCCACTTACTCGTTATGAGCGCTCGGAAGGAAACGCTTTGGTATAACTTGAAAGCCCCTGGTTTCTTGCTTGTTACTTCATTAACCAAATGGCCAGGCGACGAACACTTAGATGATTTGCCAATAGGATGGACAAAGGGGGAAGCTGTGGGGAACGGTGTAAGGGGGCGACGGCACAATAAAAATTACACGGAACTCTCAGAAATTTGTAAGAATGTGAACGTGAAAGCCTAGTTGGGCATCCTGTTATCTTTTGTTGAACTTGCGTTGAAGTTTAAAGCCGCACCTGTCACCACTTCATCAGCCCCCTCGAGCCTACCCGCGGGAGCTCGTTCCTCTCACTCGCCATCACCAGGGGCTTTCCGCCCTCGTAGGCAATTTGACCTCCCAAGTCGGCTCGTATAGCACGTCCGGGAGCGGCCTACGCTTTTCCTGTAGTACCGTTTCTCTGAACGGATGCGCGCGGCGTCGCGCTTTATCAGAGTCCTCTCCAACCTTCATCCAGCTCTGCTGTTTTAGTTCCTGGCCCACTTCATGGGAAAGAAGGCTGGCCGACTCTAGCGCGGAAGTGCAAAGAACACTCATTGAACGCGCAGAGAATGCCCTGTCGGCTATCCCGGGAGCTCCGGACTAGGGGATCCTTGCAAAAATAAAGTTTTCTTCTTCTTCTTCTGGCGCGTGATCGCCAGCTCATCGATCCCTCCAATCTTCTGTTCTATTTTGTGCACCTCACAATTTTCTGTATACCTCATGCGTTCCACGAGACATAGAGGTCTAAGACTTTTCCTGTAAAAGAAAAATTCCCAGCGACGCACCTAACTTTGAAGTCAGAAACGAAACTTCGTGCTTCCGATTTCTCGCTTTGCACTTATCGGTTTACGGGTTTGAACATCAATGGCCATGTAAATGCTTTGAAAGGGTAGTACTCAAGGGAGGGAGTGTTGAATAACGCAATTCGACGTTAACAAACCCCCGCAGTGGTCCAGTGGTAAAAGCGTTGGGCTGTGGCGCCAAATGACGCGGTTTCGACTCCCGGCCGCGACGGGCGCTTTTCAGATGGTGGTAAGAAGCGAAAACATCCGTGTACGGACATTTTGGCGCCAAATGAAGGTCCCCAAGGTGCTCAACATTAATCCGTAACCCTCCACTATAAAAGCATTCCTGAAATTTCAATTTGAACCCAATTCAATGACAAAGTTGCGCAACAGCCTGTTCAGACTGCCGTCGCATCGGTCGTGATATATCTAAATGATGACGTCATTTTGCGTCCCAGCCAACTCAATCGCGAGATTCGCCGTTTCTTGCGTCCATGGCTTACGATATGGCTGTTGCGTCATTGATATTAACAAAGCAGAACTTGCGTTGCGTACCTTTTTGCCACAAACTCTATGAACACCGATATTTGTTGCTCGTACAAAAAACTAGCAAAATGAGTTCCCACCTTTTTTCTCAGAAAGTAGCTCATCAGTACCGTATATACCATACATATCAGCACATACACACATACGTACATACATGTATACATACATACATACATACATACATACATACATACATACCACACATGCGTACATACATATATAAGCGCCTGCATACATACACACACGCATACATACATACGTACATGCATGTGTACATACATACGTACATTCATTCATTCATACGTACGTGCATACATACATACATACATACATACATACATACATACATACATACATACATACATACATACATACATACATACATACATACATACATACATACATACATACATACATACATAAATACACACATACATGCGTGCATACACATACATACATACATACATACATGCCTACATACGTTCATACATACATAAATACACACATACATGCGTGCATACACATACATACATACATACATACATTCATGCATGCATGCATACATACATAAATACACACATACATGCGTGCATACATACATACATACATACATACATACATACATACATACATACATACATACATACATACATACATACATACATACATACATACATACATACATACATACATACATACATACATACATACATGCATGCATGCATGCTTACATACATGCATAGTTGCGCTTGCGGTGCAATTCTATGAAAAATATTGCAGAAAGTTTTGCAGTGATCTCGGCAGCCTAAGCACTGCTTGTGCAGAAGTTACTGCACGAACAGGCAATGCTCGGGCACGGCCGCTCGATGGAAACTAGGTCCCATCGAGCGGCCGTGGCTCGGGTAGCAAATGCTGGAAGGGGTCCCCCGCGTTTACAAAGCACTTCAGCTGCCGCTGATACGAGACGACAGGAGAACGGCACGTGAGTAGTCTTTTCAGGTGTCTTCTTCTGGATAAAGGATATAAAAGGAGGTGAATCAGCGGCCGAGCGGATAAATAAGTGAGAGAGGTGCCAAACACACTCGCTTCACACATCCGTTCAAATGTTCAGGAAGTTTTTATTCCTCAACAGCTGTAGAGAGTGAAAGCGATACATCAAGTCGGGGTCGGATAGGCTAAATAAAAAGGAAAATGTGTCATTTCTCAAATAGAAGTTCTGCTGCTTGCATGAACGAGTGTTTTCGAGCGGTCAAAGATCATGATTCGCGTAACTGAAGTATCGAGCAGTGCATTTACTTTCGAACTTGGTTGTACAGGGGAAGAATCCCAGCCGTAATGAGGGAGAATGGTGCCTTGTGGCAATGCATTTTTAAGGATGGCGTATTTTTTAGGGGACTCTCCCGAGAAATGTCTGTATGTGTTTATCGTGTGACACGATGTACTTCATAGGAATACGTGGGTAGTATGGAGTACTCAGTAAAAGGTCCTAGAACATTTATTTATATATATACTTTAATAAAGGCCATTTTATTATTCTCCGTAGTTGTGGCTTATTAAAGCATTACGCATTATTTCACGTTCATTAAACCGTGTCGCCTCATGCATGCAATCTGCCAGAATGTCCTATAAAGTTATGATTTTTTGGAATGCGTGCTTTTAAAGACGTAGCGTTTGAGTTTGAAAACAAAACGCGGTGTAAGCTACTCACTCATTTACCATACTTGCCTCAAAAAGCCATAAATATCTGCCATAGAATAATACTTCAGGAGTGACTGCACAGAAAGGCTATGTTTGATTGATTGATTGATTGATTGATTGATTGATTGATTGATTGATTGATTGATTGATTGATTGATTGATTGATTGATTGATTGATTGATTGATTGATTGATTGATTGATTGATTGATTGATTGATTGATTGATTGATTGATAAACGACAAGCTGGTTAATTCAAATGCTCAAAATATTTACTTGGTATTCGCAGTGCCGCTATTACCTTCCAAGGAGGACTGATAGCTTATTTCCGTGCCAAGCACTAGAGGGCCGACCACAAAAAATCTGTGCGCGTACTGTGAAGCCTAGCACAGCGTTGCATACCCATAGACTAGCACACAGTCCCCGAGGTGTACTGGGCAAAGCTTCCTATGCAAAGCTCATTCAGAGACTGGGCGTTCACAAGCAAAGTTTATTTGAACCCGCTAAATTGCACAAATGAACGACACGAGGCTTGCCAGGGCACTTTGAAAGAATCAGCGCTAGACTGCTTAATAATTTCTTCGGTTCGACTTAAGGATCTTCTTCTCCTTCTTCATCAGCAGCAGTAACAACAACAACAACAGTCCAAGTCCCAGCATCATCGGTCAATAGACAATGGAGGCCTCCTCCATAGACTCCTCAATGACCTCAAGCTGCGTTTAAGTACGGGGAGAATCTGGGAGAGATGGTTTTGATATTTGTTTTGGCGTTACCGCTATGTGCTAGATGCCCCCCCAAACTCTCCCCTGAAGTATGGTGCGTTCTCCATTTCTCCTTCCCCATCTTCTAAGCCCCGAAACCCACTACCCCAGGGTAGCAAACTGGATTCTGCACCTGGTTAACCTCCCTGCACGCCTTTCCATTTGATTTTATCCTATCCTATCCTTCTCGCCCACTACTTGGCAGACACTCTCTCTATTTCTCGGGTTGTGACTGTATACATTAGTTTGTTACCTACTTCACTACGCTCGCTTGCTATCCCTAAACGTTACTCATGTCATTATAAACTTTATGGGTGTTTAAGCTCGGCTAAGTTTTCTTTAAAGGTGTTCAGCAAGATCCCAAGGTTCTGCCCCATAAGGTAGCACTGAAGTTCATTGCATGCCATCCCTATAAGCGATGGAGGTAACTAACCTAAGTTTTATTACTTGAAAATGCTTGCCCGATGCACCCCAGCTCATAATATTTCTCCGCCTGATTACTCCATCGACAGGGTTCTGAAGTGGTTAATGCTGGCATGTTTAAGTTCTACAAGCGGCAATTTACAATTGTATAGTGTTACGCACCTTGATCCATCCAAGTCAATTAGAGAATGGGTGCAGGGAGTTTTGTGTTTGGTTCACAGGAAAATTACGGCTAAATGCAACAGCCGGGTTGACAGCTTTCCTGCTGGTAAAAAGAGCTCTTGTTTTTGTCCCGATGAGTCCTTCTAGTGTGGTTAATTAATCTAGTTAGACCGACTATAGAAACCGTCATGCTATCTTTTTATCGATGCTTCATTTACCTCTTCAGTGGGCCTTGAACCTATCTGGCGAGATACGCCGTGCTAGGGAGGAAACTGTTGACAGAGCAGCATCTGTATGACAAGGTCGGTGGGTGCGGAATCACGACGTAAAAGCGATAAGTAGGTCGGCGCCCGCTGCGTAAATCACCGAAGAGTGTAGCGCAAGTTTCAAGGACATCGCATTGCACAGTAACCAGCAGCAGGATGGAAATTTGGTTGAGTTGGTACGTCGACGTGATGTAAAAACAGCGCGGTAGAACGAAATACACACGAAAAAAAAAACAGACACGAAGAGCGCGCTCGTCGTGTCTGTTTTTTTTTTTTTCGTGTGTATTTCGTCCTAGCACGCTGTTTTTACATTATAGTAACTTGCAGATTTAGAAACCGAGCGCTCACGTCAGCTCAGGGGCGTAGCCAGGGGAGGGCCTGCCGGCCTCCACTTACGCCTGACGAACTTCTGGAACGCGCGCCACTCACGAGCACACTCATGATCACGCTCACGAGCGCGTGCCCGCATAACCGCTTGCTCTACGGACGAACGAACCACCCGTGGCCTACCCATTGACCGGCGAACGGGAATTCAGGTCATCATCATTATCTTCATCATCATCTAAACTCCTTAACGTGGGCTTTACTGCTAGCGTTCAGCCTACACAAATCGCATGTTAAAGCCAGTTATTTCAAACTGCGTTTGAAAAACAACGCGCAAGAAGCCTTGCCTACATATTTCCCCGTCCCATCTTTTTTGGTCGACCACGCCCCCCCCCCCCCCCGAAAAAAATTCCTGGCTACACGCCTGCGTCAGCTTCAACGTATAGAACAAAATGTGGCGCCATTTGTGCCACAGCGTTCAGAGGGCGCAAAAGAGACGGAAAATGATATGACGAAAAAGCGAAGCATCATGGAGCAACCACTGCACGAGAGACGCCTTGACGTTCCCTTTCTTGTGAAGGTTCTGGCGGATGTTTGTAGAGCCGGTAAGACTTTGCCATTCTCTTCTGTCTGTCCTCGCCTCATTCGGCACCGCTTTCCGTCAGATAGCGGCTTATCGCTTCGGCTCTGCGGCACTCGAACTGCGCAAAGGACTGAAGACCCTGCGGACGCGTAGAACTCCGTCGGAAATGGGAACGAACCAAGATGCTGAGTCTCCACTGTGGAGTCCACCCTTTCCCCCAAACGTTTCGTAGCCCATGTCTCCTTCGAGTCCTTGGCTTACCCCTATTGCGTTTATGGTCTATTGGCAGCACTCCCTTAAACGCATAGTCCACCGGTTGTCCCTCGTACGCATGACGTAACCCGCGCACGCCCGTTTTCTTCGCTTAATTTGAGCTAGAATGTCCTCCACATGAGTCTGTTCATAATCCACGAAGCTTTTTTTCTCATGCCTTAGAATCACTCCTATCATTCTTCTTTCCACTACGTTCCACTAGATCTAGGTTTTCTTTGAAGTCGCTTAATGAGACGTCATTACTAGAAGAGCGCATTGGTTACATACCGGATTTTTGACTGACAAAACGTGGACGCTCACTATTCACGTTATCAGACTTCCTACCAAGAGCAGCCCAGCCAATGCTTATTCTCCTGGTAATTTCCTTTTCATGATTGGGATCAGCACTTCCACACTTGAGCAATATAGCCGCACTCGCTTACCGTTTCCAAGATTTCGTTACGTACACCTTAAATTCACGTTCCTTGGCAGGCTTATTTAACATAACTTCTGGTTTTTTTTCGTTTTTATTTTTAATTCTGCAACCAAAAATTCCGAGCCCAAGTGGAGAAGCACGCCCTGTAATTTCTCTCTGGATTGAATGGACCAGACAAGGTCGTCTGCAAAGCTCAGGTGGCTCCGACATTCCCCATGTATTCGCACTTCCGTTTTCCCCCACTTAAAGGGGCACTGACACAAAATTTTGAAGGCGAGATAACTTCGGAGACAGATTGGTGTGATCACACATACATCATCTGCAAAATATCAGCGGCGAATCCAGCCTAGAACGTATTTTAAAAAATCAATTTTAAAGTGTGCGAAACGCAACCGAGCAGCCAGCAGAGGACCACGCGCAATCGATATCCCGTGGATATTTTGTAAATAAACAACATCGAAACACGCCACGAGTTTGTGTTGCCAATTCCGCACTGCCGGCGTTTTTTGCCGGCTCTCCCGGCTAGCCGCTCCAATCGGAGGGCGGAGGTTCTGCTCTCGAGAACGAACCACCCGATCGTTGGCGGCGGAGACGCCGTGATTTCGTTGGCTCATCGGGCAGCTGGCTGCGACCAAAGTTCTACAGCGATTTGAGGCACTCTGTTTTTATTACTTTTTATTTACATTGGACGCGAAAACGCGCCGGAGACACGAAAAGCCCCCTGAGTGAGCCGCACGGTCGCTGTGCAGGCGGCGGCCACGACCGCGAAGTGGCGCGGGCCGCCGCAGGTAGCTCGAGTGATAGCTTGTTACTGCTGCACGAAATTGTACCCAAGTCCCATGGCAGCTTATATGAGAAAGGAGTTAATGATGCGATGGCGGGTTGTATTAAAAATTGTCATCTGCACCGCTTACGAGAGCGGCAATTGAATATCCGCCGCAGTGCTAACCCGAATACATCTGTAGGTGGACCATGTAGGCAGACCGGCCGGCTGCTTTCAGCGCGCGTCTTGCTACCCACTGTCTCGAGCGTCGCGCGTCGTTCTTTAGTCGCGGTGGCATCTGCACTCGCAGGGCCTGCGTCACGTCCACGGTCGCTTTTTATTTAAGCGGCTCACGAGATCAGTACGTGGAGGCATTCGCAGAAACTGCCGGCGATGCGGATTCGACAGTTCTAGGCAACTCTGGCTTGTGATGTCGCTCCGACGGTCACGTGGTCAGCTTTGTTCACACAAAATTCATCGTTTCACGGCACCCGCTGAAACCGAAACTGCGACTGGCCGCATTCAAAATGCCTCTAATTAAACAACCTTCGCACGCTGAAGCAAATGACGTTTCTACAGGTGATAAGTAGGTCACTAGCTACTTGTCGCAACATAAAAAAACAAGATGCAAAATTTTTGTGTTAGTGCCCCTTTAAGCTCTCTAAACACACCCTCCGGACAGGCTGTAAATAATGGCGGATGTATTGCGTCCCCTTGCCTGACAACTATGTGTACAAGAAAGTTATAAGTTATTTGATGGAGCTGTATAGTTCCTGTTCATCCATCGCATACATCTTTTAAGAGCGCAATGTATGTCTTGTGGTCACGTGATCACGTAACACCCTAATTACTGCTTAAGTAGGCCCTGAGTCAAAAGCTTTTTCATAATCTACAATTGTTCTGTACCAACGGTGCACTTCACTTAGAATTTTTTTTCGGTTAACTAATTGATAGCATGAATATTGTCTAAAGTTGACAAACCTTTCCTAAAACCCACCTCTTCTCGTGGCTGTTGAAGGTCTAAAATCTCACTTATCCGGCTGAGGATTACCTTTGTAAATAACTTCCATGTAATTGAGAGAACAGGATGATGTGACTGTAGTTTTTAAGCTCTTTGACATCACCGTTGTGATGTAGAAGAACTAACTTCGCGTTTTGTAGCGTGAGCTACACTGGCCGAGGTTGAGCAGTTTCGCGTGGCTCCTGGAGAGCCGTGCTGCGCATGTGCGAGTAGCAGTGACGTCACACGGCGCACAGAACGTTGCTCGCTGCCCAGCGTCTCTCACATACCCCACGCCCCCAGCGTCTTCTACGGCCTCCGTTCCGCACGTGGCGACCCGGTCCACTTGATGATCATGGGAGGTGTGGCCGGGTGTGGAACCGATGGCTCGTGCGTCGGAGCAACACCGGCGTACGCCTGTGAAACCAGCTTAGCTCTGGGGCGATTCGTGACGCTGCGCCAGAGCCGCTTAATAAATATACATGTGTCACATAATGCGTATACCGTGTGTGGGTCACTGAAGCAGCAGTAAGCATGATAATCAAGCTAATCCTAGACAACCAGGAAAGCTAAGAATAACCAGCTGAATCTTAGCTCACGCTACGAATATCCTGGCATAGCCGAGCTAAGCTACTGCTAATTTTTCTTCCACGCCTTTGGCACTGTTCAAGTCTTCCGACACTGTGAGAATAGGCCTGCAAGCTTTGTTAGCACACTTTTCCCACCAAAGCACAATATATCGACCATAGGGCCATCACCTCCTGCTGCTTTTCCCTTCTTCATTGCGTTAATCGTCGTTGTTACTTTGTCTCTCGTAGTAGACGGAACCTACCCGACATCACCTATAGCAAAACTCGTCTCTGAGGCATGGCAGAAACGTAGAGTTTCGCGTGAAAATTCCTCGGCTATTTTTTGTGTATGACCCATATTGTCTGTTATTTTGCCATTCTCATCATGAGATGCATAATTTTGGGATGTACACCTGACACAACTTAATACTACGCAAAACCAGAAAAGCATGTGCTGACACCTGGTGTACAAGAGAGGAAAGTGAGGAAACCATCCAAAACTTCTCTATCCGAGCGAAGACCGGGGCCTGCTCACCACTCTACGGAACATCCTCGAGACATCCGGTCTCCACAATTTCCTTTAAATTCTGTACCGCATAGAATATAATTTTTTTCCCAATACCCATAACCTACCCCCTCTCCCTAAGACACCAAAATTCGCTAAAGCGTTATATGGTGTCTTTCTATGGTCGGTAAATAAAATAAACGTTTGATACTACCACCACCACAATCAAACTCCACGATTTTCTCTTCACACGCTATCGTCATGTCAGAGCTGTTTTGGAAAGCAGGTAAGAAACGATCATCGCAGACATTTAACTGTTCATACAAGAACAGGCATAGCAATCCCCATGATTTCTGAATAAATTATTTCTACCGTTTATTTATTCGTTCACTCTTTTTTTAGCTGTAAAACCCAAATTGACGTGCGTTTCGTCACCGACACTTAGCTTACCGTGTTTCTCGACATTTTTTTATATTGTTACATTTGTGCGTGTCTAGCTTTGTGCCCATATTTCTATTTATTCTGGCCGGTGGTGTGTCCCTTCTAGCCACCCGGAGGTGGCCCGGCTACCCTTTGCTATTACCAGAGTCTTTCAATGCTTTACTGGTCACGAAACTTCGGCGCTCGCTTCATATAGGGACCGCGCGCGCCACTACAAGCGCCACCGCCGCACGAAGGTCATCCAGCCGCCGCGCGTGCGGCGCTCACTGCTTTTGGTGTCTGCGCGCTGATTAAGTGTGTTTTTTTTTTCGTAGTAGTTGGCGATGAATAGTCCATTTATTGCGTTTATCACCTGCCTTCAATGGGGTTTTATTTTTCGAAGTAAGTCACCGTAGACTTCGCCGCGAACGGCAACGGCTTCTGTGTGCTCTGGCACAAGCGCTGCGCCGTCGTGTTTACGGATTTTAAAATCTATATTGCTTCTTTTCTTAAAGCAAAGTTGTAAATACACGGTAGCTGTGTAGTCACGGACTGCTGCGGGCCTATCGATAACACAATAAAAAAACTGAAAGAAACCAAGTACGTGTCGTTCAGACTACGCTTAATGAATCCGTTGATTACTCTGGAATGCACAGAATGCTAAAAGAGATAGCCCAATAGTATTGTCGTTTCGATGAGTGGGTACATACTTGAGAACATCTAAAAACGCTGCAGAAACGCGAAGGATCAAAACACGGAAGAGATATATGTTACACCATGTGTCTTTCTGCTTCCACGCTTTGCAATCCTTGCAAGAACAGGAAGCGAAAAAAGAACAATGAAACTGATTTTATCACACGCAACAAAAAATTTCAATGTTACGAAGGGAGACAAAAGAGCGTGGTCCAGCGTACAAAAATTTATTTTTTCGCGCTGCGATGTGCAACACACGCAGGAAACAGAATATTGCCACGTAGCCAAGAACGAGGCAAAGCTTTTCTGAACGCAGCGAGCTAGCGATCTCCTGCACTACAAAAGACTAGAATGAAACACTAACGTCGAATAAGCAGTCCGCAGTGTGACGTGAACAGATGAACGTTGATAAAGTGAGTTGCGCGGCGTTTGCTATGCATGCCTTACTCTTGGAACGTTATTAATTTCAGATACATGGAAATAGGATCGAGAACATTGTCGAAGAAACAAAAAATGAAGTTAGCGACAAGGTGGCACCCTTTCCATATCAAACAATATTGCCCGACGGGACGTACGACAAAAAGAGCAAACGGGCGCTCCGGTTGAAACGCCAGATAAGAAACCGGAATCGGCCACGCGCGGTTACAAAACAAACAAAACGAACCCTAAGGGATAATTCGCAGAAATATGAAAAGTAAAAGCACAAGGATGTCCAAAAGCTTTTTACACGCGAGCCTGAGCACCAGTAATACAAGTTTGCAAACAGGTAATGAAGTGCCGCTACAACCTTACTGATATGACAAAAATCCGGCTTTGTTAGCCTTGTACATTTCTAGGCCCACGATGCGCTCAAAAGGGTACATTGCTTTTTCCATTCTCACACACAGTGCATTTCCACACACTGTCGCACACTTATAATCGAAGCTGAAATCTTTGATTATAAGTGTGCTTTGTTGCTTGCCTTGGAATGGCGCCCCTCCATTTCTCACACAGCTGCCCATCGCTCGGTCAACAGAACAAGGAAACATTTTCTTCGGTATCCTTGTACAAGGAACGACATCCCGGGACGCAACACATGTTCGGCATCGTCGTTGCACTACTTAAGTCGGATCACAAGAGCGCGATATGCACGTTACATTTTTTTCCCGCACAATACAACCACAACTCGCCGCGGCTCTGCCGTTCGAGCCAGCGCAACGCCGCCCGAGGAGTGACCACAGTGAGAGAGTGGCGCCACCGCGCGGCGGCCAAACGCAGCATATGAAGCTCTCCCATTGAGTTACGGAGCAGTTTCGTGACCAGTAAAGCGTTAAAGGACTCTGCTATTACTAAAAAGAAGACGAAGGAGAAGAAATACCGTTCAGTTTACGCAATGATATTATTCCTATCATTGATGTTTGGCCGATCGCCTTTTGGGTATGTCCAATCACCAAGGAGCAACTTCATCATCAGTTGCGTGCCGCCTCAAACCGCTCATAAATAACTAATTTAATATCATTTGCGCGGTTGGAACTCGACCTCTGCCACGAAAATGTTGGTCGCGGCGCCCTTCACTCTTTTATTTCCACACAGCCCTTTACCATGTTAGTCAAACACACCTACATGCGCTGTCACTTCCCGGAACAATTTATTACCACATGCCTTTAATTATGATCGCTTTCGATTTCCACGTCAGCCTTTGTTTCTTTATTTCTGACCACTTTTGCATACCTTTCCCGAAAATTCCCCCCTCTGTTTTTTCATCCAGTTCCATTTCTTACCCATTAACCATCTTCCAGAGTGAGGTTCTGGCCCGCCTTGGTCAATACCCTATAGTCGGTACGGGCCATTGATATATCGTTTTCTTGCATGTTGTTGGCACGTTATCGCCAATACCTGTTCAATCAAGATGCCTCCGATCATGGTCTGAACACTTCTCCGGAACTGGAACACCTCAGGTACCGTTGGGAGAGAAGTTTATGCCAAACTCGCTTGTGCGAAGTATTGATAACTTCTTTTCGTTGTGGTGTGCCACCACTTAATCGGTATTTATACAGAGCAAATCTGATAACCTCCCCTTTGTGCCACTTTTGCAAACAAATTGAATCCGAAGAGCACTTATTTCTTTTTTGCCGCCGATTTTCTAACCATCGGAGAAGGCTGCTGGAGATTCCCCTGCTACGTCTTGGACTGCCTTTGACCGTACCGGTGCTTTTGTCGTTTGGGGGGACTAGGCTGGGTCGATGCCATAAGGACGTGTGCAACGCCATCCACTCCTTCATTCCGGGGACAGCTCGTCTGCAGTGTTAAAAACATTCCGATTAGGCTGACTTTTACTATAGTTTTCCGACTCTACCCTCTGTTGTTTTCTTTTTTTTCGTGTTTTTTCTCTCTCACCCATTAACCTAGACCAAATTCTTTCTTCTGCTCCATTATTTTGCCTCGCATAATTGATTGTAACATAACTCTTCTTGGCCAATCCCCCTAAGTGGGTATGCGTCATTTTTCGGGCCACCACCACCACCATCATCAATGATAACAAGAACAAGAAGAACGGAATCAGCACGAAGACCACCATGGATGCAGGCGCTGCGTACAACATCACGGACCTGTTATCTGGAACGCCGGCTTCATCTGTACCTCCTCATCAGCGTCCGAGATGGGTGCGACGCTGGATCAACGTGTTCAACGCCCTTAGACCACGCACCAGACCACCCGTTGACCGAAGGCAGAGCGTGCCATACGCCGTGGCGGCCGTGCTGGACAGCACATCCATTCAGGTAAGCAGATATTCACCGTACGTTACGGCTGTACCTATCTGAAGCTGAGCCTCCTTAGCTGGCGAGGCCTAAACCCTTGTGCTGACCTTTGATCGCTGTACATTTGTACGGCTCCAACGTAGACATCAATGTATATGTTCAACTATATAGTTGAAGTAATGTATTTATTCAAGGTATTTTCCGGAATACACAGTGAATATAAATTGGGGTGTGTTGGGCCTACACCAAGGCAGAGTGGACTCTGGCCAAAGCCAAGACAAGGCAGCTCAGCCGAAGCACGTTGAACCCATGAACGAATCAATGCACGAATGAACCAACAAGACAAAAGTATCTTGATCCTTGGTTGTTTGATTCCAACCGACCATCAAACCAGTGAGTGAGCGAGTGAGTGAGTGAGCTGGTCAAGTTCAATAAAATTCCATCACACCACCTTCCGACAGCCATTCACATAACCTAGTAACACTCTTCCACCTAATAGTTTTCCCTCACACTTCAAGCTATTAATTACTTCATCAAAGAGGGAATCGCTATCTGCGGTTAATAGTTTTTTGCACGTATGTGGATCCCTAAAGCCAATCATGGTGTTGGGAAATGCACCTGTTTGATCTATGTGTTTGATTCATCCCTCCAAGCATTCATGCGCACCTCTGCATCCGCCCTCTCCCACGCAATATGCACCAAGTGCACAACAAAACACGCAGGGAACATCGAGCACGGGCCTTGACTGAGAAATACCCCATTAAGCCGAGCACCCTTTACGTAGACGCAGCGGACTACAGACATCGCGACGCGTACGCTGCCGCAGCAATATTCAGCCCTAACTCCCCACCCCTCACCTCCCTCACAATACGCACCCGTCATCCGGGAACGGCGGAGGAAGTGGCAATCGCCCTGGCACTAACGCAACGGCCAACCCCCACAATTATCATCTCCGATTCGAAAACGCCCATTCAAAACTTTGCCACAGGTGCTATCTCTCCTCAGGCGCTCCACATTCTTGTTCAAAATCCCCCTACCGACCCCGCGGAGCTGATCTGGACTCCTGCCCATACAGAGCTGAGGGCAACGAGGCAGCCAACAAAGCAGCTCGAGAACTCACTGTCCTAGCAGGCTCAAGCCTCGTAACGGTATACACGGAGCCAGATCAGCCCGAGACAGCTTGCTTAGCTATCGGGAAATAACTGAGCATTACCGCCTCGCCCACCGCATATTCCCGCCAGCTCATCCTACCCTCTCTCACTCTGAAGAACGCTTATGGCGCCTCATTCAAACAAATACATTGCCCTGACGCACCAAACTGCACCTAATTCATCCCACCCTGTATCAGTTCCCCAACTGCCCCGCATGTGGCTTGAAAGACACCATCATCCATACCATGTGGGCATGCAACCACGATCCCTTCCCATTAATCCGTACCACCGAAGTATGGGATGCGGCGCTGGGTAGCTCCGACCCGCAGATGCAGAAAAGTCTGACGGAACGGGCTGCCTTGGTCACCGGCAAAAAGCAACTACCGGTCACCGCCCCCTACTAAGTACGTATCTCAATAAAGTTTCTCTCTCTCTCTCTCTCTCTCTCTCTCTCTCTCTCTCTCTCTCTCTCTCTCATGTGGATCGCTCGAGCCCCTAAAACAATTCCAGTGCCATGTTTCTTTTTTGTTTTTTCTCTACCAAGTTCAATTCTGAACTTAGTCGTCCCAAACCTCCCGAACAAATTAGCAGTACCTCATTTCGGCTATGCCAGGACATACGTAGCGTTAGTTAAGGTTCAGCTGGTTATTCTCAGGTTTCCTGGTTGTCTAGGATTAGCTTGATTATCATGCTTTCTGCCGCTTCAATGACACACACACGGTATACGCATTATGTGGCACATGTAGATTTATCAGGCGTCACCAATCGCCCCGAAGCTAAGCTGGTTTCACAGGTGCACGCCGGTGTTGCTGCGACGCACGAGCCATCGGTTCCACACCCGGCCACCCCTCACATGATCATCAAGTGGACCGGGCTGCCCGTGCGGAACGGAGGTCGGAGAAGACGCTGGGCACGTGGGGTGTGTGAGAGACGCCGGGCAGCGAGCAACGTTTTGTGCGCCGTGTGACGTCACTGCTCCTCGCGCATGGCAGCACGGCTCTCCAGGAGCCACGCAAAACTGCTCAACCTCGGCCAGTGTAGCGCACGCTACAAAATATGCACCCGGACAATCATGAGGGGAGGAGAAACGCCAGGGTCGCGGCACTCGACAAGCGGTGTTCCAAAGAATTCACAGCAGTGTACACTAATGCCGCTCCACCGCACTGACGGCACAGCTCAGCCTGCGACGGTTGGTCAGCAAAGCCGCCGTCGCTTCCGAGGATAGATGCAAGCAGTTCCAATAGGCAGTTCCGTAGAACAAGCTGACGCATTGCGCATTGCCCTGCCTCCACCCTGATAATATTTCCTATCCCCTGATGGTCCACTTTTAAATGCAGATCATTTCAGTAACTCACGATGTCACCCGCGTTGACATCCGTAGTCCGCACCGTCGTTGTCCCTACTATATAAAAAAAAATACTATCCGGCGCCCGGTTTCGATCCCTCGACCCTGCGGGCGGAACGCAATGTAAATGGTGCTCTACCCACTGCGCCACAAAGCCGACACAGAATGGGACGCTACGAACGCGCCTTATATCGTTGACTCATTCAAATTACTGCTGACGAGCGTTCTCTCGTCAGCAGTTGCCACAAGTGCAACAACATTAAGTAACGCAAACTACTTAACGTCATGCGCCCCCGGAAATGCTCTGTATTTGATCGTGCCCCTCGCGAGGGGGATGTTTCACTGCGTCTTCTCTCGGTCGCGGGGCCCGTGGCGCCATCTGGCGGAGGCGCGGCACAACTCGTAGCACTTTGAAAAGATGCGGCGCCAGCCAGCTGTGGGTGTGCGTGCCGCACTTGTACGAATGGCGAGTGCATTGGCTGTCCACAGAGCAAAGCATTCGTGCAAGTAAGCCGTTGCAGTCAGTCAGTCAGTCAGTTAGTTAGTTAGTTAACAACTCCGCAAGCATTTGCGTTTCTTGCTTTGTAAACAAAGCGAAACACGCAAGAATGACGAAATTTAATAAGAAACAAGAACACTGGACACATGTACGATTGGTACACGCGATTCGCATGCGACTGATCGTTACGACTGTCGCCAGGACTAGTCGTACGCGTGAATTTGAGACGGCCCGATGCGCCCATGAGATGCGTCGTCGGCGTCGCTCTGCCCACTGTTTTTGCTCCATGGTCAACTACGATGGTCGCTGAGCTGAATTTGTAGATTCTGCGCGTTTGTTCGCAAGAAATGGATAAAGCAAGCAATCGTGAAGCGTTTTCTGCCTTCGGAAACAGTCCGCGCACACGCCGGCCGCGCCTGCCAGCTCGGCACACTCAGCGGCTCGAACCGGCGCAGACCACGGTAGCAACCGCGCTTGTCGCTGCTCTTCTGAATCAATCTGATCGCTAAAAAGAAGTTCCACATGCGAGAAAGTAGGTGTTAGTGTGGTGAAAAATTGTGCTAGGGATTGTTATCAGGGCTTATTTTAAAAGCGGCGATCAGATATCTGCCGCGATGCAAGCCTACGCTGACCGGTCGCCGCGGCGCGCGGTGCGCCGAGCGGCCGAGACATGGCGATACCTGCGCAGAAGCATCGAAACAGGCTACGCAGATGTCTTGGTAACCGATTGCTATAGCTTAAATAGAGTTCCACTTGCGAGAAAGGGGATGATAGCGTAGTGAAAAGTTGTGTTGCGGATTGTCATTCGCAGTTGCACAGATAGCGGCGATCAAATATCCGCCAGGATGCTAAGCCTAAAGTTCCCATCACCCGAGCCGACGCGAGTGACGCAAGCCGCCGTAGCCGATCGCGTGCGGCCGACGGGAAGCGATAGAAGCCGACACCGTTCCCTTTTTTCCCCTACACTGGTCGGCCACACATATGCGCACACTGGAGTGTCACATCGAAAGATATAGCTTTTTAAGCGCTTGCTGCAGTTCCCCCCCCCCTCCCCTCCCATGCAGCGTTTTGCTCTGATGGCCTTGTCGAGCGTCATGTGGAACATGCTGGCCGTGATGGGCCGTCGGAAAGCCGCACTGGAGGACACTACAAAGCTTCTCTTCTACGTGTCCGTGGGAGTGTTCGTGGGTGTGCTCAGCTGTGCCAATCGCATGACCAGGCCCAAGGGTTCACTCGCCGTCAACGCTAGCATCATCGTCCGGGGACTCGTCACCGCCGTCGCCTTCGGCGCAAGGTATGAAGACACTCGACACGGCCTTAGCGCACCACTCCGTTCTGGACGGTGGTCCAATATGCTGCAATGTATTTTGCCAATTTCTTGATCACATACGAAAATGAAAGGGAACTCAAAAAAACATAGAACTTCGCTTCAATGGGCATGGTGCCCTGGCATGGTGCCATGGCGGAATGACGTACATGCTAATTATTTTGGAACTTTAAACCAATTCATTTATTCTTAATACCCTCATGGGCCGATTTATGACCGCTGCCCCTTCACTTTAGGACTCCTGGGTAGCAGATGTCGGAAGAGCCTACCCGTAATCCACGTTCTAATTCAATGCAAAGCACTCAACAAAACACGACACATTTCCCACAACTCTAACCACCACATTTTTCCCTCCAGCGGGCAATATTTAGGCGACGATCCCATGGTTTCCAATAGGCGCGTTTCTGAGTATGCAGTAGAAGCTAAATTTTTACACCTCATTGCTTATCAAGCAAAGTTGCAACCTGGACTTCTACACCACCGATCTTCATTGCCCCATGTTTCATTTCACTTTATTTTTTACTGACACATTTTAGTATCTACGTTTACAGCGCTGTCATTAAATAACTGTAATCAAGTAAAGCCAACCACCACCATAATGACCACTCCAGGACGAAGGCCACTCGCGATATAGGAGGCTTCACGCCGAAAACTAAACCATGATGACCAAATAAAAAGATTGATTGATTGATTGATTGATTGATTCTAGGGTTTAACGCGCTGACGCAACGCAGGCGATGAGGCGTGCATTAGTGGAGGGCTCCGGAATAATTTTGACCACCTGGCGATCTTTAACGCGCACCGAAATCTCGTACACACGGACGTCCTTGCTTTTCGCCTCCATCAGAAGAGCAACCGCCGCGCCCCCAAATAAGAAGATAATATAAGGACACCTGAGCACTCCTTATGATAGGGTGACTGCTGAAGCTGAAGCATAAGTGTCCAATTGCCGGAGGTGTCGTCTTTTATCCCTTTCGCGTCTTTGTTACCCCTGATTGCTACTTCTGTAATTAGCCCACCCACGTTACTTATGTAAGTTTCAGTACATGTCCCCAACGCATTTACTTGTTCGCAGCTGGACAAGTCAGCTGGATTCATCAAGCTGGAGTGATCTTCCCCGGTACCTCGTTATCGTGTAATGTTTAGTCCTGCATGACTGTGGTCAGGATGTGTTATCCTGTGTTAAAAAGATGGCCGCTCCAGCATGCGTTAAAAAAACTAAACAGACACACAGGAACGTTACCAGTGTAAACGTGGATGTAGGAAAACTGTCCCTTTGTTGTTGTTGTTTTCTAAAATGCGTACGTTGTGTACGAAACCAGAGAGAGTGAAAAATATTTTCACGCATTTCTGGGAGTTCATATTTTTTGGTACTTTCGAGAGAACGTTGAAAAGAAACGAGCCCCTGTCACCTCATGGCAAAATGTTTCCAAACAAAACTAGACATCCCCTTCGAATGCAAAGGAACAATCCGAAAACTTCCAATCGGCATCTTAAACACATCGGGGCCAGGAATTTCTTCCTCGCAACAAGTTGCAGATATGTCGCCGATTCCATCCGCAACCTCAGTACACGCGACCGTCAAGCCGTCATTCCGGCGTTTCGAGGCCGTGGCTACCGTAGCAGAGGCCGCTGCTTCTCGTTGCGCCATTTTGCGCGCGAAAGAGTAGTTAGGCAATCCCACGTTGCTCTGGCTAGAGACGACACGCATGCGCAGATGAGCGGAGAGCAGGGTTGCTTTTGTTTTCTGTTGCTTCATTATTCTCCTACGTGACATTGAAAAATGCCCGAGGCATGAAAAAAAATTTGAACAAAACACGAAATCTCAAACAAAGCTGGATTAATTTTTAAAAGTCATTTTTATTCTATATACGTAAATGCCGCGCCGATCACGCCGAAACAATACGTCGGCGGCGGCGGCGGCGGCGCGCCGATCAGTTAGTGTCGGCGGCGGCGGCGCGGCCAGAACAGTCGGCGGCGGCGCGCCGACGTCTCGGCGCACACCTCTACTCGCGAGCAGTAACGTAAGGCTAGATGTCCGCCGGCACGCGCCACATAGCGGATCAGTGCCTGAACTAAGCGTCCCTACCCTTCCCATTGAAAAGCGCGCGACGCGTCAGGCAATGTTAATACAGGCGGCGTTGGTTCATCTCACCTTTCCTTGTATTTTCTACGCAAGCTAACTGCATAACGCGAGTGTTGCTCCTTTGCGTCTGCATTTTAAAGCAAAAATAGTAGGACTGCACAGCCTACATGTACTCGCTGTGTTCATTTCGGAGCCTATAGTGTGGGGTGCCCCTAACGACGACACTACTGCATGCGCCAAAATTTTGGTAATGCTGCAAATTCCCTTGCCGCCTGGCTCGGCTGGCTAGACTCTGAAAGGGAAGAATAGCGCCAACTGGTCGCGCAGGCGATTGAGATGCTCGGCCTGTTGTTTTGGCCGTATGAAAACGTGCTTACTACTTACACCAAGATGTTTGTGACCGGCTGGCGTGTTGTGGGGGCATCTTTACAGGTTCATGTCTCTCCACCAGCTCCGCCTCGTGGACCAGGCCGTGGTGACGAGCATGGCGCCCGTGCTCAGCTGGCTGCCGACCCTGCTGTCGACGGCCAAGCGCCACCCTGCATGGTTCGTCTTCTTAGTGGTGCGAGGCCGACTCTTTGTATCTCTCATCATCATCATCATCATCACCTTAATCATCATAATTTTATTTGTGCCCACCATAGAGGGCAGAAACCTCCGTGGTGTCCGCTAGTGTGACTAGACAAGGTTACAGAGCATGGGCACTCTTTTCTCCTATTGTTCTGTGCCGCCGCCAAGATCATTGGTGAATTGGCATCACGTGACATTTGTTTACGCTGCGATGGTTCGTGGGCGCCGCCATTTTTTTTTTTTGTTTATGCGTTTTAGTCGGTCAACTATGGCATGTCTTAGTTTGTCCTCCTGGCTCTGCGCCTGCGCGCAACTGACGTCGTTCCGAACGTGACTCAAAGAAAACGGGTCTAGCAGCCTTTCAGCAGCAGAAGTGTGACTCAAGATTCCGTTTTGCCGCATCTTCGGAAGTGTTGTTAACAAGCCACCCAGCAGAAGTTAGCGGCGAGGTAGGAGGTGCGGCAATCTCGCAACACTAATAAACACCATTAATGGCCGCCGTTGATGAATAGAGTGCCTGAGTGGCGGTGATTTTATATATTATCTAGTGACGCCAACAATACACCCGAATTGGCGCCTAATCTCCGGGTATAGACCCAAGAACCGCGCTACATTTCACGACGTACCGGTTGACGCCAAGGAGTTAGCGGTACGGCTGTGGTGAATCAAAGCCGTCGGAAAATCGTCTTTACTCTGGAAGCCGCAAGCCAAGACTTTAAAGGCCGACTTCATTCAAATTTTCGTCAACGTAAAAATGTTGTAATGTAATAGTACACATAAAAAGAGTGCTAAGTGCAAAAAACTGCGTTTCAAAGAAGAAAGCGCGCGACGCGCATGGGTCGTGAAGACTGTCGTTTTAGGAGCCGAAACTGAAAAAAAAAAGCCAGTACCGGTGGCCGCTCACAGGAAATGCGCGCGGTAGCGTCAAGTTTCGCACTGTTATTTGCGGCGAAGTCTTCATAACATTTTGCTGAGGTTGATGGAGCTGGGATCTATTCCGACATCGCGTTGCTATCAACTGACGTGAAGTACGCCGTCCGGTAGCTATTTCCGGTAGCTAATAGAGAGTTTTAGCATAGCGTTACCGTGTTTGCGTTACCGTTTACCGTGTTTTCGGGAGTCGACTACGCAGCGCGAGAGTTACCGCGAACGGTAACTTACCGGCACAGGCTTCAACGTCGCCAGCGGCTTCCGGTAACACGGTAAACGGTAACGCAAACACGGTAACGATATGCTAAAACTGCCTAATCTTCCGGTAGTTCTTACGTACCGTAATTAGTGCTGCGTTTTCGCGGCTACTACGTTGTTTTTGTCTAGTCCCGGCGCCGCTCACATAGAGTCGCATGTATTAAAATCGTCACTGTTACGTCGTGGCTCGAGAGTACGTTCCCGGACCATTCGTCGCAACCTGACACTCGGAACCCGCCCGGGCAACGTGCGTGGACCGCCATTTTGTTGGCGAACCTTGGTGGGCTTGGCTACAGAACTGACTGCATGAAGCCACACGCGGGTGCGATTCGTCCCCATTAGATGACCCTATGTTACTGTATGCTATCACCATCACCACTGCACTTACAATGAAAATTTCACTTAAAGGGACACTGAAGTGGTATGTAAACATTGCGGGATTACTATCGCAAATTGTAGTCCGGAGTCCCCAGGCCATGTTTCGACCACTCTAGGCGCGTTTACGCGATTTTATTTAGTAGAAAAACTAATTCGAAAATGCTGTCCTCCTCTCTTTACGCTCGCCCATTTTCTGTGGCGTTTTCGTGTGACGTCAGGAGGGGATGAGCTGGCAATTGGCTGCGCCACGGCTGCGCTACTGCACGGCTCCCCGGCCGACAGAGTCAGTCGGCCCAGCGTTTCGTGCGCCGGCCGCCGGCGGGTTGTCGCAATCAAGGAGGTTAAAATAAAATTGCTTGGTCGCAATTCGTTCGCTTAGTTGAAACGAAGCCAGGACACGTTTGTGAATGAAAGAATGTGCCTTTCTTTACTTGGTTTGTTTGTACACTGTCAAGGTCGCTTCACACAAGCGCACATGCGACGACGCTTCGCTGACTGGTACGCCAGTAGGAAAATATAAGGCCTCTTGAAGGCGGGAGAAGAGTCAGCGAAGTCAATATAGGTACTAAGGAAATAAAATCAACTGATATTTTTACCGTACAGCGTAAAACTAGGGCGCGGGAAGCACTTTTTTTCGCTGGGCGAACAAGCACAGCGGTCAGCAGCCCGACTACGCATCTGCGAACGCTTTTCCGTCTACGAAATGCAATTGCTAGACGTGAGCTACTGTGGAAACTCGGGCGACGCTTACTGCACCATCGCAGTACAACAAATAGTCACCTAAGCTGCTTGAAATGCCAAAACTAAATAAAAGTGTAAACCGGTTGTACAATATATACCCTATATTAGCAAGGCGTCCGCGTTTGGCTCCGTGGCTCAGTTGTCTGAGGCGTTAGGTATGTCACCGCAAATGTTTTGCAAGTCACGAGTTCGAATCCCCGCGGTTACGTGCTTTTTTTTTTTTTTGGAAGGTAACTTTTTTGTTTTCCGCCGATGTTTTCTATATTGAGTTCACCTTTTTTTGGGCCGCAACGTTCATGGCTACACGAACTAGTTCACAAAACGCGCGCAGGCTGGCAGTGGCGCGCTAGCGAGTTCTCGTTGGCGTGCTGTTGCCATAAGCACCGACTGCTTGCAGGCATTGGGCACAGGCCAGAATGAACAGACCCTTGGCCTGGTGCGAACACGCCTTTTACGATACAGGCATGAGGGAGGCAAGCTCCAAATATGGGGGAAAAGCGCATGACATTTGGGCGGCTGCGGGTACGCGGAGGGCGTTCATGCACTGCGCAGGTCTCGGCTAGTGAATGCTACGACTACAAGCCGTCCTGGGAGGCTTATCTTGTGCATTTTACAGCCGACAACATGGCAGAAGCGCGGTACGATGATTACTGAGATATTGAGAATGCCCATCCAACAACGCCATTGGTTATGGTTTACAGAACCGAAACCGAAACCGAAACTTGTGTGATTGCTAACCTTGGGCATCGTCCAATCACGGCGCCCCTCCTCCCAACGTCACAGCCTTAGTTGGTGCGGCCGCCGCAAACCGCGCATGGTAGTTTTTCTTCTTTCGCGCTTTGTAAAATAATTACCGATTTGTCAACCGGATAAACGATGAAAAGTGTGCTAATTTGAGCCAGTCTACGCAGTGCAAGCAAAAAGGGGAGCTTGACAAATTCACTTCAGTGTCCCTTTAAGAATGGCGGAAGTGCGTGTTTGCCATAAAACCACCACCACAAAAATAGCGCGCGCACCGTTCTGATCGTGCACTTCAGGCTTTGGGAACACCATTGAACTTGCAACCGCAAACTTTGTCATGCCTTGATGGCGTCCAAAAAACGGGAGGCGCTTTCCCTTCGGGAAAAGCTTGACGTACTAAACGCAGTCGACAAGCAGCCAGCGCGGAAGTGAGTCGACATCGCAAGGGACCTTGCATTTGCACGCGTGGTGTATTCCAGCAATCGCAAGAAGCGGCAATCATGCATTCTCGAGATGCTTAATTTCCGAAAGCCAAAGTTACAGAAATAAGTGCTTGCGTGTCAAAACTAAACTGTTTCCTCACTGCTGCGTTTTTCACGTTGTTACGTTTTGCTTTCGCAGTTCGGTGAAAAACGCGTGAACGGGGTTCCACTGTGCTTGCCGGGGTGCCAACCCCTGGCTTTGCGTTTAAAAAAGCACATTCAGATTCGCAAAGCTGTCTGCTCGTATGTTATCGAAAAGCAGCTGTGGTTAGCGGAGTCCTCTCGCTTTCTTTCAGGAAAACAAATGGCGCATGGGCGGCGATCAATACCAAACTCTTTTTGCTATGTCCTTACATTCAAATAGGTTTGTGAATAACCGTCCTGTAATATTTACCTCGCTGTACATCGCGAAATGCATTGTTAAATCGGTTAAAAACCGTATGTCACCGTTTACAGTTAGATGATGCACTAGAACGCGAAACGAATTACTTATCTACCCATGTCTATTGCTACTTACATCAGGGTTATATGCAGTTAATAACATTTTACTTTCAGGTAAACCAAATATAACGATCTAACACTCTAAAAAAGTAAATACATCATTTCACGATCGAAAAGAATGAACTAGTTTATCGTTTAGGAGAGGAACATGTTCGTTAGCTTCCGCACTTTTGCGAAGACGACGGCTGCTGTTTCGGCGGATATATTTGTTATTAATTTCGTTCACCTAGCGACTGAGGTAAAAGTCGCACAACTGTTCGTAAACAACTCCAGTTAGGTCGTCAAACTTTCGGAGAGGTCGAACAGGTGGAGCGAGCTGGTTTTGGGCCAGTACAAATACAGCAAATATTGCACGGGGATATGGAAGTGGTCAGAGATTTATAAAACATCCTTTCTCCGGTGGTGACAGATTCAATAATAAGAATATTTGCACTAACAAGTGCGTGTTTCGCACTGTTATTATGAGTAAAACTATTTTCAAGTAGACAAACCACTTCGCTAGCTCCAGAAGCACCCCTAGCACGCGTGTATAGTTTGTTTGTCGCCTTGTGATCTCTTTTATTGCATTAGAAACTGCAGATATTGCTACCTATGCGGACATGTTTAAAACATGTCATGCCGACGGAGGTACAGGGAGGCGGTGTCGCAGAGAAATCCCCGAAGAACGCATCTGTGCGCCTCCTGGTGCGCTGTGCCAGTAGCCGAAGAAGCGTGGGCTCCACGTGACAAAGTTCGTCTTCTCCGTCACAGACCATTCGGAACGTGTTTCGGCGGCTCTCCGCCAAGTGCAAAAGTTGTCATCTACGGAGGTAGTGCGAAAGTTTCCAGCTGTTGTACTATGTGGGTGTCGAGCTTTGAACCTCGCCACGGTGCATTTTAGAGCACTAACAACTTATTTAGATGAAATTTGGGCAATGAAAAATTTGCGTGCAGTCGGCCTTTAAGTCGGCCAACTCTCCGTGTACCTTTTTAACAGCCCAGCTGTTTAGGATTTTCGTTCCACAGTCAAGACTAACCAGAAAAAAAATACCAAGAAAATTTGCCGAGCACACGTGAACGTGTGCATTGTGAGGGGCACCCGGCGTCGACTAGTTCGACCTTCGAGAACACTGCGCGCAGTGATCTGCTGCGTGCTCTTGTACTCGCCAGTTCACGTGTACGGGTGAGTCTGCGAACCCGGTTGCCTTGGGTTTCAGCACGTGCTGACGCGGTCCAATTTGAGAGAGATGTGAAAGCCTGCGCACACAGCGATCCGAGCCTGCCAGTCATGCAGGACTTTCAGCGGCGAGTTCAGAAATCCATGGGAGGTGCAACAGCCGGGCCTCCGCCGTAGGGAGAGGGGCCGCCAGCTCTGCTTTTTTACCAGCCTTGCACCAGTAGTGGAAGCTGCGCCAATTTTTTTCTCGTGGACGTGCGTACGTAGACGCGCAGTGTAGACGCGCGCAGGAGATTAGAAGTCGCTTAATGACCGACTGCCGTGGGTCGTTATAGTCCAATCCATCAGATAAACGATGTTCAGGAGCTAGCATTGGCACTAAAACACCGAGACATTCGTTTTCCAACGCCTCCCGCTAGAACGTAACGTTCACTAAAAGAACACACCGGGACACTCATCGAAAAATGATGTGCAGGAGCTGGCATTTTAGGGGCGAAGCCCCTTGGATGCTCTGCCTGTCAGCGTCGTTGTTTCATGTAGTCACGGTTCTAAACACCGAGACACTCGTTTTACAACGTTTCGCGCTAGAACGTAACGCTCACTAAAATAACACACCGGGACATTCTTTTTTCAATGCCTCACGCGAGAACACTTCGTGCTTCAAAGAAACGAAACTTTTACAGCAAAGCTGTATACCCTACAGCGGTTTTATTTTCGTGAACAAAATCGCCAAGCGACAATATTACACTTGTACAGTGCATGCTTCGCCCCTCCCCAGGTTTCACGATATTGGAGATGGGCCAGGATTTTTACAGCGCGTAACGAATGGAAGCAACTGTACCGAGCACGAACGGAAATCGTGACACTATAGCTGCATGTCTTTTTTATCAAATTTCGCTGGGGCGCAAAGCATTGACACACAAACAGACAAGTTAGACTGTAGGATTGCCTTAATTCCTTCCGAGTGGAAGGGAATTAAAGTAAAATGGAGCAAGAAGTACGTCCTCTAAAATAGTCAGTTGTGGCCAGTTGATGTGGTCGCATTTGGTAGTAGAGTGCCCGTCCGCCTGTCGCCGTTTCAGTTTGCGGCGTAACCGCAATGTCTCCCCAATGTCTGACTCTCACTCTGCTTGGAACACGGCAGATTGGTGATTCCTCACCGCGAACACTCTTTACATTCGTTGAGTAAGCCTCGGATGCATTACTTTTTCCTGCAATAAAGATGTAGCCAGCATCAAATCCTCACGCGATCGGCAATGCACGCCATGGCCGGCAGCCGCCCTCGTTCCAGCCGAAGAACTGAAAGAAACGGCTCCAGGCCAAGCGCCAGTTTTGCTTCAGTGGCATGCGTCCTCCGGCATGGTGTAGTTTTTTTATTGCCAGCTTCGACATTTTTACACATCACGCATCCTCTCATATTGTCACGAAGGCAAAGATGACGCAGTTGGCTTTAAGGAAAAATAAGTTTATTGGAGCGAACTTGTGCTCCCCTAACAACTCAAAGAATACACAGGCGGCGAAACAGCAGTCAACAAAGTGACGTGCGCTGACTGGTGTCGGCGAATCGAATACCGCGGCCATCTGCTCTGCAGGCTTTTATCTTTCGGCGCGAGTGTTTCTCAAACCATCGATTTACATCCAGAACATTGTAGATCAATGAGGACTATTCTAGGCTAGTGACGTTAGGACGAAACGCCCTCCTTATAAGGATGAGATAACCCGTGTGGCATAAAAATAAATGGAACACGCGCTTCACTTGGGACATAGATAACAGAGGCGGGCGCGGCCGGGCAGTAAAAACAAAACATAAATAAACAAACCCAACGCATGGTTCGAGGCAATATTGTTAAGATACGTCAACCCTACTTGGCTGACTCAGTGGCTTTAAAACTTTCTAAGACACACTAAATCGTCAAGTACAAGGAACCACTCAGGGGTTCATCCTCTGCACGAAACACTTCCCGCACGCTTTCGATGAAATTTTCCCTGACCGGCCTGGTATTTATGTCCGCATTCCTCACTGCCATTCTCGTCCTCCATACACTATGAAGACTGAGGAGCATGATGAAATCGTACGGCACACCGCTCTCATTTTTCTGAATTCCGTGCGGTGTACGTCCTTCTGAATGTTATGAGTAAGTCTTTAACGTACGTTGGAGGATGTCCCAGTGGAACACTGGTTCCAAACAGTCTATAAAGACGTGATTAATAGTTTCCGGCTTTTTGTACAGACTGCAGTCTGTTGTCCAGCGCACAAAAGTGCCCTTTTCTGCTAACCACGTATTTATGGGAAGGGTTTCGCTGTGCAGTTTAAAAAAAAGGACTTCATTGCAGGTTTAAACGGCATACTTTCACCCTCCTTGAAACTCCAATCTCAGTTCCTGTGCCATATAAAAACCTATACAGTGGCACCGGTAAAGAAACATCCACTAAACCTTTGTACAGGCGCTTCCTAGAAACACTACACAGGTAGTCGCAAGAAAACCGTACCTTCAAGAATTCGACACAGCCACTTCTCACAAATATCCTTTAATCCCCCTGCAAATAATATCACTTGAGGACACAACAAAGTCAGGTAGCACATGTTTCAATCGCACTTGAATTACAGTGCGCAAGAAGGCGTCTTTTGTGTAGAATAACTGGCTCTCACCCAGGAGGCCCGGGTTCGATTCCCGGTGTCGGAATAATTTCTTTTCTTTGCAATCATAGGGTGCACTCACAACGAGATAATTTGGAAAATTTGCTTGTGTACAAATCACATAAGGAGTTCCTCCTTTTGTGTTGCTTTTTATCGTCTCGAACATAGCGCCCACACAATGCCACAGAAAAGCAAACACGGGTGTGCAGGGCAGGGCGCCTAAATCTTTCGTTAATTTGTGTCATTTCAAGTGGAGGGAGTCTTTACAGCATTGCCAAGAGCACTTCGTTTCTGCTACAATTACCTCTCCTACTTACTTTATTACGTCCTGCAGCATGGTACAAGTCATTTTGTAGGTATTGGTTTTTGAGGATAACTAAATTCCATAATAAGGTCCTCAGAGCAATCGAACGCAGGAAGTAACCAGTATTTTAAAAATAGGCAGTTTTAACTCACTGCACAAAACCTTCGTTAAAACAAATTTTTCAGGGCTGGAATATGAGTTCGCTAGTGATACTTCCTTAAGTGATACTTCCTTAAAGTGATACTTCCTTAAAGTCTGGCGTCTTTATTGTTCTACGTGCAGTGCAGTGGGGACAACCAAACCCCTCGAATCAACCGACATGTCGAATAACGCGCGTTTGTTACCACCAACACCATCATCGTCATCATCATCATCATCACCAGCAGCAGCAGCCTATCTACTCCCACTAAAGGGCAAAGGCCTCTCCCATAGATCTCCAATTACCCCGGTCCTGTGCAAACTGCCACTAATTTATATCTGCAAACTTCTTCATCTCATCTGCCAATCTAACTTTCTGCGGCCCGCTGCCACACTTGCCTTCTTAAGGAAACCACCCTGGTACCCTTCATGACCAACGGTTATATATCCTTCGCATTACGTGCCCTGTCCGCACCTATTTATTCTTCTTAATTTCTACTAATATGTCTTTAACACGCGTTTGCTCCCTTACCCACTCCGCTCTCTTGTCCCTTAATGTTATACCTATCATCTTCCGTTCAGTAATAGCATTTGTTCCGTTCCATGAACGCTTGTTATAGGGAGGTTTTAATGTATTTGGCCCTGAGATGTTGATGATTTATTTATTTATTTATCCCATCCCGTCGGTGTACTCGGCACAGACGGCGCTGGCCGCGTCCGTGCTGCTGGTGCTGTACGACAGCGAGGAGCAGCGCGTGGAGGGACTCCTGTGGGCCCTGCTGTCGGCCTGCCTTGGGGCCGCCCAGGAGCTCTTCACCGCCACCACCTCGGAGGTTCCCCAGGCCGTGCTGCTGCTGCACTCGTCCTTCATCGCGCTCATCAGCTCCGCCCTGCTCGCCGGCTTCGCCCTCGAGAGCCCCCGCGTCGTACTCACACAGGTGAGCTATACATACTCCCCCGCGCCACCTTCTGTCCCCAATGTTTTTACTTATAAAAGAAAAAGAACTGGAGAACGGCATATTTCTATGCTACCCGCCAAGCAAATCTGCGGTCATCGCCCATTTTTTTCAAAAAAAAAAAAAAAACGGCGTCGGGAAATGTGAGAGCGGAAAAAGAAAAAAATCCAGGAAGCAGAGCGAGAGGACTGCATTGGTGTGGAAGGCATTGGATCATAAAACTTCCAAACCAAAGAACCGCAAACGCCGGAAGAAAGATTTAATGGCGAATTGCCGGCTACGCATCGGCAAACACAAAGCCGCATACAAAGCATTATACTTAACTGGCCGCAAGCATTATGTCGAAATTGACGGTACCTGTTCTCGTCTTCTAGATGTTTTCTCGGGCATCCCGCAAGGCCCGGTCTTGGCACCAGTTCTATTCAACATTTATAATAATGGTCTTGGCCAAGTTTTAAAGCCCCCTGTACGCCTTAGGTTGTTTCCAGACGATTGCATTATATTATAATCCATTGTAAGACCCACCCTGGAATACAGGAGCATTGTCTGGGACCCCTACACTATCACTAATGAAGAAAAGCTTGAAAAAATGTAGAGATCGGCAGCTTGTTTTATCTATACACGTTTTAGAAGTAGCGACTCCCCTTCAGCTATGCTAGAGCTTGCACACCTTGAGCCATTGACCAACCGACGTAAAAGTGCCCGTCTAAACTTTCTCACGAGATTACATAACAACCCTGGTCGAGTGTCTCGTCACAAACATAGTCGATGTATTAAGCCGTTCTTTGCCCGTACTGACCAATACAAAAATTTATTTTTCCCCAGAACGGCTTCCGACTGGAATGTTTTGCCAGAGTGTTCACCATTGCTGTCATTCAGTGTATAATGACTGCGTTCTTACCTTTTGATTATGTACCTACGCGTTCATGTATTGAACTTGTATCCGTACGCATGTCTTCTGGGTGTGTACATCCCTCTCCTGTTTGGACTACTCAAGGTCCACAGTATTGTACAAATAAAATGAATAAAATATATTGTTGCGACTAGCGTTTCGAAACTCGGGGTTTTAACGCGCCGAAGCTACGCCTGGGCTACGAGCCGCGCTAAAATGCCGGGCTCCGGAATAATTTTGACCACCTGGGGATCTTTAACGTGCGTGGCTAACGCTTCAGGTAGGCAACACAACTGTACGGTCAGCAAACAATGTGGCATTAATGTGGCATTAATAAACCTCAAGTGCCCCATTGTGCAAAAAGTCGTCGTTGTTGAAGTTGTTGCCCGGTGCAGGAAATGGCCACCGTTGTACAGAGTGAATAAAGCGCATTCGTATGGAAACTGAACACGAGTCCTCCGAGTAGGCGCTGAGTGCGCGGTAACAGAGCTCGTGGCTGCGGCGGAACAAGAATTAGCCTGGTGCATGCCATGTGAAAGGGGAACGTGACGGCGCGGAAGTAGAACGGCTGCACTCCAGCCACGGAGGACTGATTCTGTACGAGCTATGGCGTGAGGGAAGTGCCGCCAGCCTGTATGTCGAAGTAAGGCCCGCCAAAAACCGGGAAAAAAAGGAAAGCGGAGAAAGGGGCGCAAAGATGGTGTGGAAGTAAAGTCTTTGATAGGCTTTTCTATGCATGCAGGTACGTAGCCTACATAAGGAAGGTAGGCAGACTTAAGTGCCCTGATCATTTTTATTTTTTTCTTCGGTGAGACGTGTTTTTTATTAATTTTACCACGTTTTCAAGTGTTGCGTTTTTCGCGCCGCCACAGGTTGACATGAACGCGATGGCGGTGGCGAGCCAGCTGTCGTTCGCCTACATCTTCTTCGTGTCCAAGGCGCGCGAGACTGACCGCGGCCTGGCCAACATGTTCAAGTACACCATGGACGTGCTTATGGCGTGCGCCCTGGGCCGGGCCTACCTGCCCGACGAGCGCGTGCCCCCGGCCGGCTACGTCGCAGCCTTCTTCTGCATCGTGGCCGTGGTTAGCGCCGAGCTGCAGCGCATCAGCATGTTCCCTTCCTTCGCTGCGGTGGCCCCCAAGATTCGCTTCTTCATGTGACTCCGTATACTGCATGCGTGGTCCACCACTTCATCGTCCTTTCTTCGAGCTATTCCTTTTTGTATGCGTTTTACACTTCGGGAAATGCACTAATAAAAGACTGTCCTGCTGGTTTCCATGCCGTTACTACTTACCCCTGAGCTCACTTGTTCTTGTTGCTTTTTTCTTTCAGCGTGGTACTTCAAAAGATACATGTTGGTATGGCTTGGTGGCGTCATTAACTCGGACACTCAAGTTCTCTGCTCAATACCGAAGCTAAGGGTTTGAACTCAACCTGCGGCAAGCAAATATTGCCCCACATTACAGAGAAGCTCCAGTTACGATATGCATGCCCCACTTGCATTCCAGGGAAAGGAGGAGTGGCCCAGCCGGGATAAGCCATCTAGTGTCCAGGACCCCTCCTGTCATTGGTCTGTCCAGCCCTGCGAGGCCTCCCCGTGTGGACACCCCAGTCCACCGCCGCAGTCGGCGGCTGTTATGCTCCCTAGTTCAAAGATCTGCCCGGAACCACAACCTCAGGCGCAGTCGTCTCGAAGCCATGGCGCCAGTGAATGCATGGAAGTGACCTTCCGGTAGTAGCGTGTCCCCACAGCTGCTTTTACGGGGATGCCTTCGAGGATGCGGAAGACTGGTTGGACCAATTGCAACGCGCCTCACGATTCAACCAATGGGACAGACACCAAAAAAGCATAATATCTTATTTTCTCTCGAGGATGGTGCCAGTATGTGGTTTTAAAATCGCGAGGCGAGTTTTCGAACGGGAGAAGACTTCTCTGACCAGTTCCACGAGACATATCCGAGCGCAGACCGGCGTGTCAATGCGATGCGCTAGTTCGACTCCCGCGTTAAAAATGTTCAAAAACCAGATGAAAGCGTTCTCGAGTTTGCCGAACATATCGCGCGCCTGCTTTATCAGGCTGATCCTACTAAGGCTGTAGCCAAAAACTTGCGCTGCTTGATTCTTAGAGTAAAGAAGCAATCTTCCGCCGGACTGGTGCCGAAGCCAACGAAGGCGGTGCACACTCTACAGACGAGGCGTCGAGCAGCGAGGCCAAGCTGTCCGCTGTCAAAGAGAGGGACTTGCGTAGCCTCATAGGCACGATTGTTCAGAAAGAACTGGAGAAATCGAAGCTGATCCGCCCACAGCTGGCTGTCACTCTCACCTCGCTCGGTCGAACCTCTGATTCCCTTAAAGGAGTACAGACACGAAATTATCGTTAGCTTTTTTGGCAGCTATGAGTGCCTACTAGCCCACTAATCATAAACAGGCACATTAGAAGGTCGGTTACTCGTAAAAATTTACAGCCTCATTTATTAGTGTAAGTTTTGGTTTCGACAAAACGAGAACCGAAGCGGTCGCCATGACAGGACAGCGCTCATGACGTCACCGTTCTTGTCGCGCCACTGCCGGTCGGTCTGGACGCGCACCCGCCCAAACCGGTCGTCGTCTCCAACATCTCCAAGCACCAGGGCGGCATGACGTCAGTCCCAAAACCGTGACACGCATGGCGGAGTAGCGCTCTCCAACCACAGCCAGCGCGTTGGACACATTACGGGAGCCTTGACGTCGGCAGTTTGGAGCCAGGAGCCGATGACGTCATGCTGATGCCGATGTCAAGAGGGTAATCGCACTGAGCTTTCTCGAGCCCGCAAAGAATAAAATTGATTTCAAATACGGTATACTGAATTACTATTGCAACTTGCCGGGATATATCTCCATATATAACGGGACCCTTTTACATAGTTACTGCAGCTTTAAGATTTTGTTAGTACCCCTTTAACTTGCCCCCGAGGGAAAATAGATCCTTGCCGTCAACCAGCTACTCTGCATGTTCTTTCGATGTTTATCATTGAGCAATAAAAACGAATGATCCAATAGACTTGTCGCTTCGAGCCACGCCGCGCCGGTGCTGGCACAGAACAGTGCGATGCCGCGGGTGAGAGCTAGCTTGCTGTGTAGCTTGGCGGAACGAGAAGACAAAAACGGATTATGTCTCTCGTTGCCGGTTTTGATGTTATCACATGGAAAATTACCCTACCTACCTTACCTCTTACCTCACAGTACACAGAATATTCTCGATGACCGATAACGCTACTCGTCGTTCTCTTCTAGGTTTCCCATTTATCTCTAGTCGAGCTGTGGGTAAACCTGATTACAAGCGCCGACTTGGAAGCCCAGAAACTACTGCTCTCCATGGCAGAGACAGCCCAGTCGTCACTTGGGATCCTGGACCAAGCAACCACATCCACTTCTTTGCTACATAAAATATTTTACTACTGCTACTACTGCCCTAACCACTGATGGTGATGGCGATTCTGGTTTAGATACCCTTGTATGTTGTAGACACCTTTTCGGCTTTCACACTTTTCCCAGGACTTACGCACTAGGCACACTTTTAGTCGCCAGGAACGTGGAGCCACCGGGTCTTCGGGATATATCGTTGTTGTTGTTAAATCGTTTATTCAAAAAGGGAAGGCCGGAGGCCTTGTGGGGGATTTGGGAGGGGAGGATTCTTGGTTGAAGCGGGCTTATATGAGTTCGTGATCTTCAGGGGGCGACATCAGTTTTTCACAGGACAATTGTAAGCATTGAATGGTCCATTCACTGGTTTAGGCATCGCTATATAACTCGCGCTAGACAACTCTTAGTGGCGAACCGTATGATAAGGTTAATGGTGTGTTCATCTAATGTGAGGGGATCGTATGGGTTGAGGGATATGGGTTGGGGGAAGTGAAATTGCGGTATCGAGAGAATTTGGGGCATATCCAGACCAGGCGGTGCAAATCAGCCTTGACGGCTTGCTGACAGTATGGACATTTCGGGTTGATGTGGGGGTAGTACCATTTGCGAATTGTCCCGTGAAAATAATGCATCTGTATATAACTTCTTAATAAATATTTCTTGGGTTCTTGTAAGGAAAGGTCTGTTGGAAACGTGATCCCTTGGCGTAAGTTCCTTGAGTCGGAGTTTCTTTTCGTGTTTGTACCGGTGTATGCTGTTGGCGGGTGGTACGCTGGTACTTTCGGCCGTGTCCAAGCATTCAGGAAGGTCTGAAGGCTGGGCGACGGCGGGGTCGGCGGTGGAGAGAAAAGAGCAAGCCTGCTACGTAGCTTGGTGGGCTGCCTGATTCCCTGGTGCCGCCAAGTCTATGCGGACTTGAATGCCATACAGTTGTAGGGCCATTGATTGCCGGATAATTTGGTTTACCGAAGGGTGCGTTGAAAATGGTGGTCGAAGTTATTGAAATGCTTCGTAGCAATCGGTTAATATTCTGATCTTTTTAGGGGCGAAGCTCCTTAGGGCGTGGGTCTGTCCATCCTCGACGTATGTATGTAGCCACCTCTAGTTTAGTTCTTGGATTGTTTACTAGATGGCGTGGCTACCTCTAGTTTAGTTCTTGGATTGTTTACTAGATGGCGGTACTTGTATATGATGAAAAGATGCGCTTGGATTGTTTACTAGATGGCGTGGCTACCTCTAGTTTAGTTCTTGGATTGTTTACTAGATGGCGAGGAGCGTTGTAATAAAATCCGTTCGCTGTTGGCGCGCGCTCGGAGTCGCCCGGTAGCTTGGTGGGCTGCCTGATTCCCTGGTGCCGCCAAGTCTATGCGGACTTGAATGCCATACAGTTGTAGGGCCATTGATTGCCGGATAATTTGGTTTACCGAAGGGTGCGTTGAAAATGGTGGTCGAAGTTATTGAAATGCTTCGTAGCAATCGGTTAATATTCTGATCTTTTTAGGGGCGAAGCTCCTTAGGGCGTGGGTCTGTCCATCCTCGACGTATGTATGTAGCCACCTCTAGTTTAGTTCTTGGATTGTTTACTAGATGGCGTGGCTGCCTCTAGTTTAGTTCTTGGATTGTTTACTAGATGGCGGTACTTGTATATGATGAAAAGATGCGCTTGGATTGTTTACTAGATGGCGTGGCTACCTCTAGTTTAGTTCTTGGATTGTTTACTAGATGGCGGGGAGCGTTGTAATAAAATCCGTTCGCTGTTGGCGCGCGCTCGGAGTCGCCCGATGGATAAGGCTGCAGATGTGCGAGCACGCGAGGCAGAAGCGCTCCGTGAAGCTGCGCGACGCCGCCGCCAAGATCCTGCCGTACGAGAGCGGGAGGCCGAAGCGTGTCGTCTGGCTGCGCGACGACGCCGCCAAGATCCCAGCGTTCGAGAACGAAAGGCCCAAGCGTCACGGCAACGGCGCGAGGACCCTGCCGTACGCGAAGCGGCACGGCTGCGGCGCGAAGAGGATCTCCAAAACGTCAGAGAACGGGAAGCGGCGAGAAAGCGCGCGTATCGGCAGGCAGACCCCGATGCAGTGAGAGCTCGTGAGGCATCTGCAAAACGCATCAGGCGAGCTCAGCCCCAAGGTGCCGACGCGCTGTTTAAGCGATACTTTCTAGACGTTACGTTCGGACACAGATGTAGTGGGCGAACTTTCACTGAAGAGTCACGGTTTTACCGATGATTTCCCCTCAGGAGCTTCGCCCACTCATCATCATTCACCCCGTGGATATGCTGTGAATTTTTTTTTGGTATGGGCTGATTGTGGTCGTACATTAAGTAGTCAAGAGCATGGGTAATGGCGAGTAGTTTCCCTTCCGTGGGCGTGACAGTAATTTTGGAGTGTCGGGTTCCTATAATGGTTCGGTTACCTGGGGACACCCAGGCAGTTTCAACATTTGGAGGTGCCAGGCTGGCATCAGTATAAATGTCGATTTCGTCAGGCTGTTTTGTGGTGAATAGCCTCTGACAACGTTTATGTCTAGAAACGGCCGTTGTGAGGCGGATGGGGTGGGTTGTTGTTAGTTCGGTCAGGATAGGACGTTGCCATGGAGGAATGGGTATCGGGAAATCAAGTAAGGGGATGCGATCTTGCTTATCCCAAGCCGTGAGTACGGCACTTTGCTGCGTAAGTTTTCGCTTGAAGTTGTATTGGTCGATTTGCTCTTGAATGATTTTTTCAATTGGTGGAAGGGCAGCCGCAAAATGGAGGTTAGAGATTTTTGTATGGCGTGGTGATCCAGTGGTGGTACGAAGAGTCGCATTGCGAAGACCATTGAGAGCGCGTCGTTGGGTACAATTTAAAGTGTAAGATTGGGCTCCATATGTAAGAATACCGACTGCGACGGGGCGGGCAAGTGTCTGCACTGCTTTTTGCTTTGATCCTCCATGCTTGTTGGATAGTCTTCGAATGGCATGTTGAGTCGAATTCCCTTTGTGTTTCAGTTGGTTCCGCCATATAGTCGGGCTACTTTTGTAACCAACGGCGATGCCTAGTAGGCGAATGTGGTCGAGTTTAGCGGGGATCGGTGTGGAGCCAACCATGATGCAAGGCGGACTAAAGTCAGGAGCTGGATTGCGGCCAAACACTGACAGAAACTCTGTTTTATTAGGGGCTACGGAAAGCCCGAGATCCCGTAGGGTAGATTCAATGCTTGCTACTGCATTTTGGAGGGCCGTAATCATAGTTCGTTCATTTGGGTAGTCCCTTGACTCGGTCTTTATTGTGATATCGTCCGCAGAAATAGTAAACCTCGCACTAGTCTCTCATTGAAGGTTCCGGTCGATCCAAGTCAGGGCTGGATTAGGATATATCGTGCTCGTCTCGAGCACCCAGACCAGGTTTGGCTACCACCCTGCCCGAGTTATGTACAAAATATGCTTTACAGCGCCATTTACTATGTTTGCAAAAACACCCGAGCTGAATTTGACCTCAATGCGGGCTTTTATTGCCGTACCTTTCTCCTCGGCGGCGCCGGCCATTGTTGGAACCATCCGCTTAAGCCGGTCCTCTGCGGGCTCTTCACTGCCGGCGATTCAGATCATTAGATTCAAAAACGACATGAAAACTCGCCTCAGAAATTTTACCCCGTTCAACTTCCTTGTACCACGATCAATGGATGGCTTGGTCAATAAATACACCGCCAACGCAAGCTATACCATTGAAACTTTCACATGACGGTACGCTACCTTGTGGAAGATGGAAAAAAGAAAAGAATGAACGTAGACTAAGGAGACACAAAATACAAATACAGGCGCCTTTATACGTCTTTCGTGTTTCCTTTGTCTACCTCCGTTTAGCGCCCTTTTCTTCTTTCCAGTGCAATGCTGAACCAACTACGGCTCAGCGAGTTTTATTAAGCTTATGGGGGGGAGGGGGTGTGGTTTGCTACGGGAAAAGGAAAGGAAATTCACTGGGGATATTTTGAGCTCAGCAGGGAGCTCACCTGCATTCAACCCAGTGCAGGGGAAGGGAAGTATAGGTAGAGAGATAGGATAAAGTAGAAAGAGAGAGAGAGAGAGAAAGGTATAAAGAGAGCTGTCAGTCCTAGAAAGCTGTCAGTTCGGGCACATCAGTCAAGCGCTGCACTCCGGCCTACAGCCGCTGCGTAAGGCCGGTCGTCTCCAGGAAATGAAGCAGATAAGCGAAAACTTCCCGTTGGGTTGCCGCAGGCCCCTTCGGGAACAGAAAGTCCTCCATGCCGGCTCTGGGAAGGCCTCGACGCTGGAGCGCTCGGTGGAGCTCTGCTCTCGGCCCCGTGTGGTGGGGGCAGAAGCAGAGTAGGTGCTCGAGCGTCTCCAGTTCGGAACAGTCCGCACATGTAGGGGAGTCCTTACGCCCGTGTCGGTGCAGACGCTCCGCCACATTGCAGCAGTTCGGCCGCATGCGGAGAAGCAGGCAGCGGGCGTCCCTGCTGATGCATGCGGGCAATGAATGGTCTGTGCGCCAGGCCGCTCACGACACGAGGGTCGGGGTGCATCGTCTGCACCATGCGGGCCAGGGCATTGCGGGCCTCGTCGAACGCGGTGACGTCTTGGGAGACTGGGGTGCCCTCCTGGTGGACTTCCCTGGCACGGGCGGCGGCGTCTTCGTTGCCCCGGATGCCAGTGTGGCCCGGCAGCCAGTGGAGCCGCAGGTCGCAGCCTCGGGAGGCCACAGTGTGCATGCAGCTTGGTTGCAAGAGAGCGCTCCGGGTAGCCGCTGAAGTTGGTGGGTTCATCGGTCACGTGTAGCCGGAGCAGGGCAGTCCTGGAGTCCGTGAGGATGACCGCCCCGGGGTGGTTATGGGGCCCCTCTCGAGGAGGAGGTCGGCGGCCAGGTGTAGAGCTGCCAGCTCTGCCTGTGTGGAGGAAGTGCGGAAGGGCAGGCGGCAGCTCCGTCTGGTTTCCAGCTCAGGCACCACGCACGCAGCCGCCCCCTCGCACGTGATGTGCTTGACGGAGCCGTCCGTGAAGAGATGCAGGTAGCTGCTCAGCTCGTGCTGCAGCAGGGCGGTCGCCTCGTGGCGGATGGCCTGGGGTGGTGTGCTCCGCTTGTTGCGGACCCCGCGGAGGGTCTTGGTGATCTGCAGGGCCTCCTCGGTGTCTGGTGGTGGCGGCTCCAGACGGGGTCGGTTCGGAACCTCGATGCCCTCCTCTAAGATAGTGAGCAGCGCTCCCATGTGCGAGTTGGGCCGGCGACGGAACCTCTGCCGGAGCAGAGCCCTGTCGCGTACGGTCAGCAGGCGCTGGATGTGCCGCAGCCCCGTCTGCAAGCTCATTGACTGCCGTCTCACTTGGCTGCCAGCTGTCAAGGCCCTCGGGGCACGCAGCGCAAGCTTATGGACACCTAAAGGCCCTCATTGTTTCCGGGACACAAAAGCCGATCTCACCATCTGATGATGATGTTTGGATTTTAATGGCTCAAGGCTGACTGATGGCAAGGACCACCTCTACCATCCCATCAGCAGGTTCTATCCTATATCCATACCATATCGCACATTCATTCTCCTTAGAAATGACCCCTCAATTCTCATAAGCCCTCGCTCTGCAGATGGTCGGTACCCCTACCCGCACACTCGTAGTACGATTCTCGGTGAACAGCGCTCTTGCACGAGCAGTCTAGAGCTGCGAGTCTGCCCCGCACACCAGCCAATGCTCTGTGTACAAGATCGCTCCATTTGAGCAGCGTCTAGCTGAGGGTTTAAACATGAATGCACATGCCTACGTCCTCGGAGACACATTTGCAACTTGTCTTCAACGACCACAGAGCCCCGCTCCTGCCCCATTGGCATGAGCAAGCCCCCAGAGGAGAACGAAAGCTACCAAAAATGAAGATGAAGAACATCTCGGGAAGCAACAATGCCCAATCACAGAAGGGGTATGTGAGGTCTTGGAGAAGGAGACGCGGTAGACCGGGCTACATTCCTCGGACAGACCCCGGCGTCATGGGGGCATGACGACACCTCAGCTCTACCAACACAAGTTCCAGGCTGTGATCCTGGAAGGAGACCCCTCGGCAATGTTCCGTTAGCGGCTACACTTTACAGAAGGAGAACCAGCTAAGCTTCCTGCTTGGCACGTTCGGGCTACGCACCGGCGACGGCTGGGTTCATTACCCGCGAGCACTGCGAGACACGACGATCGACGTGATCCATGCAAGCATTCCAAGACATCGACCTTAACGTGAGGCTACACCGAGTTAAAGACTTTTACGGGAACTCGAACCGCTAGAACGCTTCGACTATGTACAGTTAATTGTTTCTTGCTGTAATATACCGCCTGCATCCTTTAAATCTTTTTCTGTGCGTCCTGTCCGCTTGATGAATTGACGTTACACCCATCACCCCTTTCTAGAAATGGGCCTAGAGCCTTCCCTTCCAATTAAAGAATTCCTCCTTCGCCTCTAGAAACGCCGCATTTCTCGGCTCATGAGGCATGCAATACCTCCGCATCAAAATGCTCAGTAAAAGACAGTTTTTCTTGAGCAATCTTTTCACATCACTATACTGTAGTATGCTCAGAGTGCATAGTGATTTCCAGCTTTAGATGTGTGCGGATAATGTATCTAATATTTGACGGCAAGTAATATGTACCTATTTATCTTTTTCTGCTTGGATCTTCAATAGTTATGAGAAGATGAGAGATAAAAATGGCAAAAAATACTACCATATTCACAGCCTAAGAGCAGACGTTTTGGCACGCTGTTTTCTTTTCTTTTTTTTCTTTTTAATTTCAAAGCACTGTTAATACTCGACTCCCAAGAACTCGCGTGGTGTTTCTGCAATAAAACTAAAAACGGATAGGTCGTTTTATGCATCCTTCATAACTATCCTTTTTAAAAGCGGTGCTGCTGTTGCCTGACGTACGTTCGCCTTTGCAGGAAAATATACCAAGAAAATGAGAGGGCTCGTGAGCGCATGCCTCACGGCCACTGCCGAGCGTTCTCGCCACGCGCAGTGGCTTTAGCAAAAAAAACATAAAAGCTGGCAAGAACCCCGATAATAAAGAAAATGGTGAGAGTTCGTGAGCGCGTGCCGCGCGACGACCGCCAAGTGCCCGGCTCGCGCAGTGGCTTTAGCAAGAAAAAAAACTCGTCGCTGTCTTTTTTTTGCGAGAGATTGCCCTACGGCATAAGAGAAAGTTTTCATATGCACAGATTAGCAGATTAATACCAAGGATCCCAAACAAACAGCATGGCCTCAAGGAGCCCAACCTCCTCCGCCTTGTACAGACCTTTATAATCAGTAGAATTACGTATGTCGCCCCATATCTCAAGCTCAGGAAAGCAGAAATAGAAAAAATTAATCGAATTATTCGAAAAGCCACCAAGGCAGCAGTCGGCATCCCTATCAGCGCCGCCACAGACCGGCTGCTAAAGATGGGCATTCATAACACCTTGGACGAGCTCATTGAAGCCCAACGTACGGCCCAGTACAATCATTTAGCAGCTACCATCACCGGGAGAACCATCCTAGAATCCTTGCGCATTCCTTACGTCCATCAACACGGACACAAGACCACCTTACATCGGGAAATCCGGGAGCACATCAGTGTGGCACCGATCCCCCGCAACATGCATCCATCACACCACCAGGAGCGCCGACAAGCAAGGGCCATGGCACTGCGCAAGCAGTACCACTCTAACCCAGAGGTCTGCTACGTCGACACGGCAGGCTACCCTGGCCGAAGCGCGGTAACGGCAGTGGTAGTTGACCACCAAGGTAATGCGGTATCCTCGTGCTCAGTCAACACGTCCCGCACAGATACGGGAGAAGAAGTGGCCATCGCCCTCGCCATCACGGGTACACGGGCCAGCGTAATCGTATCTGATTCCAAACCGCCCTGCGCAATTACGCAAGAGGGAGAGTTTCTACGGAAGCGGCGCATATACTACGGACCCGCTCTGAGAACACATCAAGACAAGTCCGTCTGGTTTGGACACCAGCGCACTCGTCCCTCCCGGGGAACGAGATGGCAAACGAGGCAGCCCGAGGATTCTGCAACCAGGCTGACTCCGAGTCCGAAGAGGTTCCGTCTGACACGTGGGGGAGGGATCGGCTCTGGACATATCAGGAAATTACCCAGCACTATAGGCTGAGTCGCCTGAAACTTCCGGCAGCTCACAGATCCCTCACAAGAGGACAATCAGTAGCGTGGCGTAGGCTGCAGACATTCACTTTCCCCCACCCCGCCCTATGCCATCGACAGTACCCAGAAAGGTACCAGGGCACATGCAAATGGTGTGGACTGCCAGCTGCTTCACTGACCCACATGGTTTGGGCCTGCCATCTCAAACCCCAGTCCGCCAACCCCGGATTCCTCATCAGCAATTCCGAGCAGTGGGAGGCCGCGCTGCTCAGCTGCATTCCCGAAGTACAAGCTGCGGTCATCCAGCTGGCGGAAGACGCCGCAAGGGTCCATGGGCTCCTGGCCGCCGTCTGACGAAGCGCCCACCCGGTACCTCCCTCTCGGGTGGTTACGCTTACCAAAGATGACAAAGTTTTATCTCTCTCTCTCTCTCTATGCACAACACTGCACCCGTAACCCGCAAACATCGTCAAGCGCTGCAGCGCATGTCAAAAAAAAAAAAAAAAAACTCCAGCGGTAATCCTCAACATGAAAAGACACTCTGCTTCGGAGAGGTCACCGCGGCCACCGCAGTTTTTACAAGCCATTATGTGTAATTGGAGACATGGCTACGAGTGTGCTGATACTTTCTGAAAGGACTTGAAGATCCCGCCACTGCCGTCTCCAGCGGATGACGAAGAGCTGGTGAAGTTTACATTGCTTAGTATGACTTTTGCTCCCACCCCTCGCCGCGAAGACAACGACGACCTTTTCCATGCATACGACGACAATTACTAGCACCGCAATTATGCAAAGATACAATTCTTAAGTATGTGTCCGCCAATGCTCACCTACAGACACAAATCCTTGTCCTCCCCCTCTGCTCTCCACGTTAGCAGACCTGTCAAACATACACTGCACGTTCCCTCCCCTCCATTCCGGGCTTAGCCTTCACGAGGAAGTAGTCATACGGCAGGCGCAAACATGTACACTGCACACACCCACTCGGCTCTACCGCTTCCAACACACGTCAGACACCCCTGTCCCACTTTTTGCCCACTACCTTATTCACCCTAACCAGGACCATATTCTGTGGGAGTGCCCCCACAACCCTACCCATACACAAAATTACACCAGAGAGTGGCTGGCTGTGGCGGCGAGTCTTCAATTGCAACGGGAACTGGCGACCCACGTCATCCGGGCCCTCAGCGGCTGCTTGGACAGAGGCGGCTGATTCGCCCCACAACCCCATGAACAATAAAGTGTCCATCTGTCTACATACAGCCGCTTTGCCATTGAAGTATAGTGGATGAGAGCCAGCTTCCCTTAATTTTTTTTATTGACTGCAATCGGGGCCCTACGCAAAATATGCGAGCTTTCCGGCTAAAAGTGGGAAAAAACACAGGTGTGCACGCCGATGACTCCGAATTTAGTCATAAAGGTTCAGCACGAGGTACTTGAGAGTTTTGCTTTCGACAGAGAATGAGGTTTTCACCGATCGCTGAAATCCACGGCAAGGCAACTTCATCTGTTTTTCCAGGTCTCGGATATGTTCGTCGGAAAGGCTGGTGCGCGAAGCCAAAAATGTCTTGAACAATCTCAATGCGTACACCATCGCATCGTGATAAACACGAGAAACACAGACAAGGTTGAGGATTACACGTGCATTACCTCTTGGAGATGTCTCGGAGACGTCCACGACAGACCGCAGCTGCAGAAGAGTGCAAATGGCGTTTTCTTCAACGTATAGTTTGGCCCGAACCAGCTTAGGTAACTTGCAGAGAATTGGAAGAATCATGTGGTCGCCGCTCACACCGCAGATGCATATGCTCTCAAGATTATCGAAGGCGGAAAGAATCTCCAGCGTGGCGTGAGTAATCCTCGTGATGTTAATCGCGAGCTGCTGCATAGAAAACCGGCAACTTCGAACCACGATCTCTAGGTCGGCTTTTCCCATGGTCACTCCGGATATGTCTAAGCATTCGAGAGTATTCGGTATGCAAAAACTCAAGGTAAGCCATTCGGAATCCACGTAGCCTTTCAGCTTCAGACACTTTAAATTTGCAAATCGCCGAAGGACCTCCGCAGTAAGGATTTCGTACACGTTCCAGCGGGCATAAGCCTTCAACGCTTCGAGACTGGGACATTTTGACAAGTGCACCAGGGCGTCCTTGGGGAGCTCCGTCACGGACAGGCTTGTGAGGTGTGGCAGGCGTGTGAGGAAGTTCCAGGTGCTGCTTTCAAATATGTAGCTCGAGTTTATCTTCAGCTCCTCCAGCCTAGGGCAGCTGAGGCAAACCTGACGAAAGGCGATGTCACCCACTTTTATCTTGTGGGATGTCAATAGTGATTTCAGGCGGGGCAACATCTCCAGGACCGCGACTTGGTTTTCCAAGAGCATTGTCCGTCCGAGAGCGTCGTCTTTCACGACCATAGTAGTAAGGGACTTGCAGCTTCGTAATATTTGCGGCATGGCGTGATGCTCCAACGCAACGTTCTCGATCACCAGCTCGTTCAGGAGCCCGAAACGGTGTGAAGCCTTCGCGACTGCATGCAGGTCCACGACGCTATGGGAGACGTCCAGCTTACGAAGCAAGGAAGACCGGTCAAGGATGTCCGTGATGTGCTCCGCGCTGCTTGGTCCCGACGGCGTGAACGTGACCTCGGTCCACAGCAGAGGATCGAAAGCCGCCCGCATCCATCTGTAGGACACATCTGCTATTGCTGGCAGATAGCGCTGGGGAAGATAAGAGAATATCTTAAGAACCAGTTCGTTTGGGAGGTCACCAAATTCCATGGCGGTGCCCGCAAACTTGATGCTGCTTCTTCTTTGGTTAGCCGAGCCACGTTCCTATGACCTCACCTTCGTTATCGTCTAACGCATTTTCAGAGGCCGTGATTAAATATTTTACATCTACGAATTGCCTCACAATATAGCGAATAGAAACTAGCGACGACTATTAAAGGGATAAAATTTTTTATTAGTTTATAAAAAAACGCAGTGTTTTGAGTGCCATCCAACGGTGCTCCGGCTCAGCGCTGCAGCCTAAGTGCCGTCCGAAGGTATTCGACGTTTAATAGATTCGTGAAACCAAGGGCCGTAATCAGTCCTGCTTTAGTTTAGGTGTTTTAAATGATTCCTTTTTTTAGGTTGTGTTATGTTGAGTTACGTTACGTTACTTAGGGAGGGCGAAGTAGTGCAGGACGCGGCACTTTTTATACGAGACGCTGGCGGACGTATTGCTTTAGTGGAGTGCATAGCACCGTCAGACAGTTCTGTAGAGACAGTCTTTTAAAAAATAAAGCCAATTTTTGCGCCTGTGAAATCTGCTTAAACAGCGGAGCTGAATTCGGCACGCTGGTGGTTACCTCCCTCAGAGCGTAGGTGGCTCCCAACGTCACTCCCCGCAGTACGTATGCCTACACGAGGCTGACCCACAGGGGTCTAGTAGTTTATCGTTGCATATATGCGGGTTAGTTCGCCGCGTTTCCCGGCCCACGAGCAGAGATCGCGCACTGGACGACCGTCGATACGGTGGCGCCACCTGCCGGACCAGAGGGGTACCTTCGCATGGCGTGACGGACATCTACGCAGATTGCGAGCGCCTAAGCAGCTCCGCTGTGAAAAAGGTGACTGAGTACGGCGTTTCGTGGCGGTGCTGCCTAATCGTATGGGCAAAAGAAATGTTTTCGAGGAGCCCTAAGTATATTTCTTTTCGTTTTTTTTAGTGCTTTTCGTTTTGGGGCTACCTTCGTCGACAAGTCTACTGCCGAGGTTGACTAAAACCTGGTCATCGGGCGTGCCTCAATCGCACGTTCTTCAAGCAATCTAATACGCACTTAGGGAGATTGGGCAATATTGGCCAGGACAGCGTTCGCCTCACGTGTCGAGTGCATGTTCCTCAGGTCAAGCATACCCACTTAGGAGGATTGGCCAAAATTGGCGACGAAACAAACTCCAGCGCTCGCCGTGTTGCGGGAACACTTCCTTCCTTGGAACGAAAAAGACATGTCATTGCGTATGCCCCTCGTTCGTTCGTCCTAGTGTCGTCGTGTGCGTGAGCTCTGTACGATAGAAGAGCCGCGGCTTGACTGTCGAAGCTGCTGTATGTGATCATTAACTCCACTTGGCCTGTCCGCGGATAGTTCGCACGGCCGAGGCTTGGCGTGCAAAGCCTACCCGCTGGAGGCGATAAGTTGCGCTTGTAGAGTGGCGTACGAAAACGTAAACTAAAACGACGAGCTCACTCTGGCCTTCGCTCATGCCATGCCGCCGACATCAACCACACCACAACAATACGAAAACTTCATTTCAGGCGGGGCCTAGTGATTGTCCCTCAGGTGGGGCACGCGCACCTGGTAATGTTTAGTCCTAGCAGGGTTCAGGAGCTCTAACTCGGGTGAGGAGCTCCCGGTAACTTCTCCTCAGGTATTGGGAGGGTTGGGTATAAACAGAGGGTAAAAAGGAGCATTCCCATATGACGTTTGGCGTCGTACCCGGAAGTTCTGTTGTGGAGATATTGGTTAGAAGGGGTGGAGGACGTGTCTGAGGGATGGGAATGGGTTTGTAATTGTCGCCTCATTATGGCTTGGGGTGTAAAGAGGTAGTTGCGAGGGGGAGATAGTTCTAGTCATTTTAGATCGTGTGTGGTGGTGTCGCTATAAGTAAGCAAGGGCTCGCGGATGAGGAGGAAAAAGTTTATTTTGAGCCTGGTGATGTGGGAGTGGCCCTGAGTCTAGAGACCATGGGACAACCGTGCTGTCTCAGCCCTGTACACCAGGGGTTGCTGCGTTTTGTGCGGACATCTTATACATGAGCAGACTTAAAGGGGCCATGCAGACAAACTACAAGTTTGCTTTATTCGAAAGATTTCGTGTTTTGTAGCGCCCCCAGCGTGTGTCCGGAAGGAAGCGATGCTTTATTCACTGAGAAATTATTATATTTAAGCTAAAATTTTGATTCTCCCGCCAAATGGTATTCGCATGGATCTTATTTACAGTTATAAACTTTGCCGATGTCCCAAACAAGCAGTAGTAAATGACGGCTCGCTAATTAATCTAGCTGGTCTAGAAAAGCTCTCTTCGATATATTCTGCTCGCAATCCTGAAACCTGGAATGTAAAAAAATGACAAACAAAACATGGAGAACAAATGTTGCGATACAGATTGCCTTCTTCACTGAATAATTTTCAAGAAATTTCTACCACAAATGTTGCGATACAGATTGCCTTCTTCACTGAATAATTTTCAAGAAATTTCTACCACTCCTTTTAACCATAAACACAGCATCTTTATACTCAACTCATGATGTTGTTATAAGGAAAAATATTTTCCACTTTCTCGCTAGTGTATTTGTAAGTTCCTGTTTTTTTTTCCAAACCCTGTTTAGTATGTATTTTGAGTACTGTTGATAGTCACTGCGTATATTGTATATACGTTGCGTTTTTTGTTCGTGTTGGTTTTTGCGACAGCCGCTTGCCGGCTGTCGCATCGAGGGGCTGGGGCTAGTCAAGCTGTTTTACGGCTTTTTTCGCGGCTCCCTTTGCGCAAACGTGTTTGTTGTTTTTTCGCGCAAAAATCAAATCAAATCGTGTATTTTCGCGACGTCTGTGATGACATCACAAGAACCGCTCCGCAGCCGATTGCGGAGCCTCGTTTACCGCTAGTCAACCTATATGGGGCCACCATACCGTGAAGTGCCGCTTTCTGCCTTTGCTTTGTTTTTGACCGTATTTGTACCTGGCGTGCTTTTATTAAGGTAGAAAAAAATCTTTTCGTGAAACATGGTGTTCGCTCGACAAGTATGGTCACGTAGGACAGCGTCGCTTCCGCCAATCGGCCAGTGTCGTCTGAGACAACCCCAAAGCGCTGCAGTCTTGGGCAGCTAAAACAAGCATAGTGCGCACAGTAAAAACAGCAGTACGCATCGGTACTTCTGTGTTTACGTGTACTTTCGTAACTTTCACTGTTAACCCCACCATTCTTACTGCTTCCGGTGTCCGGAGACCATGAAAAGCAGGTGTTGCAAGCACCCGTGTATAGTGGAAACCTTCACTGGCGATTCGTTGGTACCTGGTACGGGGCCGTCGATCGAGGACGTTAGTACGCATCGGCCGCAGAGCTGAGGGTCAGTGGGGGGGGGGGGGGGGGGGGGGGGGGGAGGGGGGGAGGCTGGACCGTCACCCCAAATAGGGTACTTCCTGTCTCCGACAGTTGGGGCCCAGTTAGCGGACCCTATGGGTGAGCGGTAACCCGTGGCAGGGCCCGCACATTCGGCAATTGGCACTGTCTGATGCCCTCGCTGAGTAATCAGTCCTGAAAAGGAGTCAGACATCTGGATCAGAGCGAAATTGCTCCCCCGAATCCCATCCTTTTTCCCATAACCCATCCCGATTCCCATTTCCCGTTCCCAACAACCCACCCCATCCGGCTATTTAATTTTTCTCCACCCACGGGAGGACAAAATTCTTTATGCCTTTGGGCCTGTTCATGTACTGTTGCAATAGGGTATTAAACCGGTTATACGTTTGTGGTACCGGGGAGCTATTGAAAGCTCCATTTACTCGATGCTATAAAAAGAATGCCCCCTTCATTTAAGCGCAAAGTGCTCGTTCGGCAATCTTGTAAGCCCCGTCTAATTTGCGTTTGCTTTTGGTGGCCTCAACCAATCGCAGAGCTGTCGCATACGACATCATAGGTTCTGTTGCGGGAAATGAGCTAATGGGTCGCATGGCCATTCCCTTTTGCCTAATTATATTGCTTATTTGACCGAAGTGGAGCCATTTAGTCTGGGGAAGTGTCACTTTGACAAACCTACAGAGATTATATGTTCTGCAAAAAAGAATGCTTAAAAATATAGATAACGTTCCGTTCCACCCCCACTCGCTGCCGCTCTTTGAGAAATACGGCATCATGAACCTGTACCGCTTGTGTCTTAGCTTCAAGGTGGATACAAGGAGTAACAATACCTTTTTTACTGAATTGGCTCCACTACGCGAAAAGGAGATCACACACCGAACACGTAGTGTGGAACAATGGGAAGTCCCTTGATCTAGAACGAACTACGGGGCACAAATGCTCCACGAAAACTTCCAGAGGTACTGAACCTTCTCGCAAAATACTCAAATTCTATTAAAATATGTCAAAATCAGGTTTACGTTATTTTTTTTTTCCTATAACACACTGCAATAGTATCATTTTTTAAGGCTGGTATTTTTATGACTGGTATTTTATGACTGGGACGCTACTCGTCGTTCTCTTCTAAATTTTCCATTTATTTCTAGTCGAGCTGTGGGTAAACCTGATTACCAGCGCTGACTTGGAAGCCCAGAAACTACTGCTCTCCAGGGCAGAGACAACCAAGTCGCCACTTGGGATCCCGGACCAAGCAACCACGTCCCCTTCTTTGCTACATATCTTTCACTACTGCTAACAATGCCCGAATCCGTGATGATGATGATGATTCCGGTTGAGATTGGATTCCCTGGTATGTTGTAGACACCCTTCCGGCTTTCACACTTTTCCCCAAGACTCGAGCACTAGGGACACTTTTAGTTGGAAGGAACGTGGATCCACCGTGTCTTCCGGGTATATCGTGCTCGTCTCGAACACACAGGAGCAGGTTCAGTTCCCGCCCTGACCCAGTCATGTATGAAATATGATTTGCAGCGCCATTGATTCTCTGTGTTTGCAAAAACGCCCCAGAGGAATCTGGCCTCAATGCGGGCTCGACATAGCTTTATCCTGGGCGGGGTTGGGCATTGTTGGAACCATCCGCTGAAGCCGGTCCACTGCGGCCTCTTTATTGCCAGCAATTCAGATCAAAAACGACATGAAAATTCGCCTCAGAACTCTTACCGCATTCGACTTCCTTACCTCTACCCGACCTCCCACGATCAACGAATGTCTTCGTCAATAAATATATCGCCAACGCAAGCTATACCGTTGAAAATTTCACATGATGATAGGCTCCCCTGTGTACACTAGAAATACGAAAAGAACGCTAAACGAACGTAGACGAAGGAGACACGCAATACAAATACAGACGCCTGTATATGTCTTTCGTGTTTGCTTCGTCTACGTCCGTTTGCGCCCTTTTCGTCTTTCCAGTGCAACAATGAACCAACTATAGCTCAACACGTTTTGTAAGTCTGTGGACACCTAAAGGCCCTCACTGTTCCCGTGCCACGACAACCGACCCCCCCCCCCCCCCCCCCCCACGTCGCCTGAACGTTCTATACCAAAGCCACACTATATCGCACAATCACGCTCCCTACAAATGACCCCTCAATTCTCACAAGCCTGCCGATAGTCGATACCCCTGCCCTGCCCTCACACTGGGTGCCCAATTCTCGATGAATTAACAGCGTTCTTGCACGAGCAGTCTAGAGCTGCGGGTATGCCCCCCACACCGGCAAATGCTCTGTGTCGAGAACCGCTCTATCATCGTCTAGCTGAAATGGAAGCATGAATGCGCATGCCTATGTCCTCGGAGGCACATTTCCAACTTCTTGCCTTCAGCCACTGCCTATCCCCGCTCCCGCACCATCACTTTCCCCAAGTAGGCCTATAGACTTCCCTTAAAATAAAAAAAATTCCTCCTACAACTATAAGTCACTCTCTATGCGAACGCACAGCTACTCTAGCTGTAGGGGGACTCCAATCATATGTGATCAAGCTTGGGAGCAGGGGGACTCCGTAGGGTTCAGTCCTCACACCGTTTCTTTTCAGCGTAGCCATGATAGGGCTTCCCGAAATACTGGAAAAGATCGATGGTCTCCAACACAGCCTCTATGCGGTCGGTGTCACGCTTTGGCTCACCGGAGGCAGTGACGGGCAAATTCAGGACATCTTGCAACAGGGCATTGAGGCGGTGGGGCGGAACGTAAGTCCCAGGGGCCTCAGTTGCTCCTCGCAAAAGTCAGAATTGTTGCTCCACAGACCCACTAGTAGGGGTAGACGTACAGACCCGAACCCCCCGGTTGTGCATATTTTCGCGAATGGAACGCAGGCCATTCCCACTGTGTCCAGTATACGGGTTCTCGGTCTCCGAATACAGGCCAATGGACAAAACTCGAAAACCTTCCTCGCGCTCCAAAAAAAAAAAAAAAAAAACGTGCATCCGACTACTCGACTCATATTGCGAATCGCTAACCGGCATCACGGTATGAAGGAGCACAATCTTGTTCGATTAGTTCAAGCCTTCGTCCTCAGCAGGATAACCTACGTCACCGCTTTTCTACACCTCAGAAAGGACTAAGAACTCAAAATTGACGCCCTGATTAGATGGGCCTACAAGCATACCCTCGGCATCCCGATCACTTCTCCGAGCGAACGATTCGAAGCGTTGGGGCTTCACAATACCCTCAGCGAATACAGGATCAACGGCTGGCTCAACGAGAACGGCTAAGCTACAGCCAGACGGGTCGGCATATTTTCGGCTCCGTGGGCATCAACCACCTGCGAGCAGGCACTCACAGATACCCTTGGCTCCGGAAGTGCGCGATCAAATTCACATCCAACCGATCCCTCAAATTATGCTCCCGGTTCGCAGGAACGCAGGCAGGCAAAGGCGAAAGCCCTGCACAAACGATTCGGAAATTCGGAGGATGTGGTGTACGTGGACGCGGTCGCAATGCTGTGGCAATTGCAATAGTCAATCACCAAGGCAATACCATGAGCTCCGCGGGTCGGTCCGCACGAGCGAACCGGAGGTGGGCGAAGAGGCGGCCATTCCCCTGGCAATGACGGCATCCGCAAAAATCAAATACGTGGTGAGCGACTCGAAATCTGCTATTATAAATTACGCAAGGGGGCGCATCTCCCCTGAGGCATCTGCTATTCTAAGGACTGGGCTCAACAACATTCAGCGTTCGGGCAAGATATGTCTAATATGGGCCCCTGCACACTCTGGCCTGGCAGGAAATGAATGCGCGCACGACGCCGCTCGAGGATTTTCTGACCGAGCTGGTGACGACAACAACGCTCATTCACTTCGCTGTTCGTGTAGGGATCGCCTTGTGTCCTACAGGGACATCACTAATCATTACAGGCTAGAGCGGACCCGCTTCCCCTCGGCTCATCCTACCCTCAGTAAATGGCGATCCTTGGCTTGGCGGCTTCTGCAGACCAACTCGTACCCGAACCCGGTTGCGTACAGTCACTGTTACCCCGAGCAATATTCTGACAAGTGCCACCGGTGTAAGGACAGGGCAGACTTAGCCCACATGCTGTGGGCCTGTCCACAGGCGACAACGTTGGGTCGCAACAACGCTACTGTACAGCAATGGGAGACCGTATTGCTCAGCTCCGGCCCAGCGGATCAAGTCTGGGCCATTCAGCTGGCCGAAGACGCTGCTAGAGCCAAGGGCTCTTGGCCGACGTCTAGGATTACTGGCTGTTATGCAACAAAGTTTTCACTCACTCACTCCTCTTCCTCCTCCAGCAACGTTGCATTTATCGGCTCATGAGGCAGGTAATACCTCCGCATCAAAATTCTCAGTGAAAGCCAGTTTTTCCTGAGCAATCTTTTCACGTCACTATGCGGTGCTACGCTAAGCGTGCATAGTGCTTTTCAGCTTCCTATGTGTGTGGTTAAAAATAGTTCTAAGCAGATGTGAGATAAAGATGACAAAAAATACGACCCCCTTCGCGGCGTTAGAGCTGACTTTTTGGCAGGCTGTTTTTTTTTTTTGTTTTGTTTTCCATACTAGAGCACTATTAACACTAGACTCCCAAGCACTCGCGTGATGTTTCCGCAATAAAACTTCTAAAAACCTACGGGTCATTTTGCGTACCCTTCATAACTTTCCTTTGTTACAGTAGAGCTGCTGTTACCGGCCGTACGTCCTCCATTGCAGGAAAAAATACCAAGAAAATGACGATCGCTCGTGAGCGCATGTCTTGCGGCCACCGCCGATCGTCTTCGGCACGCGCAGTGGCTTGAGCAAAAAAAAAAAAAAAAAAACACCGGCAAGAACACTGAGGAGCGGCGAGTATATTACAGGCTCTCGTGAGCGCGTGCCTCGCGGCGACCACCCAGTGCCCCGCTTATCAAAAAAAAAAAAAACCTGCGCTGCCGTCAAGCGCTCCCGCGCATGTAAAAAAACTGTGTTGGATTCCTTTGTAATAGGAATCTTTAAAGCACGAAAGTGAAATGCGCAGCGAAATCTGCAGCTGAGCGTGATTTTCTGGTCAGCGGCTGTCTTGTGGGTGTGCTTGGCGAGCGTCGTCCTGCTGGCGGGTCGCTTCAGAAAAGGTGTACTGGCGTCATTTCCATGACGGATATGACGCCAGTGAAATAATGGTGTATCCCGACATAAAACACTTTCGTGTTAAGATATAAAACCCGAAAACGAACAACCCTAAGTATAACGTACTCTTTAGTACTAAAGCTTGCTTCCCCGCAAGAAGGCCGTGCGTGCAGGGGTGCTGCCTTTACAGGTCGCTTGTTTCGTTGTACTGGCGTCACTTCCGTGATGGACATGACATCAGCGAAATCTTCGTGTATCCGGGAATAAAACACTTTCGTGTTAAAAAAAGAAACTCCAGCGGTAATGCTCAAGCTAAAAAGAGAACCTGATTGGGGAAGTCACCGCGGCCACCGCATTCTCTGGACGCCATTTTGGATAATTGGAGACATGGCTACGAGTGTGCCAATACTTACTGAGACGACTTGCAGATCCTGCACCGCTGTCTCGGACCGATGACGAAGAGCTGGTGGAAGTCTCCTTTCCTTAGGATTACTTTGATTCCACCCCACGCCGCGAACATGACGACGACCTCTTCGACGCATATGACGACGATTACTAGCAGCCCAACTATGCTAATAAACAAGGATGCTGAATTTTATGTGTCCGCCGATGCTCACCCAGAGACACAAATCCTTGTCCTCCCCTTCTGCTCCCCACCTCAGAAGACCTTCCCTCCCCTCCATTCCGGGCTTACCCATCGCTAGCAAGTAGTCATTCGGGAGGCGCAAACATCCACTGCACACACCCACTCGGCTCCATCGCTTCCAACGCACGTCAGACACCCCTGTCTCACTCTTTACCCACTGCCTTATTCACCCTAACCAGAACCATACTCTGTGGGAGGGCCCCCACAACCCTACCCGACCACACAATTACACCGGGGAGTGGCTGGCTGTGGCGGCGAGTCTCCAAGAGAAATGGCATATGGACGCCCACATCATCGGGGCCCTCGGCGGCTGCTTGGACAGAGGCGGCTGATTCGCCCCACCACCCCATGGACAATAAAGTGTCCATCTGTGTACATACAGCCGCTTTGCCATTGAAGTATAGCGCGTGAGTGTCAGCTTCCCTGAAATTTTTTTATTGACCGCAACTGGGGCCCTACAAACTAGGCGAGCTTGCCGGTTCAAAGAAAGAAAGCACAGGCGGTCACGCCGATGACTGCGAATTTAGTCATAAAGGTTCAGCACGAGGTACTTGAGAGTCTTGCTATCAACGGAGAATGAAGTTTTCACCGATCGCTGAAATCCACGGCAAGGCAACTTCATCTGTTTTTCCAGGTCTCGGATGTGTTCGTCGGAAAGGCTCGTGCGCGAAGCCAAAAAATTCTTGAACAATCGCAATGCGTACACCATCGCATCGTGATAAACCTGAGAAAAACAGGCAAGGTTGAAAATTACACGTGCATTACCTCTTGTAGATGTCTCGGAGACGTCCACGACAGACCGCAGCTGCAGAAGAGTGCAAACGGCATTTTCTTCAACGTATAGTTTGGCCCGAACCAGCTTGGGTAACTTGCAGAGAATTGGAAGAATCATGTGGTCGCCGCTCACACCGTACATGCATATGCCCTCAAGATTCTCGAAGGCCGAAAGGATCTCCAGTGTGGGGTGAGTAATCTTCGTGATGTTAATCGCGAGGTGCTGCATAGAGAACCGGCAACTTCGAACCACGATCTCCAGGTCGGCTTTTCCCATGGCCACTCCGGATATGTCTAGGCATTCGAGAGAATTTGGAATGCAAAAACTCAAGGAAAGCCAGTCGGAGTCCACGTAGCCTTTCAGCTCCAGACACTTCAAATTTGCAAATCGCCGAAGGGCCTCCGCAGTAAGGATTTCGTCCACATTCCAGCGGGCATGGGCCTTCAGAGACTCGAGACTGGGACATTTTGACAAGTGCACCAGTGCGTCCTTTGGAAGTTCCGTCACGGAAAGGCTTGTGAGGTGTGGCAGGCGTGTGAGGAAGTGCCAGGTGCTGCTTTCAAGAACGCAATTCGAGTTTATCTTCAGCCGCTCGAGTCTAGGGCAGCTAAGGCAAACCTGACGAAAGGCGATGTCACCCACTTTTATCTTGTAGGATGTCAATAGTGATTTCAGGCGGGGCAACATCTCGAGGACCGCGACTTGGTTTTCCAAGAGCATCGTCCGTCCGAGAGCGTCGTCTTTCACGACCATAGTCGTGAGAGACGTGCAGCTTCGCAGGATTTGCGGCATGGCGTGATGCTCCAACGCAACGTTCTCGATCACCAGCTCGTTCAGGAGCCCGAAACGGTGTGAAGCCATCGCGACTGCATGCAGGTCGACTACGCTGTGGGAGACGTCCAGCTTACGAAGCAAGGAAGCCCGGTCAAGGATGTCCGTGATGTGCTCCGCGCTGCTTGGTCCCGACGGCGTAATCGTGACCTCCGTCCACAGCAGAGGATCGAAAGCCGCCAGCATCCATCTGTAGGACACCTCTGCTATTGCTGGCAGATAGCGCTGGGGAAGATAAGAGAATATCTTAAGAACCAGTTCGTTTGGGAGGTCACCAAATTCCATGGCGATGTTGTTGTTGTTGTTGTTGTTGCGCCTTTAGCTATGGCACATACCCAATCAGGGGATCGGCCAATCAACAGAGGATGGTTAAAATGAATGGAATTCTTTTCTAATCATGCGACTTTTAGGAAAGATAATTTAGACCGGTTTGAAAAATTTTTGAGGGAAAAGGAAAAAATAAAAATAAAAAAAAAAACCCTGAAAAATCAAAGCGAGGGTGACCAATCGCAATCATATAGAGAATCGTTTTGAATTTTCAATGTAGCGCAGGAGGGCAGAGCATACATCCCGGCGGCAGAACCCCGTTTCGGATGCCCCGAACGATAGAATAGCCGGCACTGTTAGGGATATCCCCAAACTGTTAAGCGGCACCTCCAGGGACTGACGTCTGACTCGGGAAAAACGTCGGCATGTCAAAAGGAAGTGATCGACAGACTCGTCTTCGTTGCAATAGCTGCACAGAGCTGTTGGCGCCAGACGAGACCTGTGCAAATACCTGTTTAACTTGGGTACTCGACAACGTAAGGCTGTAATAATCACCTCTAAGTTGCGTGAAGGGCACCATTCAGGTTTCCATGAAAATTTAAGATGATTGAAATCCCTTAATGATAATAAAACCGATTCTTGCTGTACTTGGAGTTTCAGCATCCTACGGTACCTAGCTGCTGTTATTAAAGGTGTCGGCTCTACGACGTCTACTACAGGCCCAGAAAGTGCTACCCTTGCTAGAGAGTCGGCAGTCTCGTTGTATGTGATCCCTGCATGACCAGGAACCCAAAGAAGGTGAATTTCCGTGAAGTGAGGTGGCAGGAGTGACCGAAACGTCCGCAGAAGGGGAGTGTCTTTAGGGGAAGAAAGGGCTAGGCATACAGAAAAAGAATCGGAAATTATCAATGGAGATGTAATTGACACATCCAGCTTTCGTAGCGCCAGGACAATTGCCAGGAATTCCGCAAAGAATATGGGGATAAAATCACGCAGACGAACCGAAAAGGTCCAGTTAAGGGAAAGGGAAAATATTCCGATACCGGATTTTTCTTCTCGTTGAGAGGCATCTGTATAAATTATAGCACCTGGCTGCATAGAGGCCAAATAATCTTCGAGAAGGCGATTGAGTAGCCGGGCTGGTAATAGTTTAGCATTTTTGGGGAAAATGTTCCGGAAATTGATAGAAAGAGGTGAACTCCTGACAGTATATGGAATAATCTGATTTATTGCTACACCCAATGGAGAAAGGAAGCTCTGTATCAAAGTGCTTTGTGGACATAAGGACCTGGGCCATTGGTGCACCATAAACGCACTTGGCTCTGCAATAAAGATAAACTGCTTTCTGTTCACCTCAGAGCTATAAGCTCTCAGAAAAGTTTCAACCGTCAGAATCCGGAACCTATTAAGCAGAGGAGGAACGCGCGCTTCCAAGTAAACTACTGCATTTGCTGCATTCTTAGGCAACCCTAAACAGCAGCGAAGAGCCTGGCGCTCCAGAATAACCAGACGATGAAGCTTATACGCGGCGCACCCAGAGAATAACACGCACCCAAACTCTAAAATGGGGCGAACGTACATTCTATATATCATAAGAAGGGTCTCTCTGCGCATGCCCTTCTTCCTATGACTGAGACTTCTCAACATCCCAACAGCACGTGCACCTTTGGCCTCAATGAGGGCTATATGTGGGGTCCAGTCAAGTTCACAGGTGTAAATAATCCCGAGGTACTTTAAAGAAGGAACCTGAGGAATTATGCACTGTCGGTAACTGAGAGTAATGTTAACAGGACCTGAGATTGGAAAAACTAATAAGGAACATTTGTTCACATTGATAGAGAGACAAATACTGTCCAACCACGAGGCAATAATATTCAGATAAGACTGCAATAATTTGTGAAGAGATTGAATGTCAGGTGCTGATGCAAAAAACGCAATATCGTCGGCATATACATATGTAGAAACACCAGAAACCACCGGAATAGCGCTTACAAGGATGTTAAAAAGAACAGGGGAAAGGACCGCCCCTTGCGGTACGCCCCTAGACTGTGGCCGCTGTGAGGAGGTAACATTAAATGCCCGCAAACCTGATGCTGCTTCTTCTTCGGTTAGCCTAGTCACGTTCCCATGACATCAGCTTCGTTATCGTCTAACGCGTTTTCGACGGCCATGAATAAATATTTCACATTTCCGAATAGCCTTAAAAGATGGCGAATAGAAACGAGCCATGACTATTGAGGCAATAAAATTTATTATTAACCTATTAAAAAAACGCAGTATTTTGAGGCGAAATATACGTAATTAACAGGCAATGCACTCCCGCGTTCATTTAGTTCGGAACGCTCGTCGAGTTGGTTTTTAAGGTAGTAAGCAAAAAAAAGTGGCAGTGCAGCGCCGGCGCGTGCGGGAGGAAAAGCAGGCACAGAAAGAACCGAACTCCCGCTGGCGCTGTTTCAGGCAGAAGGCGTGCGAGCACCGCGAAGGCGGGAAATTTGAATTGCATTGGGTGGTAGCAGTGAGCGGATGACGGCGCTACAGCCAATTATATGAAATCACTGTTCTGCACTTCCGACAGCTTTCACGTTGAGTGGACCGGTTTTAGTTTGTAATAGATTCCCGACACCAAAGGCGGTAATCAGTCCTTCTTTACCTGTTATATTTCTGTACCTTTCGTTGGAAATATAATTTTTGTGGTTTAGTTTTGGTGTGTTAAATGATTCTCTTCTTTGGGTTGTGTTAGGTTGGGCTACATTACGTTACGTTTTAGTGCAGGACGTGGCGCTTTTTATGCGAGGCGCTGGTGGACGTCGCTTTAGGGCACTTTAGTGGAGTGCGTAGCACCGTCGTACGGCAGAGACAAGACAGCCTTTTATAAAGTAAAGCCAATTTTTTGCGACTGCGAAATCTGCTCAAACAGCGGAGCTGAATTCGGCACGCTGGCGGCCACCTCCTGTAGGTCGCTCACAACATCACTCCCCGCGGTGTGTATGCATACTCGAGGTTGACCCACAGAGGTCCAGTAGTTTATCGTTGCATATATGCGGGTAAGTGCGCCGCGTTCCCGGCCTACGAGCCCAGATGGCGCACTGGACGGCCGTCGAGGCGGTGGCGCCAACTGTGGGCCCGGCGGGGTACGTTCGCCTGGCGTGACGGACATCCACGGACATTGCGGGCCCCTTAACCAGCTGCGCTGTGAAAAAGCTGACTCAGTGCGGAGTTTCGTGGCGGTGCTGCTTAATCGTGTGGGCAAAATAAATGTTTCCGGGCACCCCTAAGCAGATTCCTAGCACAGAAGAACGCGTAAGCGCTTTTCATTTTGGGGCTACCTTCGTCTACAAGTCTACTGCCGATGTTGACTAAAACCTCGTCATCGGGTTTGTGGAATCACAATTCATGCTGTTATACGACACTGCCGCTGCAGAATCTGACGGCTACCCGCAAGTGCAGACGAGATTGCTGCTCGCGCTTTTCTCAGTGTTTTTTTTTTTTTTTTTTTTTGCGACGCAGGCACTATGAAGCGTGACGCAGTCACGTAGTCAGTGGGAAGTGAGCGTGCGCTGAGGCACGGCCGCTCGATGGAACCTAGTTTCCATCGAGCGGCCGTGGCTGAGGAATAGCTGTTGTTGCCCCTTTCTGAGGACCCAATTGGGGTGCGCGATTTTGCCAACACCCTGTCCAAGTATGAGGTGGAAACATGAATATGCTGAAGCCAGGCTTCAGCATCCCGTGGTTCTTTTTGTCACGAATCATCAATATTTTGATTAAGGTGATTTTGCAGCGAAAATTTGTTTACTTACGGAAAGAGTTCGGCGAGCCAAGTCTTCTGACAAGGTGGCGTGCTCCGTTTTAAGGCGAAGGTGTTTGATCTCTACGTGCGATATGAAACGGACGAAGGCCCGAAAAGGGTACAGAAAATCAGCGGTAAAGAAAATTGGATTGCGGGCTGGGAAGCGCGCACCGGAGAAACCTAGGAGTGTCTAAAAATCGGCGACGGAACTCACAACGTTCTAAACGGCCGGGCCTTGTATGTACGTCGCCATGTAAGCACATCAATGTGGTAACGACGCACTCGGAAGATGCTGAGGGAGCTCGGAATGCCACTCGTAACAGCCATCAGGAGAAAAAGAAAAACAAATTCAGGAAAGCTTGGACTCACGCGCTACTCTAATGGCGACGCTGTTGTAGGTGATCATTGACGGACACAAAGCTGAGTTTCAGTATCGTTGTGGTGTAGTGGTTGACGTCGGCGGCATGGCATTTCAATGTTGAGCAAGGCCATAGTGAGGTCGTCGTTTTGGTCGTCGTACACCACTCTGCAAGCGCGATTTATCGGGATGCTTTCCACCTCGAGCCCATCGAGGCGCGGCCTCTTCCTGCGAAGTATCCGAGGCCGGGCCAAGTGGAATCAATGATCACCTACAGATTGCCTCGACGTTCAATTAGCGGCTCTTCTACGGTACAGAGAGCATGCGCACGAGGACACGAGGCCGAAAGAACGAGGGGCGGACGCTTATCATTCCTAGCAAGTTTGCGACAATACACGTCCAAAGCTTGCAAGTATTTCGTGGGTATACGCTTCACCTGACGAACGTGCGCTCAAGACACGAGGCGAACGCTGTGCTGGTCAATATTGGTCAATCTTTCTAAGTGGCTGTGCTTAGATTGACGAACATGAGTTCGAGGTACGCGTGCATGAGCGCTCGGCATTTTCTTTGTATTTTTAACTGCGGCCACCATACACAAACGACTTTCTCAACAGCCTCCCAATGCACGAGTATGCTTAGCTTGACGAACACGCGCTCAAGGCACGCATGCACGAACGCTCGGCATTTTTAACTGCGGACAACTTACACAAACGATTTGCTTAATAGCCTACCAATGCATGGGTACTCTTAGTTTGACGAACATGCGCTCAAGGCACGCGTGCACGAACGCTCGGCATTTTTGACTGCGGACACCAAACACAAACGATTTGTTCAAGTCTCCCTAAGTGGGTATGCTTAGCTTGACGGACGTGCGCTCGAGGCACGCGTGCATGAGCGCTCGGCACTTTCTTGTTATCTTTAACTGCGGAGACCATACACAGGCGATTTGCTCAACAGCCTCAAAATGCATGGGTATGCTTAACTTGACGAGCGTGCGGTCGAGGCACTCGTGCACAGCATTTTCTTGGCATTTTTAACTGCGGACACCATACACAAACGATTTGTTCAAGTCTCCCCAAGTGGGTATGCTTAGCTTGACGAACGTGCGCTCGAGGCACGCGTGCACGAGCGCTCGGCACTTCCTTGTTATCTTTAACTGCGGAGACCATACACAAGCGATTTGCTCAACAGCCTCCCAATGCATGGGTATGCTTAGCTTGAACGTGCACTCGAGGCATGCGTCAACGAGCGCTGGGCATTTTTTAAATGCAGAGCATTTCTTTAACTCACGATGTCACCCGTTCTAGTTGTCCGTAGTGGTCCGCACCCCTCCCCCTACACTATATAAAAAAATAATACTTACCGGCGCCTGGTTTCGATCCCACGTCCCTGCGGGCGGAACGCAAGGTACATGGTGCTCTACCGACTGCGCCACAAAGCCGACACAGAATGGAGGGGTACGAACGCGCCTTATATCCTTGACTCATTCAAACTACGTCAAGAACCTGCTGATACAACGCATTCACTACCTGTGGGCGGAACGCGAGGTACATGGTGCTCTTCCCACTGCGCCACAATAATCATACCCACCTGCTAATAAATGATGTCGCGTGACCACGTAATTACGTCTCCTCATTTAATTAAAATACAACAACCAACAGCAACAAGTGCAACAACATTAACGTAACGCAAACTACTTAACGTCGTGCGCCCCCGGAAATGCTCTGCATTTGATCGTGCCCCTCGCGAGGGGGATGTTTAGTTTCCTGCTGCAGCAAGAACCAGGCGGCCTCCTGCGCAGACATCTTTTGGTTTTTTTAAATGCGGACAGCACACACCACGATTTGTTCGTCTCCCGAAGTGGGTATTCTTAGCTTGACGAACGTGCTCTCAAGGCACGCAAGCACGAGCGCTCGGCGGACGCCCTTTCTTAGACATTAGAACCGTGGAGCAGTGGGAGACTGCGCTGCTCAGCTCCGATCCTGAAGTGCAAGTCGAACTCATCTGTATGGCAGAAGACGCCACCAGGGGTCCAAGGACTCCTGGCTGCCGCTTAAAAGAGGGAAGAGGACCGAGGAGGATCTCCAACCTCTTCCTTTTCAAACGGGCACAAAATAAAGTTGTTCTCTCTCCCACTTAACTGCGGACACCATACACAAACGATTTTCTCAACAGCCTCCAAATGCATGAATGTGCTTACCTTGACGAACGTGCGCTCAAGGCACGCATGCACGAGCGCTCGACATTTTCGTGTTATTTTTAACTGCGGCCACCATACACAAATGATTTGCTCAACAGCCTCCCAATGCATGGGTATGCTTAGCTTGAACCTGCGCTCGAGGCATGCGTGAACGAGCACTCGGCATTTTATTCGTATTTTAAACTGCGGACAGCACACACCACGATTTGTTCGTCGCCCTAAGTGGGTATTCTTAGCTTGACGAACGTGCTCTCAAGGCACGCGTGCACAAGCGCTCGGCATTTTTTTGGTATTTTTAACTGCGGACACCATACACACACAAAGAATTTTCTCAACAGCCTCCAAATGCACGAGTGTGCTTAGCTTGACAAACGCGCGCTCAAAGCACGCATGCACGAGCGCTCGGCATTTTCTTGGTATTTTTAACTGCGGACACCATACACAAACGATTTTCTCAACAGCCTCCAAATGCATGAGTGTGCTTACCTTGACCAACGTGCGCTCAAGGCACGCATGCACGAGCGCTCGACATTTTCGTGTTATTTTTAACTGCGGCCACCATACACAAATGATTTGCTCAACAGCCTCCCAATGCATGGGTATGCTTAGCTTGAACGTGCGCTCGAGGCATGCGTGAATGAGCGCTCGGCATTTTTTGGTATTTTTAACTGCGGCCAGCACACACCACGATTTGTTCGTCGCCCTAAGTGGGTATTCTTAGCTTGACGAACGTGCTCTGAAGGCACGCGTGCACGAGCGCTCGGCATTTTCTTGGTATTTTTAACTGCGGACACCATACACAAGCGATTTGCTCAACAGCCTCAAAATGCATGGGTATGCTTAACTTGGCGAACGTGCTCTCAAGGCACGCGTGCACGTGCGCTTGGCATTTTTAACTGCGGACAGCATACACCACGATTTGTTCGTCTCCCTATGTGGGTATGCTTAGCTTGACGAACGTGCGCTCGAAGCACCCGTGCACGAGCGCTCGGCACTTTTTTGTTACCTTTAACTGCGGAGACCATACACAAGCGATTTGCTCAACAGCCTCAAAATGCATGGGCATGCTTAACTTGACGAACGTGCGCTCAAGGCACGCGTGCACGAAAGCTCGACATTTTCTTATCTTTAACTGCGGAGACCATACACAAGCGATTTGCTCAACAGCCTCAAAATGCATGCGTATACTTAAGTTGCGAACGTGCGCTCAAGGCGCGCGTGCACGAGCACTCGACATTTTCTTGTTATTTTGAACTGCGACCACCATACACAAATGATTTGCTCAACAGCCTCCCAATGCATGGGTATGCTTATCTTGAACGTGCGCTCGAGGCACGCATGCACGAGCGCTCGGCATTTTCTTGGTATTTTTAACTGCGGACACCATACACAAACAATTTTCTCAACAGCCTCCAAATGCACGAGTGTGCTTAGCTTGACGAACGTGCGCTCAAGGCACGCATGCACGAGTGCTCGGCATTTTCTTGGTATTTTTAACTGCGGACACCATACACAAACTATTTTCTCAACAGCCTCTGAATGCATGAATGTGCTGAGCTTGACGAACGTGCGCTCAACGCACGCGTGCACGAGCTCTCGGCATTTTTAACTGCGGACACCATACACAAACGATTTTCTCAACAGCCTCCAAATGCATGAGTGTGCTTACCTTGACGAACGTGCGCTCAAGGCACTCATGCATGAGCGCTCGACATTTTCGTGTTATTTTTAACTGCGGCCACCATACACAAATGATTTGCTCAACAGCCTCCCAATGCATGGGTATGCTTAGCTTGAACGTGCGCTCGAGGCATGCGTGAACGAGCACTCGGCATTTTTTGGTATTTTTAACTGCGGCCAGCACACACCACGCTTTGTTCGTCGCCCTAAGTGGGTATTCTTAGCTTGACGAACGTGCTCTCATGGCACGCGTGCACGAGCGCTCGGCATTTTCTTGGTATTTTTAACTGCGGACACCATACACAAGCGATTTGCTCAACAGCCTTAAAATGCATGGGTATGCTTAACTTGACGAACGTGCGCTCAAGGCACGCGTGCACGTGCGCTTGGCATTTTTAACTGCGGACAACATACACCACAATTTGTTCGTCTCCATATGTGCGTATGCTTTGCTTGACGAACGTGCGTTCGAGGCACGCGTGCACGAGCGCTCGGCACTTTTTTGTTACCTTTAACTGCGGAGACCATACACAAGCGATTTGCTCAACAGCCCCAAAATGCATGGGCATGCTTAACTTGACGAACGTGCGCTCAAGGCATGCGTGCACGAGAGCTCGACATTTTCTTACCTTTAACTGCAGAAACCATACACAAGCGATTTGCTCAACAGCCTCAAAATGCATGCGTATACTTAAGTTGCGAACGTGCACTCAAGGCACGCGTGCGCGAGTGGTCGGCATTTTCTTGGCATTTTTAACTACGGACAGCATACACCACGATTTCTTCGTCTCCCTAAGTGGGTACGCTTAGCTTGACGAACGTGCGCTCGAGCTCTCGGCATTTTTAACTGCGGAGACCATACAAGCGATTTGCTCAACAGCTTCAAAATGATGGGTATGCTTGAGTTGACAAACGGTCGCTCAAGGCGCGCGTGCACGAGCACTTGACATTTTCTTGTTATTTTGAACTGCGACCACCATACACAAATTATTTGCTCAACAGCCTCCCAATGCATGGGTATGCTTAGCTTGAACGTGCGCTCGAGGCATGCGTGAACGAGCGCTCGGCATTTTCTTGGTATTTTTAACTGCGGACAGCACACACCACGATTTGTTCGTCGCCCTAAGTGGGTATTCTTAGCTTGACGAACGTGCTCTAAAGGCACGCGTGCACGAGCGCTCGGCATTTTTTTGGTATTTTTAACGGCGGACACCATACACAAACAATTTTCTCAACAGCCTCCAAATGCACGACTGTGATTAGCTTGACGAACGTGCGCTCAAGGCACGCATGCACGAGCACTCGGCATTTTCTTGGTATTTTTAACTGCGGACACCATACACAAACTATTTTCTCAACAGCCTCCAAATGCATAATGTGCTTAGCTTGACGAACGTGCGCTCAAGGTACGCATGCACGAGTGCTCGGCATTTTCTTGGTATTTTTAACTGCGGACACCATACACAAACTATTTTCGCAACAGCCTCCAAATGCATGAATGTGCTGAGCTTGACGAACGTGCGCTCAAGGTACGCGTGCACGAGCTCTCGGCATTTTTAACTTCGGACACCATACTCAAACGATTTTCTCAACAGCCTCCAAATGAATGAGTGTGCTTACCTTGACGAACGTGCGCTCAAGGCACGCATGCACGAGCGCTCGACATTTTCGTGTTATTTTTAACTGCGGCCACCATACACAAATGATTTGCTTAACAGCCTCCCAATGCATGGGTATGCTTAGCTTGAACGTGCGCTCGAGGCATGCGTGAACGAGCGCTCGGCATTTTTTGGTATTTTTAACTGCGGCCAGCCCACACTACGATTTGTTCGTTGCCCTAAGTGGGTATTCTTAGCTTGACGAACGTGCTCTCATGGCACGCGTGCACGAGCGCTCGGCGTTTTCTTGGTATTTTTAACTGCGGACACCATACACAAGCGATTTGCTCAAAAGCCTCAAAATGCATGGGTATGCTTAACTTGACGAACGTGCGCTCAAGGCACGCGTGCACGTGCGCTTGGCATTTTTAACTGCGGACAGCATACACCACGATTTGTTCGTCTCCCTATGTGGGTATGCTTAGCTTGACGAACGTGCGTTCGAGGCACGCGTGCACGAGCGCTCGGCACTTTTTGTTACCTTTAAGTGCGGAGACCATACACAAGCGATTTGCTTAACAGCCTCAAAATGCATGGGCATGCTTAACTTGACGAACGTGCGCTCAAGGCATGCGTGCACGAGAGCTCGACATTTTCTTATCTTTGACTGCGGAGACCATACACAAGCGATTTGCTCAACAGCCTCAAAATGCATGCGTATACTTAAGTTGCGAACGTGCACTCAAGGCACGCGTGCGCGAGCGGTCGGCATTTTTAACTACGGACAGCATACACCACGATTTGTTCGTCTCCCTAAGTGGGTACGCTTATCTTGACGAACGTGCGCTCGAGCTCTCGGCATTTTTATCTGCGGAGACCATACAAGCGATTTGCTCAACAGCTTCAAAATGATGGGTACGCTTAGCTTGACGAACGTGCGCTCAAGGCGCGTGTGCACGAGCACTTGACATTTTCTTGTTATTTTGAACTGCGAACACCATACACAAATTATTTGCTCAACAGCCTCCCAATGCATGGGTATGCTTAGCTTGTGGGGATCGCGACTTTCACGCGAACCCCTTTTCTGGCTAGCTTCCCCTCGCGGCCGGTGTTGCACAGTTGCGCGCCTCGCTTACGCGACGGGAACCATACGGGAGGGCGCCAGCGACCGGATGGTTTTGCTGTTGCCCTGGTGGAAGCGTTGACCCTTTTCCCCTCTGCCTTACCCGAGAACCAGTTCTTCCTCGATACTAGCGCATCCGGTAGCGCGCGGACGTTTCGGCGCGCTTGTCCTGACCTGGGGAACGCGCCACAATGGGACGCGTCCGGACGAGCTGGGAGAGTGCAACCGCGCTCGCACTCCGCAGCGCTCCGCTGCTCCGGTATGCCATCGGTGAGTCGAAACATCTCGATCTCTAGCGTTGTTTAATGCCTCGCTCCCAATGTTACCGTTATGGCCTACGATTAGTCTGTATTCCGTGTATTTGATTTGCACTTTGCAATAAATGCTGCCATTGATGTTTTGCCCTCGCCGCCTCCTGCCTTTGTCTGTCTCCGCAAACAACGGACCCGTCCGCAGCCGGCGCTCGCAAGGCATGTTTGCTGAGCGCGGATGGCTGCGGGGTGGGAAATCACTAGTGTGTGAAAAGTAGAATCCCACAAGCTTGAACGTGCGCTCGAGGCATGCGTGAACGAGCGCTCGGCATTTTCTTGGTATTTTTAACTGCGGACAGCACACACCACGATTTGTTCATCGCCCTAAGTGGGTATTCTTAGCTTGACGAACGTGCTCTGAAGGCACGCGTGCACGAGCGCTCGGCATTTTCTTGGTATTTTTAACTGCGGACACCATACACAAACAATTTTCTCAACAGCCTCCAAATGCACGAGTGTGCTTAGCTTGACGAACGTGCGCTCAAGGCACGCATGCACGAGTGCTCGGCATTTTCTTGGTATTTTTAACTGCGGACACCATACACAAACTATTTTTTCAACAGCCTCCAAATGCATGAATGTGCTGAGCTTGACGAACGTGCGCTCAAAGCACGCATGCACGAGCGCTCGACATTTTCGTGTTATTTTTAACTGCGGCCACCATACACAATTGATTTGCTCAACAGCCTCCCAATGCATGGGTATGCTTAGCTTGAACGTGCGCTCGAGGCATGCGTGAACGAGCGCTCGGCATTTTTTTGTATTTTTAACTGCGGCCAGCATACACAACGATTTGTTCGTCTCCCTATGTGGGTATGCTTAGCTTGCCGAACGTGCGCTCGAGGCACGCGTGCACGATCGCTCGGCACTTTTTAAATGCAGAGCATTTTAGTAACTCACGATGTCACCCGCGTTGGCGTCCGTAGTCCGCATCACTACGTAGTCCGCACCCTACACTATATGAAGAAATAATACCTTCCGGCGCCAGGTTTCGATCCCACGACTCTGCGGGCGGAACGCAAGGTACACGGCACTTTACCGACTGCTCCACGGAGCCGACACAGAATGGAAGGTTACGCACGCGCCTTATATCCTTGACTCATTCAACCGTCGGCCACAGGTGCGCCCTCTCCCCCGCGTCCTCCCCGCCTTCTCTCCGCTCGCAACACCCTCTCTCGCCGCTTTCGGTTCGCGTTCATGTGGTGGCGCGATTTCGGCGCTATAACACTCCCTCGCGAAGGGCATTGGATTGGATTCGATTGGATTTGGATTAGGTTGGATTAAAGTGGATTGTGTTGCGTCATAGCCGCGCCACGTTGCGTCGTAGCCTTTCCACGTTGCGTAATAGCCGCGGCAGGGGGTTCACGGCACGTTTCACGTTTCACCATCGACTTCACCGACAATGTCTATGCTGGAAGACAACAATTACAACAACAACAACCAATACGTAATCCATAAGACTTGCAGGCACGCCCCCCGCGGAAATGCTCTGCATTTGATCGTGCCCCTCGCGAGGGGGATGTTTTGATTTTTGTTACCTTTAACTGCGGAGACCATACACAAGCGATTTGCTCAACAGCCTCAAAATGCATGGGCATGCTTAACTTGACGAACGTGCGCTAAAGGCACGCGTGCACGAGAGCTCGACATTTTCTTATCTTTAGCTGCGGAGACCATACACAAGCGATTTGCTCAACAGCCTCAAAATGCATGCGTATACTTAAGTTGCGAACGTGCACTCAAGGCACGCGTGCGCGAGCGGTCGGCATTTTCTTGGCATTTTTAACTGCGGACAGCATACATCACAATTTGTTCGTCTCCCTAAGTGGGTACGCTTAGCTTGACGAACGTGCGCTCGAGCTCTCGGCATTTTTAACTGCGGAGACCATACAAGCGATTTGCTCAACAGCTTCAAAATGCATGGGTATGCTTGACTTGACGAACGTGCGCTCAAGGCGCGCGTGCACGAGCACTCGACATTTTCTTGCTCTTTTGAACTGCGACCACCATACACAAATGATTTGCTCAACAGCCTCCCAATGCATGGGTATGCTTAGCTTGAACGTGCGCTCGAGGCATGCGTGAACGAGCGCTCGGCATTTTCTTGGTATTTTGAACTGCGGCCACCATACACAAACGATTTTCTCAACAGCCTCCCAATGCATGAGTATGCTTAGCTTGACGAACACGCGCTCAAGGCACGCGTGCACGAACGCTCGGCATTTTTACTGCGGACACCATACAAAAACGAATTGCTAAACAGCCTACCAATGCATGAGAGTATGCTTAGCATGACGAACGTGCGCTCAAGGCGCACGTGCACGAGCGCTCGGCATTTTCTTGGAATATTTAACTGGGGACACCACACACAAATGATTTGCTCAACAGTCTCCAAATGCATGGGTATGCTTAGCTGGACGAACGTGCGCTCGAGGCACGCGTGCGCGAGCACTCGGAGAGAGTAAATGTTTATTGATAGGAGAGTAGGTCGGACTGAGGAAGTGATCTTGGGCCTGCTACTTCCCCCTCGGGGTGGGTACTGGGGAAAAAAGGGAAGGAATGAATATGGAAGGTATGGGAAATGACAATGAAAACGACAAATGAACTATGTAGAAGTAATAAAACCAATAAACGTCTCACATACGATGGGGCGCTGAATCAGATGATTACCGTCCACTTTTCAGCGCATGATTATTGACAAAAAAAAAACATTGAGACAAATTAACCGTCGCATTTGCATGGTTTCATCTCAGCTTTAAAGCGCTGGACTTATTCCCATCTGGTAGACTAGTGTAAATTCTCTCCTTCACAAAGAAATGAAGCCCTATTGCAACACAAAACTTCATTGTCCTTCGAAAGGGCTTCCATATGAGCTTGGACACTGACCTCCATGGACAGCCTACAGCCCTGTCAATGTCCAGTATATCAGTGACACTCTCGGAATGGAATCTGTTCTGGCTAAATCATTGAGTGAAGATATCTTTTAGCACTAAAAGACGGAGCTGTGCAGAAAAATTAGTGAACCTACTAAACTGCTATCTGGGGCTTGCATATTGAGAGTGGCCACACAGCTCTCTGCTATGCTGTCAAGACGCAATTTTCTGCCATGTAGCCTGCAATATTGAAGATCAATCAAGTCACTCATGGCTGACTGTGGTGTAATCACACTGTGCTGATCGTCTGTCACTTGTGCTGCCACCTGTGCTGTTATATGCGACTTGAATCTGCTGTCTCAGGAGTCAGCACAGCCAGGGAAATGGATTTGACAAGAACAGTTCACTGTAACTAGGATAGTAGATGAGTGTTGGGTGCTGCATGATAAAACCAAAGAAAGTATCTAGTGTGTCAAAACTTAATTTTGACGCCATAAAGAACTTGAATTGCAGCTTTCCCCTGTGAGGTGTGTTGACGGTTCAAGTGCGCTTGAAGTCGTCACAACTAGGCCAGTTCCACTTGAGTTGGTCACCCCCTTCGCCATTGGCAAGTTGTTTCCACTTATCAATGAACGTGAGCAATGCTTTAAAAGTTCAGCCTCGGGGTAAGCTGCAAGGTGTAACTTGAACGTAACATGAGTGAAGTGAAGAGTAATTCAAACACAGGGCAACTATCGTCGGACGGTTTATGTTCACATTGTGGGTTCCTCCCCACCAATCTTTTCACCACTCCGAAATGGGCTATTTTTGAGTCATACTTTCTGTGAACATTGCACGTCACACGGCACGGCGCATAGCGGTATGTGGTTCTACCAACTACCCGGTATGTTTGTTTCCATCATAAAACAGACTCACAGGACAAGAATACACGCCGCAGGCTACATTTCCAACTTTGTGGTTCGGAAAAAATAAGTAGGCACGCACAAGCGATAACTTCACCAGAGCTGGACACAAGCCATGGGACACAAGGTCAGAGGGCATGAAGACCCACTAGCTGCGTTTCAGACGGTAGCAACACTTAACGAAGCTACCGTAAACTACCAATAGCCGACACCTCCGGCTTCACTGCGCCCATTGGGGAGCTGCACAGTTTGGATTGCACTGGATTCTGTTGGCTGGCGCCAGAAGAACGACTACAGTGATCTAACATATTGTGTAGTAGGCAGTGCCGAAACTTCTCACTTGGAAAATTCGTCGCAGTGCAGTTATAGCACAATTTCACTCATAAAAAGCCTTGTGAAGCAAATTGGCACACTGAATTCCAGGGAAGCAAAGATTGGCACAAACGATGCAACAGAGCCACCACCGCGTCTGGAAAAAGCTACACAGTGAATGCACTAAAAGCGTTGGCACTTCTTGAGTTTTCTTCAACCACAGCACAACCAGATTAAGAAGCAACAAGATTGTCACTCTGTGCACACCATTTATTCCATACTCTTTCGTTGTCACCCCGTGCAAAGTGAGAGAAAAGAGAAACAACACTTCATGACACGCAACCTTAACAACAATGCCCGGGCAACCAGCCATCATATAGATAAACAGGGATACTTTAGAGAACGAGTATGAGATAGCAATTTCTGTTGCCACTGTCGGTGGTGTCAACAGCTAATCAGCCCACGTTACACATGTGAGGAAACTGAGAGAGGGGGAAGCTGCTTCACAGAAAAATGCCAGCATTTTCGTTGCGACTTATACCCTGTCAAACGGCAAATCCAATGATATTTAGAGCAAATGTCATTTGCTCTGTCATTATATCGGTCCTACACGAGAATATACTGAATGACATTTGAGGCGAATGGCATTTACCGGCTAACTGAGGTTCGGGAGCTCATTCAGTGGCCAAATGAGTAGCCTCGACCGCAGTGGTGCATCACTAGACAAGAAAGTTCAGTTATAAACCAAGGAATGCTGTTTCTAAAAATTGCCAGTAAACTTTTATTTGCCCCTTCATATTATTTTTCAAATAAAGAAAGACAAACAAGTACTTACAAAGGAAAAATTTCGTCCCAAATGTGCGCAATACCCCGATACAGATTACTTGCGGACTTGTCTCGGCTTGTCATGCCTACTTATCTCAGCTAAAACAGTGATTTTCTTCATTTTAATAAAGAAAAAGGATTATCTGTTTTGTTTTAAAAAACCATCATGTATAAAAGCATTCGAGATGCACTTGAAGCATAATTTAGCGAGCTTGCTAATCGCCACCGCTATCACTATTGAATGACATTTGTTTTGCCGTGTGGACCCGCATGACCAAACCGAATGCCACTAACAGCTAATGTCATTCACTTCGAGCAACAGATTTGCCATGCGACATAGGTATTATTTGTGAAACCTCTCCCTGAAGTAAAATGGCTACCTGTATGACAGATGTGTTATGTACCTGCGCTTGCGCTTACCACTTCTTCATAAGTTAGTGTCTTCAGAAGTGTGTGCCCACCAAAGGTCAGTGTCTCTTAACTTAAAATGAAGATTTTAGCCGGCACTCATTCCCTGTATGGTGCTCCTGGCGCGCTCTTCCATCTAAAATACTTAATTTTTACGGAGCCGCAATAGTATGCTGCAGTTGTTTTACTCAATGTTTTCTCAAACACTTGCGCCCAAACTGTATTATCGACCAGTAGTCAATATGAAGGCATTCTCTTGTAGAGAGAACATTGGGAAGAGGCTGAAAGTCAGTCTGAAAAATGTAGCCCAGTAAATGTATTGAGAACCACCCCTTCTTCCCATCTGATAGGAGCTGTAATACACATAGTTCAGGAATCCACTCCTCCGTGGACATCTTCTTTTTTCCCTCTCACGACTTCAAAACCACTTTCATTGCATAGGCCCATAACCAAAATACCGACTCTTTTGCATTTTAACCACTCATCCATTATTGGTGAAAAAGAAAGAAAGAAAAGCAGGCATCAAGGCCCCATATAATTCACAATCAAAGAACCAGCTGCTTCAGCTAATCCGCACATATCCCAACACAAAAACAGAGCAGCCACCCAGTGCAAGACATTACATCAAATGAGCCACATAACCACACACTCCCTCGTATCTTTTCTCAAGTAAAACAACTACCACACAAAAGAAAACGGAAAACACTGTTAAACAGCACAAAAAGAGCCTCATCGTCCGATGAAAATGCATTGACCATGCTTGGCCAGCACTCGTCACACGTAAAAGAACATGTAGGAAAACAACAAGCGAACTAACGTGCGCGAGAAACCCTTTGCTCACTTCTTTGGGCAAATTCGACCAGAAACGATGGGAAGGTAATGCCACGCAAGAAAACGGTCAATAAGCTATATGTCCCAGAGGGCATTCTTCAGGAACTGCAACAGTTGGTGTGCCTGGTCCGTCGGACCATTGCGGATGGTCAGGTGGATGACCACATCGCTGTGCATGCGTCGGACTCGAACGTCGGCACTCAGGAGCAAGGGTGAGGTTTCTGGCTCCGGATCCAAGTCCGCGAAGCCTTCGTCAGCTGCCATGTCATTCTGTGACAAGGGTCGAGCAAGGCGGTGGACTGGGATTACCCTAGCAGTTTCTTTTTTTTCGCAAATTATAACACGTACATATCGTCAAGCAAGGTTTAGGCTGTACATTCGCCCTGACGTGAAGAGTGCGCATATCAAAGTCCAGACAGCAAATGGAGTGCAAATAGCAAAACTGACTGCGAATCAAATCGAATATATTCAAATACAAATAACTTTGCTTTAAGTGCGTCTAAAACACACATGCAAAACACACGCAAAAAAAAAAAATGACGAAGAAAGATGCACTGTGGTATCAGGACTTGACATATCTGAGTGTTCATGTACCAGTGCTCGATAAGAAAGCGGACTACAAAAGATTTTACAATAACAGATTGAAACACGACGGCAAAGTAGTGGAATGCAAACTTGGCCTACATTACCATCAAGAAATGTGTGTTCCTCAACATGCTCTGAATACTGAACATTTCAGCGAGCCACTGAATACTGAACCACTCACTGGCCTTTGCCAGGAGTTCTAATGGCTGGTACAACCAGTAGCTCACTGCAAGCATTGTCGCAAAGTAATAAATGTTGATTCCTCCCTCACGCCGCTATACTGAGCGAAGTGACTTTTCTTGCACAAGTCGCGTTCCATTGATGCGGGGCTTACACGTGTTGGCTTTTTTGCACCACTTTGGCATCTTGCAAAAAAGCCAACACCTTTAAAAAAGGCGCACTATGCGGTGAAGCTTGAATTTTTGCACATGGTGAGGCACGGCCAACTTTTACTGGTCCGGTATTTGAAAATTTCGAAAACTTCAAATACTCTGATTGCTCAAACTGTGCTGATAATGAAATCAAATAGCTAATGCCATAAAAACTCTTGGTGGGCAAGTTTTTTTGGGACAAAAACTGAATGTTTAGCGCAGCGAAGACTCGGACGGTGATGAGATGGGATGGGCGAGACGGGACTATTCGCGAGTTATTCGACATCTCAAATATCTGCACACCTCCAGTCCCAACCCACCGTCAGCACTAGTCAGCAACACAACGGTACCGCCCCACATGAAAGACCATTTCACAAACGAGAACTATTCATCAAATACTTTAGTAATGTTTCTGGCCTCAACACTACAACATCACACCCCCTCCTTGCAAAGAGGGATTATGCATTGTCTCGAACATGAGGAGTGGAGTTAAAGAAAAGTATATATTTAGTTAACACTGATTTTTTCCTGTGCCTTTGCTTTAATTAGTACAATAAATAAAAATAATAATAGGAAGTCCGCATGTGCTAGTCTGAGTTCCCACAAACGGCAAATGCAGTCAACAATGAAGGATAAACAGGAAAGAAACTGGAGGTGCAAGTGCACTTGCTTTCTAATGTTTGTTTGCTTCGGCTACGGTAGAGTGGACAAGTGTCACGCTATGTGCTAGACTGGAGGGTGGGTGACAAAAACCAAGAAAGCCCCAAAACAACAGCTTTCTCCAAAGAGACTGAAATAAAAATGCTTCAACAACACTTCGACAAAAATGGTTCAAGACTAAACGTATAACTGCGAAAAGAAGAACGGCATCCCATCTGTGGAAAAAAGTAACAGCATAGAAGGGGAGGAACGGAGAGAAAATAGAAGGCTGCTTACATAATTTTCGCCTCGGCAGTTTTCCGATCCGTCTTCTCCTTTGACGTCACCTTCCCCGCGAAGCGCTTTGCACGGTGGTTCGTCCTCGGATTCGTCTCCTTCGTGTGCTCTCTTGCTGCCAGCTGCTTGGCCCTCTTCATCGCCCTCCTTACTTTCGGCCACAGCTTCGCCGGCTGTGTCTTCCTCTTTGCGAAGCACTTTCGTTGGCGGTTCAACCGCGCTACCTTCTTCTTCCTGCTTCCTCTTGCAGCCCGCTGATTGGACGCCTTTTTCAACTGCCTTGTCTTCGTCCGCAACACCAGGCTCTTGTAATACCACATCAGCCGATTGCTGGTCAGATGACAGAGACGACGGAACTGCACAGTCCGACTGCGCTACATCACTGTTCAGTGAACCGGAGGCCTTCGAGCTGCCCTCATCCTGCTCAGGGGTGAGCTGCGAAACCTCCTCTTTTATGCTCGGCTGAGCTGAAGATATTGCAGAAACTCGTGTCGACTCCGCCAGCTCCTCTCCAGCAGCCTCAGTCGTTTCTGCAGGCACTAAACCGTCTGTCTCTGACGTCTCTTTGGATGAAATTCCGCCAGTTTCACCCTCTGATGGAGTCTTATTGGAGTCGGCAGCCTCCAGCTGTGCTGTTGCATCTGTTAGGTGGAGAGGTAGAGAGGAGTTATCTGCAGGAAAGCACATAGGCGTGCACAGAGTTCTCGATTAAGGGGGGCAAAGTCTTACGCTGCCCCCCCCCCCCCCGCCTTCCAGCAACTCGCGACCTCTTCCCACTGAAGGCCTAGCGGTCCGAACGCAGTGCAAAGAGGGATGGTTATAAAATTTTTATTTCAATGAGATGGAATTTCAACACATACAAAATATTTCTGAGCGGAAATTTTTACTTTAATGTGTTACATTGGCAAAATATGGGCCAATTTGGCACCCCCCTTCAGATGATTAGGGAGGGGCGGCCACCCCCCCCTGCCCCCCCGGTGCGCACGCCTATGGGAAAGCACAATGGATACACAGTCTACAAAAGCAGCGCACTCCCGCATGGAGCAACCACTGGCTGTTTAATCCTGTGTGGAAGTGCTAAATACAAAATGGATAAAAAGCAATGCGTACCCAAAGCCAGTGTCAGCTTGTTCTAACTAGTGTAGCAGTGCCTAACGCACCGTACAAATAATGAACCCGGTGCACAATGCATCATATTTTGTGATCTACAAATCGTGCTGGCATATGGGTCGCATATGTTTATGAACTGCTATATATAGCCAAAAAATTGTGCATATAAGTAGCACCTTTATATGTATACACTGGATACAGTCAAACTCTGCTGCACCAAAATTTCTGCTACAACGAACGATTTCCGATTCACCATCAGTTGACCATAAGAGGTGATGCATAAAAATTCCTTCTTCAATGAACGGCCTTCTCTTGGCCATTTCACTTCAACGAAATTTTGCAAAGAAAAAATTACAATTTTTTATACATTTATAAAAAACACTCAAAGTAGTACATTCGCAACATTATCATAGCTTTTTTTCTGCCAAACAGTTCCCAATGCCATAGCACCACTTCACTACAGATGCAGCCACTGCTATGAAGGGTGCCACTGTTTGGTGGCAATGACAATGCAGCCAAGGTCAACTTGTAAAAGGGTTCACTTCAACACAGTCAAGCCAAGTTGAAACGGAACTGATGAAGCCAGTAGGCAATCGATAACTTAGGCTCAATCATTTACTGGTGTTGCTCAACTGCCCGAAGAGTATCAGTTGCCCTTTCAATGGCATCTCTCTCTCTCTCTCTCTCTCTCTCTCTCTCTCTCTCTCTCTCTCTCTCTCTCTCTCTCTCTCTCTCTCTCTCTCTCTCTCTCTCTCTCTCTCTAAAAAAAAATTAACAGTCTGTGCAAAATGACTACCGTAGGTTCTTGTTCTGGTATGCGCCTATCAAACTTTCAACATCAAACATTCCCTGGTCCATGGCAAAGCCAAGACCACAACAAAAAGAAAGCGCTGTGGAGGTTCCTCGATTTTGCACAGATTGATGACTCCCAGAGCATGTTATCCTACATCAACAGTGGGGGAAAAAAATGTGCGGGGGAGGCAATCATCTCTGAATGGTCACGGCCGTATTATCCGCAATACACAAAAGGTCGCACGCAGTCTGAATGGGGATTAGGGCACTAAAAGTGCTTTTGGTTCGGTGCCTAACAAAAAAAGAAAGAAAAAAGCTCTGAATATAGTAAGTGCATCAGTAGTGCCTAAGCCTTCATTTAGTGACACTACTCTGCCCCACAACGATAGGATTTTCAAACATCTGTGCACATTTTCTTTCAGCTACCTTCAGTTGTGAGTGCAGCTCCTGTATACATTCCCCCCACTTTCCATGTCTTCTTCAAAACAAAATCATGCAACCATTTTTTTCTGCGTGGCCCGCGAATTTTATTATATCGGAGTTTGACTGTATTTTGTGCAACGGGCCCAGTAAAATCCAACCATTGTGCAAGCACATCGTTCATTTAAAAGCACGCTTGCTTGAATAACACTGACCAACAGCCCCCGAACCCACATGAGCTTGCCACGTGAGTGTGCTCACTTCATTGTGAGTCTGCTAAAGTCAAACCCGACTATAATGAACCCGGATAGAGCGAATTGTGCTATACAGTAAAAGCTCATTAACTCGAAGTCCTAAAACCTGGTATTGGTTTCAAAATGGGCAGAGTTTCTAGTTAAAGGAGTGGGGGGGAATACAAGGTGCCCATGCGAGGCACGGAAAAAAAAAACGTTTCGACTTATCTGATATTCCAAGATATCAGAGTTCAAGTTAACGAGGGATTACTGTATATCGAACAAAAGCAAATCTCTTACGAAAATGCATGCAGAGCATATTCGTTATAGCGAAGTTCACATCAGATATATCGAACTCGGTGCACCTACAATTGCAACCGAAATGCATGGTCTCGGAGAGGCAATTGAGACCTTGATTGGCCACGATTGAGATGTTGAGCCTCGCATAGAGCGACGTGACACCCGACACCTGCTGTAACTGTTTCCAACGCACAGGATTCACGACAGAACCTGCCCAGTCAGTGAGTCTGGACCAAGCAGGCAGCATTGGCGAACTGCGCAAAGAGCTCGCCAACGTTCCAGATGCTGTGCCGAAAGGATTGTCCTTCGAGATTTTCCTGAGTGTCAACGACGACTTTGCCGTCCCTGCGAGCCCCTCAGCCGCTGACGTCACGGCAGCTGGTGCTGCTGAAAGCACCGAAGAGACTGAGGATGTCACAAGGGAAAGCTGTCTGACGCTTAATGAAGTGCTTTCGCCAGTAGATGTGCTTCACCAATATTGCTTTGATATTAAAGGACACGGACTTGAACTGGTGCAAACGATGTCACGTATAGAGAATGCGGTGCTAGTTGGCACGGCCAAAACGAAAGTGAAAACAAAAATCACCCCTTTTTTGCGAAGTAGGCATTAAGGCAGAAAGTAGCTTTATTGCCTGCAATAAATCGATTGTTTTGTGTAATGTAATGAAATGGCATACTGTATGTGTGTGTTTCTTGATGTGGGAATGGCAGGGGGGAGGGGGGCGCGTATTGCGAACTCGTAACAAAAAAATTTGTCATAGACGAGTTCGGCTATCGAAGTGGCGCATATTACAGTTCGCTGTAACCAGGTTTGACTGTACACAGTGTCCTCGCTTGGTGCTGTGCCCATATGCCAGAGCTTGTCACGGTTCTCCAATATTCTGCACTGGTCAAAATATTCTTGAAAAAATTTTAAATGGAACAATGCAGCCCAGTACAACCACCTCAAAAACAGTTACCAACAGGATACTCCAACGAACTTTCGCAGAGTACACTGGTCCACACGGCAGTAAGCACAATGGGCCATTCACACATGGTAGCAAAACAAGAACACCGTGTGTCTTTAGAAATGTTGAAAGAGGTCACTAAGGGCGGCCCCTTGGCCATTCCAGACTTAACCCTTTCGCTACCACTGACGTACCAGTATGTTTTCGCATTTCTCCTTGAGCACGGGCGAGAACCGCAACGAGGAGGCAAACCGGGCGGCGCGCGCGCTCACCAGCCGTGGCGCGAGCGCGAGCCCCCAACTTGCGGCGGAGGAAGACGACGAGGTGGTACCACTCACCACCTACAAGGACACCCTGGAGTGGTACCGGACTAACCGCCGGACGCTACCCCCACCCCACCCTAAGCTGACGCGACGCGAAGCAGTGGTGTTTAGGCAGCTGCAAACACGTGCGCTGATGACGCCAGTAATAGCTAAACACATATGCCCGGAGGTATACCCCAGTGATGTGTGTGTGATGTGCAAGAAGGACAGGGCCACGGCGGCCCACATCCTGTGGGACTGCAGAAGACACCCGAGCGAGGCCAGTGCAGCAGAGACGTTCCCGCCGTACCTTGTCAGTGCGGCGGCGTGCAAAGACTACGTCATACAACACATGGCCATCCAGCAAGTGTCGGACACCCTCGAGCTTCAACGCCCGAAAGTGTCACCCCCCACCCCGGGGGTAAGGCATGAGTAGGTGACGGAAGCCGAGTGGCCGGCTGACACGACGTGAGGCCGCGTCGCGTTTGCAGGACAAATAAAGATGTTTCCCCCCCCCCCCCCTTTCTTCTGCAGTGTCACTGACGTACTGGCACGTTCTCCATTCTGCGTTCAAAAATTCACGCTATTGCGAAAACCTGGCGCACCTGGACTGTTCGCGCCATCTGTCGAATCTGTACAGTAGCTCGTATTTTCACTTGCTAGCTCTTGACACCAGTGTATTGAAGAGTACGGAGTGACTGCACCCACCCTTCATTGCTAAGGGAGCACGGTCGCTCTGCGCACTGTACTCTGTCGGGATGAGTGACCATGAGGCACATGTGCGATTATGGGGGCAAAGGTTGTGCCATCCGCAACAGGTTTCTAGACATTTTTTTTTTTATCTGTTCCCACACCTGCTATGGCGTGCTAGGTTAGCCCAGCACGCCGTTGCCTCTCCAATAGACTGAAACATGGCTCAATCGTGGCTTTCGCTCGCTCATTTCTGTGCGTTGTGTAAGCTGCTGAAAGTACAGTGTAGACCATTTATAACGTAACCGCTTATAGTGCGGGACCGGATATAACGCGGGTTTTCGTGACCACCGGTTTGCCTCCAATAGAACTCAATGCATAAGCATACCGCTTAAGATGCGGTTGGCCGAAGCACAATACCGTTTATAGTGCGGTTTTTCGGCGCGTCTGCTCATCGACCGGCGCAGCTGGGGCATCGTTTTAGGGTAGCAAAAGAAAAAAAGAAATGATGAAATCGCCCATCTGACGCAGCGCGCACCCCTTGCTCTCCTCTAACTTCGACACAGAAGCAAAAAATAGGCACCCTTTAGTTCGTGCGTACGTGATAACCACAGCTGTCCTTGCTTGATGCACCTCGGAAGATAGCGACCGGCTCCCCGTCCGCGCGTGGCAAGTTGTTTCTATTAATCGTGAACCGCATGGCCCGTTTTCGCACACGAATTGTGCACATCGGCGTTGCGCGTGCGTTTTTTTCATGCTCGCGTCTACGATTCCGCGCTCGCGGTGGCTTCTTCGCGTGGCAGTGGGAGGAGCCTGACGACTTGCACCAATGGAAAGACGCGCACCTAATGGCGGGAGATTCGAAGCGCTCCGAGCCGGCTAGCCGCGCCAGAGGTGTTTAGGCTAAAGTCCCTCGATCAGATGAAGGGACTTTAGTTTAGGCTTACTGCCGCAGTATTTTTTGATGGGCGCTTTCAAAAGCAGCGTGGATGGCAGTTTATATTCCACTTTGCGGTCACATTATCAGCTCTTTTCTTGCCTGAGCATCTTCGCTTGCGCCTCGTGCGGCATTTCAGCGAGCGGCTAGAAGTGGTTGCTGGAGCTGCCTGCACCGCTTCACGGCCAGTGCCGACGCTATGTTGCCGCCTCTTACCGCGCCGCACACATTACGTCAGTTGTATTGGTTGTATCCGCGCCGGCGTCGCCGCGCCTGCGGCGGGCGCTGCACGTTTTCACGAGAAATCGCTCGGTTCACGCTTTAGAATGTTGTGCAGATAAGCCACCGTTCTTCCCGAACAAGCGAGCCGCGCGAAGATTTCCACCACCAGTACGTTGCGCTGATAAGCAGCCGCCTTCGGCATCGTGAACGCAAGGTGGGGTAAAAAAAAAATCCCGCTGGCCTTTCTTATCATGTCCTGCGGCATCTTCATAGACGCAAAAAACGCAGCCATGGTCTTGCAAAACACAAACACAACGGAAGTTAAAGCCGCACTCGCCGTTTGTAAGACCGCGCTTTTGCAATGTGTGAGACCCGGCAGCAGCGGCTGATGTTAAAAATAATACAAAATAAAGAACCTTCCTTCGTTTTTAGGCGCTGTGCGTTTGGGTGATAAAAAAATTCGGAATACTTGAGAGGTAGGTGGCGATTTGGTTGAATTCGCGCACGTTTTGGTTATAGTGCGGTACCGCCTATAGTGCGGATTTTTGCGGCTCCCGCGACATACGTTATAAGCGGTCTACACGGTACTCCCTCCATGCGCGCGGTTACTTTCGGATGGCTGACCGCGTGGGGTCTTCGACTCCAGGCAGGAGCAGTGGTTCTTCGATTCCGATCCGAATATAAGCCAAGCTTGGATTCGCATTCTGAGAGTTTCTCATCTGAGGAAGAGATGCGAGTTCCACAGCGTCAGATTCTGATGTTGAAATGGTGGGGTCGTCGCCCCGGAAGCATGCACGGCAAACTGAAAGTATCCGGAAGAAAGGCGATTTTTCACCCACGCTCTTTCCTTTCAACGCATTACGTTCCAGACGCTATCATAGTCAAATAATACAATGCTCCTTCCCTCATATTTAGGAAACCAAGCCGACACTGGGAGTGTGCACGGCCAGAAACACCCGTTAGTGAAAGGGTTAAATTGCTGCACTTGTGTATGACATTCTCTACTAGAGGACACCGCATGCCCAAAATCGTCTCCTGCATAACATTCCCCACATCTTGCTCTACCAGAGGTACGTCAGGTCAGGCAGCAACGACCTTTGTGGGGTGCAGTTGTGTAAAGCAAAATGTCACCACACTTTTTGTCATAAATCAAGTCATCTGAGGTGATACGAAAAATTATGTGTATCAGTTCCACTTTAGTATAAGCCGCATCACCAGTAACTCAGAGGAGGGAGGGGGGGGGGGGGGGGGGGGGACTGCACACAAAAAACTATTGTAGCAGTTTTAAATGAACTGAAATGGTGCACAGGCAAGTAAGGTGCACCACATACCAAACATAAGCTATACATGACGTTTGCGTTGACCATTCGTGGCACGAAAAGTCGAGCATGTTACAACACCACAGAAGAAGGTGTGACTTAAACTACGAGATGTAGACCAGAAGTGACAAAGTGATTGATATCTGCATCCACTAAACATTTTGAATTACTGTATTTGCTCGCATAATGCTTGCATCCCCCCACTGGCATTTAAAGTTATCGTGTTTTTTCATGGATAATAATCGCACCCCCGAAATTACTGCCACAAGAGCCACCCAATTGTGCAGCCAATGATAATGTTAACAGCCAAGCATCATCCTTTAAATGCTCCACAAACTATTTGTGCTCGCCAGTGCTGGAAATGTAGAAGTGGTGGGAGGTACTTGTAGGGGAGATGCATTGCGCCTATTGTGTGGTGCTGCCATTTTCCAAAGTCATCGTTTGCATTATTTTTTGTTTCTTTCTTTCTTTTTTTTGCTCATTGGTAACTTCAATGCTGGCTGCATCCCACTGCTTCACCATGGGCTGAAGCACATGCTTTTATTACAGAGGTCAGTCCTGTTTGAAACAAAAGTTTCGATTTTTTACAGTACCTCGCATAAATGTTCAGGTTGCAAGCTTTTCAATTTAGAGCACATGAAACGTTTGGTCAAAAATTTTTCACACATAATTACTGCATTCTCTACGCTGGCATAGATTTTTCGTGAAAAAAAAAAAAAAATAGCGAGCATTATGCGAGTGAATACAGTAACTAAAGCTTTTCTGAAAAATAAAAGGGCATTCCTTTGGTGTCATGAGAAATCGAAGAAGACTTAGAGCCACTCCATTGGAAAATGTTAAGCCAAAGTTTCTTGTACGCAAGGTTCTCTCAAGCAAAACACATATGCATTCGGTGCAATGCTGTGTCACTGGCCAATTTTGGAGCAGTTGGAGCTGATAAATGCGCCTAGCTTTAGCCATGTGGCAAAATCCCTTACGAAGTAAGGCGTGTACTACATTGTCATGAAGCCAAGGATGATGCAGGCTTCTTGTAGAAAACAAGGGTTATCGGAGCAAACTTGTGCTTTGAACAAACAAGAAGCAAACGTTGGCATCAAAGAAGTGGTCAACAAAGCGAAACACAGAGTTGAGCGTCGGCGAATAGAATTACACGGCATTTGCCCTGCGTAATTCTTTACAGAACGACCAAATGAAATTGAGAACACTGGCAATCAAAGATGAACATCCTAGTCTAGTGATGACAAGGTGAAACGCTGTCCCCGCCAGATAAGCTAGCCTGCGTGGCATACAAAAGAAAAGGAAACGCGGGCCTCGCCGTGAAAATAGATTAGACAGCCCAGTGCGAGGCAAGACGTTGCCAACAAAATACATAAGCAAACAAAACAGAAGGAGGCACGGTTCGCAGCAATATAGCCCAAGCACTGCACCAACCCTGGTCTGTGTCGGCCGTCGGCTGTGGGGAAGAGTCTGCCGAGGGTTCGGTCGATGCCGGCTCGTCCCCTCCTCCCTCGGTGGCCACCTGCTTGCCCTCCTCCAGCCTGCGCCTCTCCTCCATCTCCTGCTGGACCCTCTTGGCGTACTCCTCCTCGAGGCGCCGCTTGCGCTCCATGGCCCTCCGCCTGCGCCGCAGGTGGGTCCACGTGTTCTTCTCGGCCTTCACCCACAGGTGGCACATGTTGGTCCCCTCGTTGACGATCTCAAAGGGGACCTGCAACAGGGATGGCGCACCACCCTCGCTTCCACCACCACTCCGAGTGCCTCGCTTGCGCTGCTGAACGCGTACCCCGACCAACAATACATAAGGGAGGCGAAATGGCCAATTGAGGAAAGTGAGGGCAAGCAACCAGACGATGTCACAATAAAAATCCCGGGCCACCTTCACTGACGTGAAACCTGGTGAGGGGCGAAGCATGCAGTGCACAAGTGTATTCTTGGCACCTTGGCGTTTTTGCTGAGGGAGATAAAACCGTTGGGGAGGTATAGGTTTACAGCTTTGCTGTGAAAGTCTCTCGCCTTTGAAGCACGAAGCTCTCTAGCGCGAGGCATAAAAGAGTGTCCCTGTACTGTGTCTACATCAGACGACGATTACGAAGACGGCAGGAGACGCCAACAGCCCCAGCCCCTAAGGGGCTTCGTCCCTAAAAATAATGTGGACTGCAAAGCTTCATAGCTGCGACAGCAAAGGGAACGGTAGCGGGCCCTGTTGGACGAAGTGATAGTGGCCACAATTCATTTGGAAGCTGCGCAGTGAAATACTGATCGGAATGGCCATGCAGTTTGTCCTTCCACAACGATGCGCTTTGGGAGGGTAGTGATGGCGGCCATGACAACGACTTTGAGTCGGACTTCTTGATCAGCAAGTTGGACTTTTCGACCAGCGATTCGGACTAGACCACCACTGGATTGGACTGGTCACAAGTACAAGCTGTGTAAATAAACAAGTATCATCTGCATTTGCTATCATACTCAAAAGGAGCAGTGCCTTCGGGCATGGGAGCAGCGCCTTCGGCACCGCTCCTAATCGTCAAACTTTCACCATGCAGGTCGTTCACGCGCTCCTCGTGCCATGGTTATTGGTTGCGGTCAGTGGCTGTGCAAGCTTCTTCTAGAGCACTGCACGGGCCCGGGCCGGCCCAAAAGCCCGGGCCCGACCTGGCCCGCGGGCCGGGCCGGGCCACCCGAAGTCGATTATCGGCGGGCCCGGGCCGGGCCCGGGCTTAGTGCCTCGGGCTCAGTGCCACAGGCCCGGGCCGGGCTCGGGCTCGACGCCACGGGCCCGGGCCGGGCTCGGGCTTGAATTCATAGGCCCGGCCGTTAATAGTTTCGACGTGAAGTGTAGAGAAGAGCATAAAATTGGATATTCTGAGTATACTTTTACGTTCTTCTTGGTGTTAGTTGTACACATTGTTTTAAAAACGTGTTTTGCTAGGGCTGATAGTCACTATACTGTAACTTTAATGACATTTCATGTACTGCATCAAGATTTTATATTTTGGTGTATAACATATCAAAGATACGGTTACAAGGAATGCCCTAGAGCGGAAGGAATTAATTAAGCCACCCTGGAGCTGTGCACCTATGTCTATGTACGTGTGTTTTAGATGTCGAACCAATCTAAATGCGGCTGCCGTGGCTGGAAATCAAACTCGCGTGCTAGAGAAGCGCCACCGCTTAACAACCACTCCAGGGAAAATATTTCAACGCACGCACATACTCGTGGATTCAAATGGACAGCAAGAAATTTCATTAATACCAACTTGTGACCGAAACAACCACATGAAGTTGCCAAGAGTCTGGTCATCAAAGGTGATGGTGTCTCTCGTGTAAGAATACGAGCTATTATTACGCCCATGTGGCGTGAACTGCAGACGGTGTGAGCTAAACTACGTGTACTTTTCAACCCTTTTTTTGCGTTACAATTCAGGGCGTGCTTGTACAGACTAGATGCTCCGTCTGATTTCCCGCTACGAAGACACTCGACCAAATATAATAAACTAATTTTCTTCAACGTCTAAAACAAGGCCTGGTCACACACATGCGGGCCCTCCGTAGGGTAAAAAAAAAAAGACCGTGCCCAGGCTGGGCGTGGGCTTGAGACGACGGGCCCGGGCCGGGCCTGGGCTTGAAATGATGGGCCCGAGCCGGGCCCGGGCTAGGCTCCCTTATGAATGCCCGGGCCCGGGCCGGGCCCGGTCTCGGTGTTACGGGCCCGGGTCGGACTCGGGCTTCACAAAGCGGGCTCGGGCCGGGCTCGGGCCTTAAAATCAGACCCGTGCAGTGCTCTAGCTTCTTCGCCACCCCGCTGGTAAGGGCCAGTTCATTTGATCGACCAGAAGAAATATCAACTGCGCAGACCTGCTGCGTAAGACTGGTTGACAGAGCTCAGCTCAGCTCGGCCCCCCCGGTCGCAACAACTGGTGTCAGCGCTGGGATGACACGGTTGCAACACTACGCATTGAGTTCCGTTGGAAATGGACTGGCGGTCATGAAAACCTGCACTATTTCCAATGCCACAATGTAGACAGTTACATTAAAAATAATCTGTAGTTTATTGTCACTTACGAAATATCACCTGTCATGCAACCGCCATTTAATGACTCATATTGTGCATGTTGCCCACTTAAAGTCATATTACGACCCTTACCCACGTTCACCATTACAAACACTGAGATGGCCCTTTCTGCCACGGGGGGGTTATGTTACGCTTGTCTTCGTCACAGTTCAGAAGTAGATACTGCGACACAACCTTGCGGACATGTGCAAGAAGAAGATGCCGGGCATGCACGTACACTTGGGGAAGAATTAGAAGAAGACGTAGACAGAGTTTGTTTCTGTCGTCGCAATCACCCCCTCCTAGTAAATAAGCCTCGTAACTATACCTCTACTTTAACGTTCTCTACGTAACATTATTTTTTACAGGTACAAGCTGCACTCCCAACACTGGTACATGCACGCTAACATCAAACAATTCCATATTTGGCGCTGTCTCCCCTGTTCCTCTGCAGTGCCGAGGCATTTGAGGACAGGCCCATGTCCAGCAGGGTTACCTCGATGGAATTGAGGGCGCTCAGCATCTCCTTCCAGACGTACTGCACTCGGGGCACCACTGGTATCTGTGACGGCGGCAGCGCCAGCTCGATTTTCGTCGCCGGCTTCTGCTGCTTCACCTTGCTGTAGGGAAACTGCAGGCACGGGGGACAGGCTCTCGTTAGCAGCTCACTCGGGTCGGACTTCTCGGCACGCGCGATGCACGGCCAACTAATTCAACTGCTGCCAATGCTGTGACAAAATTAAACTTGGGGCCATTGGCAACAGTTACCACTCTACAACCAGTTTGCCTAGAGATACCAGTCTTCTGTTGCTTAAGCTGCTCTGCCCGTCTCGTGGGTTTTGGCTGGGTTGTTCTATCTCCTGTCTATCTAAGGTTGTTCTGTCTTCTTTTCCCCTTCCTATCTGTCACTGAAAAAGTGACCGCCGACTGTCCAGCATTGTTTGTGTGATGCTGCTGAGTTTGTGCAGCGCCCACACACAGCAGATTACAGTGGGTAGGAGGATTGACCTGTCATTTTCTGCTTTGAGGCACAACAATTTTACAAAAAAATATTACAGTGACAGTAAAGTGTCAAGACATACATATGTACGACAAATCCTCGCTTAAAGGGGCCATGCAGACAAAATACGTACAGTTAAACCTCGATGTAACGAAGTCGGTAAAATTCGTAATTTACTTCGTTACATTGAAATTTCGCTACATTGAAATTCGCGGTTATAATGAAGTGTTCATCCCGTGAAGCGTTTCCTGAAAAAGAAAACGTGGCGCGCATACATGGCCGGCGCACTGTTTCTGTTTCTATCGATGCTTAATCGTCTACGCGGGCATCAGCGTGATCCGCATGGAGCGTTTTCTTCCCGAAAAAACGCGCCCCGGAAGCCACAGGCGCGCTGACGCAGCCGCGGAGACCACCCGCGCGATGCGGGTAGCTCCAGCGACCGATTCTAACCGCTCGCTGAAACGCAACTCGAGGGGCAAACGAGAGGGGTATGCGAGAAAAAAAGCGGATAACGTGGGCGAAATTTTCACTGTAAAACATCATACGCGCCGCCTACGAGAGCGCCCATCAAATATCCTTCGCGGCGGCCTTATCGTCTAGCCAGCCGGCATCCCCAAGCGCTTCGAAGCTCCCGCCATAGGGTGCGTGCCTCCCCATTGGCGAAACTGGTCAGGCTCCTCCCACTGCTGCGCGCAGCGTGGCGCAGCGCGAGTCACTTCCCGCCGCCGGCACGCAATCGCGGACGCCGGTGTGAAAAAAAAACGCGCGTGCAAGGCTCATAAAGATTCACAAATGCTTGCTGGGACGACGAAACCCAACAAGCATGAGCGAACTCGAACGAAGTGCAAAGCGGCGGCTTGCGGCGGCGGCGGCGGCAACGCCGGTGACTTAGGCTTACCACCGCGGAGGATATTTGATGGGCGCTTTCGTAAGCGGCGCGTGTCACGTTTTACAATGAAAATTTCGCCCACGTTATCCGCTTTTTTTCTCGCACGCCCCTCTCATATGCCCCTCGACTTGCGTTTCAGCGAGAGGTTAGAAGCGGTCGCTGGAGCTACCCGTATCGCGCAGGTGGTCTCCGCGGCTGCGTCAGCGCGCCTGTGGCTTGCGGGGCGCGTTTTGCGTTTTTGCAGGGAGAAAACGCTGCGTGCGGTTCACGCTGATGCCGATTAAGCCGTAGACGATTAAGCTCCGACAGAAACAGTGCGCCAGCCGTGTATGCACGCCACGCAGTTTGTAGGCAAGGGACTTAATCAAAGACTCCGTGGCTGGCTGCATCCGCAGCATTGGGCGACCCGTGTCGCCATTCGCGTTTTATTGGGACCCCATTTCGGCGCTTGCGTCTCCCAAAATCTACTTCTACAACTTAAATATCGTGCCTCGTTCTCCATGAAACTTCGTTACATTGAAATTCCGGCAAGCGGGACTTCGTTACACAGAGGGTGAAAATACATGGTGTGCATACACTTGAAGCTACAAAAAATTCCGTGGTTCGTTACATCGAGGGTTTCGTTACATTGAAGTTCGTTACATCGAGGTTTAACTGTATGCGTTATTCGGAAAATTTCATGTTTTATAGTGTCCCCAGCGCTTTCCTGGCAGTAAACAATGCCTTATTCACTGAGGAATTAATCAATTTAGCCTGAAATTTTTACTCTCCCACTAAATCAAATATGTTTTGGCGACGCCTGCCATGAAGTCACAAGAGCGGGTATTTAAATAAGCTTTTAATGTGTCATTGGGCTGTGTAGCCTTGCTTGCTGTCAGTCGTCCCAAATGACGCTACCATAGTCAGCCGTGTACCGTTGCCCACCGTTGCTTTGTTTTTGACCGTATTTGCACCTGGCTTGTTTTTTTTTTTTTTTACTGTAGAAAGTAATCATTTCGTGAAACATGGGGTATGCTCGACAAACAGGGTCACGTAAGACAAAGTCAATTACGCCAATCGGTCAGTGTCGTGTAAGACAACTCCAGGGCGGAGGCCTGCTGTGCAGCTAAAACAAGCATAGTATGCACAGTACCAACAGCAGTGCGCATCGGCACTTCAATTGTTTATGTGTATTTTTGTAACTTTTGTTGTTTACCCCACCATTCTTTCTTACTGTGGTAAAATGAATGTGCATTACATTTAAGCACAAATAGCTTGTTCAGCAAGTTTATAAGCCGTGCCTAATTTGCGTTTGCTTTTGCCGGCCACAGCCAATCGCAAAACAGCAGGGCACATATGACATCATAAGCTCTGTTGCGGGAAATGAGCCAGTGGGTTGCATGACTATTCCCTTTCTTCCTAATTATATAGCTTATTTGAGCGAAGTGTCCGTTAAAAGTGGTGTCACTATGATTCTAACGAGGCAATCTTTCGAACGAAGCAAACTTGTGTTTTGTCTGCATGGCCCCTTTAAAGCAAGAGATACGGTGATATGGTAAAACCATTCCGAGAGACACTCAAGGAACCCGGGAAACATGTCTCTGGTAAGCAAGGTCTCCTCCATGCGATGTTGTTAACATGGCAAACATAGGACAACCAACCAAACTGGTTCATTCAAGTGTTTCTTAAATCAAGTGGCTCTTGTAATAAGGTTTTACTGTATTCTACGACAGAAAAAGGGGGGGAGAAACCAGCAGCACTGACGTACCTTTTGAAGATTCAAGTCACGGAACGTCCAGGCAATGGCGTAGCGTGTTGTCTTTCCCTGGTGAAACTCCGCAACCCGGCATGACTTGGCCTGTGGGGAACGTTTGGTAGAAAATGAGCACCATAGTTTTTTGTTTTACACTTTTTCTGTTCAAATTTTTGGGGTGAAAATCGTGCATTACCTTGAGTGTGGCAAAACAGTAAGTAATTAGGTTTTCATCAATCTTTCTAACAAACACGATCCTATTTTCCTCTATGACAAAACACTAATTAGCAGCACGCTGATCCCATTGGAATAAATTGAACAAACAGTGGCTTCTGCAAAACTCGCAAACTGTTCGTAAGCAAAGTTCCCAAACTTGCACGCGTGTCCAGGTAGTATTTTAAGCTGGTGACATTAAGGAACCTACTAGCTCGCATTTAGTCTGCACTTGTGTCTTGGCAATTCTTCTCAAGCCCACACAGCTCACTTCCAAGCAAATTTGGGCTTACATCAATGAAACTTAGAAAGAATTTTTCAGTTCTGACAAAATCCTATGAAAGCACATCCCACCTACATATACTGTATTTACTCGAATATAAGGTGCCTTCATGTGACCTTGGCTCAATGCAGATAACCCACCTGCACCCACCAGAAAGTAACTGCCTTCCACGTGCATCCCTTTATTCTTTTTTATGAAGTTGTTGTAGTGTGGAATGCTGTATAGTATATGCCTCTGTTCTGTGCAAAAAGACAAAGCTCATGTGCACTTCTTTTTTATTGAAGACATAACAAAAAAGACGCCAACCACAAGAGAAAATGAAACAATGACACTTCAGTTCCCAGAATGGGAGCCTTGTTCACACTAAATGAAACTAACAAAATGTCACTGTTTCATTTTCTATTGTGGTCATCGTCTTTTTTGTTATGGGGCAGATGGGTCTTTGGGACCGAAAAACGGTCAAGAAATCATTTTCTGAAAAATGGCATTTTTGGCATCCACAGCCATTTTTGCAGATGGGTTTTTGGGGCCGGAAAACGGCCAAGAAATCATTTTCTGAAAAAGCATTTTCGGCATCCACAGCCATTTTTCTATCAGTCTGCAAAGTTCCTCATCAAAATGCACCATATTTTATTGTAAATAGCATTTTAAAGTGCCCTCCACAGCTCAGTTCACGCAGAATTCGATGGTAAAATGGAACTTTTCTTGCAACACGAAGCTTGCATTTCGCCCTCGGATATCTCGGCAGCCTGAACAGGTACAACTGTAAAATGTTTTGCTTCTGATACCTAAGTGTGAGGAGAATAGGATGCTGGAAACAAATTTTTCAAATAGAGGCTTGGGAAAATTATTGTTGTGTTCAACTGACACCACCTCTGAGTCATTTCTGGCTGAGCGCGGGAGGAGTGAAGGTCAGTGTGTTGTAAAAAATGACCAAAAATAGCTAACTCCAAAATGTTCCTCCAATGTCATATTCTTTAGTCATTTGTCTGCCTAGCCACGGTGTAATTACCATTCTATATGGAGTGGTTATTTTGTAATTGTGACCCAAAACATAGGTAATTAATCATTAATTATCTCAAAAATCATCAACTTGCAAAAAGTCTAACTGCAGATTTGAAATCAGCAGAAAAAACTTCGTAACGCTGTGCAGTTTCATTAAAATTGGTTAGTAAATAAAAAATACAGCTCTAAGACCAGTCTGCCCCCTAATGTCTTCAATGATCATTCCCGACCAGATGGGCATCCCTCGAAGCCTCGATTTCACTTATATTTTACTTTCGTGTTGGCACTGCAATCTTTAATCTCTTTCTACAACCAAAGTGCGACTATGAATGCCCTGCTTTGCTGATAACGATAAGCAATCGCTAGCGCGGTATCAACACTCGCTTTTTTTCTAATATGCACGTAATTCCTGGACATCATATTTTCCGAGAAAAAAGGTAGATGTTAGAACTGAGTAATTACAGTAAACTCGTCCCAAAGTCTTCCATATAGAGTGCATTTCCACTTCCTCAGAAGCACTGCATTCTGGGCTACACCCTCTTCTTATGGCCACGAGTATGCCGGTGCAAATTTTTCAAAATAAACATCCAGAGCGGCATGGGAGTGCTCCCAATCTCCTCACCTCACTTACAATCCCAAGCCCAGTTATGAGCGTTGAACACCCTGAATGACCAGTTCACACCCTCTTCACCAGCAAATTTGGTGACTAGAATTGGGACATCAATTGAGGACGTGGGCTTCCACCGACTAAAACGACCCCCACTGGTTGCGTGTCTCTACTGTAAGAATACGAAGTTGGTTTCTTTCATTGACACTTCAGCTCTTCTCCATGGCACATTGGCTTTCTCATTCGCTTTTGTCATTGACATATTGGGCTGTCTTATTGGCTTTTCTTGTCAGCACTTTGGCTTTCCTTTTCCCTTTTCCTCAATAAGCATTTATTCAATGAATCAATCAGTCAGTCAATCAATCAATCAGCCAATCAATCAAACACTTGGCTTTGTTTTAAATGTACTGGTACATCCTTCACAGTACAAACACTTGGTTCCCATTAAAAAAAAAAATTAAAGCCGTTCCACTCAATGTGAAAGCTGTCAGAAGTGCAGAGCAGTGATTCGCCATAATGGGCCGTAGCGCCATCGTCCGCTCCCTGCCACCACCCAATGCAATTCGAATTTCCCGCCTTCGCAGGGCTCGCGCGCCACCCTGCCTGAAACTGTGCCAGCGGGAGTTTTGTGCTTCTTGTGCTTTCTTTTCCTCCCGCACAGGCTGGCGTAGCACTGCCACTTTTTTTCGCTTACTATCGTAAAAACCGACACATCCAACGTTCCCAACTAAATGAACGTCGGTGCTGCCGGTTCATTACGTATATTTTGCCTCAAATGTACCTGCAGTTTTCTTTTCACTAAGCAACAGGGAGATGTGAGACAAGCACCAGCGGTTCACGAGTTTCGAACACTCAAGTTATGACTATATAAACCGCTTGGCTTGCGAAGCCTCTGGGTTACACCGTGATGACAAATTGCCGTGTGGCTTTACTTGGGTCCAGCAGGCGAGCTACAACGACAAGGCGAGACCCTAAAGTGCTCTGCACTTAAAATGAAGGACCATAACTGTAGCACCTTGACCGGTTGGCACAGCTTGTGGCTGCTTGGTCAGACACATATAAAGTCACACAGCAACACAGGCCAGCCCGTTATACCTCGATGGAACGGGAACGGTTTCAGTTCATGAGCCCGTTTAATAAAGCAACACAGGCCACACCAACCTTGCCTTGGAGAGTAGGCAGGATCTGCTTGACGCTGCTGTTCTTCCCCAGCATGCAAGTGTAGATGCTGCAGTGTTGGAAGAAAGGAAACAAGAACAGCTCACCACATCTCAGCAATGTCGCCTGAATTCAGTGCCCTACAAATCACACACGAATCTTGCGAACACCAAGCAACACGTTTGGCTTTCACATCCTCACACATGGGCAGGCTTTCGTGGGTAAGCTCTGCAACTTTTGTTCTTTTGGTCCAACAAAAAATCGTGCGCTGTTTGTGAATATACCTTTAAAAAGGGGCCGTGAAGACAAAAAACAACCTTGCTCAGTTGGAAAGAACCAGCCTTTGGTGACTAGCTCAGCTGTGTTCTGACCCCGAAAGACCTCTTCAAACGGAAAGACTCGTTCAAATCATGCGCTGCAGTGATGTAACATGGGCAGGATTGATGTCATATGGACAAGCACTAAAAACATCGTTTCTGGTGGGTTTACTGCATGTTAGCATTCAAGTGATACAATCATAGTGAACTGGAGACCCATCTACAACTAACCTGTTGTCAGTGGCTTAGGTAAGTGGCCACCAATTGCACAAACAAGACTCTCTGACATCATAGAAAAGTTGACGAAAAGTGGCTAAGGAGTCACCACTACTTCACATGTTTTCTTTATTACCTCAATTATTTGTTTGAAGTTTTCGATAAGATTGGTATCATTGTTACAGTATAACCTCGTTACAACAGATTTGCGTACAACAGATATTTGGATACAACATACCGATGTGCGATGCTCAGTCGGCTTTCCTATCTCTGCCTGTGATTAAACTTTCTTTACAGCGGATTCTGTTACAACACACACAGATGTAACAGACCAGTTTAATTTAAAAGGTTAGCAAGTTCATTTTTGCATCTCTACAATGGACTTTTCAAGTGCAGACAACCTTTCATTTCATATGTTTGCAGTTTTTGTGTTTCTACTCCACAGTAGCAATCAAACGAAAGCTATTGAAAACAATTAAAAATAATTTTGAATTAGTTGAAGCAAAACTTTTTGCATCCACTCGCAATAAGCAAAAGTGTGACGTCCTGGCAATCGTGTGATAGGATTTAAAATGTAGCAGTGTTATGTAATGTAGCAGTGTTATGTTATGTAGCAGTGTTATGTTATGTAACAGACCAGATGTTCATACATGAAATTTACTATCACTGGAACAAAAAAAAAATGTATGCCCTCATACAACATAGATGGCTGAATCTCCAAGCTTAGCAACGAGACCTTTGCTTGCACTTCGTTTATATTCACGAGTAGACAATAGAAATGCAAGTGTAGATTGAAGAAGAGAAAGAGTAGTAATAATAGTATGAGTGAATGAAAAGATGGGAAGGATGCCTTACAACAGGAGCACAGAAAATCTAAGAAGACACACGTGTGTGATTTTGTGACGTGCTTCATAGTGTCGCAAGAGGTTGAGACCGCTGAAAAACCCGAGTCATCCTGAATGAAATACCACCCTGTTTCAGTTGTAACTGAATCTTGAGAAATGACCAACATACGTTTAGGGTTTGACTTGTTTTTAACCGTTAAAAAGTCCAAACTCTTGTTATAACAGACTTTATCCATGATTCCATAAAAGTCTGTAGTAAGAGTATTTGGATTCCTCATACTGCTTTAATAGCAGACTAATATCATGATCACTATCATGGTGTTTTGTACTGTATAGGGATAAAGCACAGCCTTTTTAATGAACCAAAGTTGTGTTCCAGGTTTAAGGCCCTTTTAAGGGGACAGTTGAGGCTTTGGTTGATCTAATGGTACCGCATTTGACAAAATGAAATCAACGTTGGCCATCTGGCCACATGACTGCTACAGCCATGAAACTAACTTTGTCTAATTAAACCTGGCCCAACAAGATAAAAAAAATGCATTTGCAACCCGATCGGTAATGACACAGTCAATTTTGAACAAATAAAGTGCCTGTGAATTTCGGAAACTCGATGCGGAATGGAAGTTACGACAACACTCCACACTTCACAACATTCTTGAGAGAAATGAGCAACGGCAATGCAAACAACAGTTTTGAATAAACGATCAATCATTTCGAAAAAGTCGTGATACAAAGACGGGAATACACTCCTCAGGCAATGCACCACTCACCCGACCTTGTCCCGAAGTTTCAGGCTGTCAGGCAGCAGCACGTCTTCGAAGAAGCCGACTTCCCCAGTGTGTGGCCAGACCTGGAGAAGAGGACGGCCATTTGCAACTAGAAATTGGGGTTTTACACACAACTGGCATGCGATGGCAGGCTGCGGATTACAGCAGGCCACTTTGAGTTCTTCATCAAATGCATGCGTCAAATCACAAATTCACAGGTTGTTTCTTTTTCTTTCTTTTTTCTCTCCGGGGACTGCCACTCTAAGGGAGAATTGAAGTTGAGTCCTTGTACTCAGTATGGCACCCCTGAGCCAGCACACCAAGTCACACGCAAAGGAAAAATTGAGGGAACGCTTTTACAGCCTCCCATAGAGCCCAAAGACATTCGGCCCTGCTCTGCTCCTTTTTTCTTGAAAAATCAATTCAGCAAACAGCCAGTGATAATATTGCGGCATGGAAAGGAATGATGCTCGTGTTGCACCAACAGCTTTCATAGTACCTGTCATGCCCTGTCCCACAATGTATGAAATAAAAAGCCCAAGTATTTCGTGGCCACTTTTCATGCTAACCAAAGACATCTGACTGTGCACATATGACTCAGTCAATGTTTGGCACTAAATCCAGGGTGGTTTGCAAGGTTACTCTTGAAGTTCACCCTCTCCGCATGTGTGGCTTTAAAGAGGCCATGAAGACAAAGGCCAAGTTTGGTTCATTTGAAGCATTGCAACATAGATAACACTCAGACAACTTTTAACACAAACTTCGTTCAAATAGGCTACATAATTAGGAATCATGCGACACATTAGGTCATTTCCACCCTAGAACCTATGACGTATTATGGGCAGCTGTGCGATTGGCTGTGGCCGGAAAAATAAAATGCAAGTTAGGCAGGGCTTACACGCTTCCAGAACGAGCTATTTGTGCTTAAATTGAATGAATATTCTTTTCATAGCAGAAAGAATGGTGGGGTAAACGATGGAAGTTACCAAAAACACACAAAGTAATGCGTGCACAATGCTTGTTATAGCTGCACACTGTCCAACTCACATAAGTGGCATTGTCCTCTGTGACTGTGCTTGTCAGGCATACCCAATGTTTCACAGAACAATTGCTATCAATTGTAATGAAAATTAGCCAGGTACGAATCCGGTCAAAAACATTGGGAGTGCGAACAGTCCTGAACAGTATTGTGGTGGAATCTAGGAGGATCGACGGTAAACAAGGCATTTGGCTGTTCACTGCATCCCTAGTCAGCATACTTGCATTTGCTTCAGCACCTGTCATTGCAGACATCACAAAACACACGATCCAGAGGGAGAAACGAAACTTCGGATTAAGTAATTAAATTCTCAGTGAATAAAGCATCGTTTGCTGCAGGAGGAAGCGCTGGGGGCAGTATAAAACACTGAATATCTCGAATAAAACAAACTTGTGTTGTGTCTTCATGGGCCATTTTAATGCTCTTGTTTTTGGCACACGAGCACCAGTGAAGCTTGTCGGGCGAAGACTTTACACAGCTTGGAAGAGCGGCTTTCCCAACTGCCAATTTCTATGTGGGCAACATCTAAAACACTTTCCAAGCTCTGCAAGAAGGCTCCTCAATGAGCCAACAGGACGTATTTCCGCTTCTCAAGTACCTTCTCAGAGTCGGTGCCGCCCATGTCGGAAGTCGGGAGATCGCGCCCCTGTGCCTCGGCCTTACTCTTGGCGTCGGCCTCCTCGGTCGAAGTGAAGAAGGGCGGATTGCAGACGCAAAAGTCCACCTGTTCACCCTCCGCCTTCTCCACAGCGCCGACCAGAGAGTCCGCCTGCAACACTGCGCGAGTGTCGTACGTGCTTTTCGTAACACGCACTTTCCACAACATAAGCTCACAGCAGAAAACTCCAGCAATGTCTAACCCAACACATTTCGGCGGATGAGCTAGCAGTCTGCATCTACAGAACACGTGGAGGTCCTGGCAAGAAGAGGTGCACGACTGCGCTTTGAATGCAGAATAAGTTTGCTGCTGCACGTACAAATGATTGCCTGTACTCTGCTGCAACTGCACAGTTCTAAAGAGGAGGCGCTCATTTTTATCGCTCCCCCTCATCCCTTGTTTCTGTGCCAGCGATGACTATGCACTGCACACGCCGACATGAAAACATTTTCACATGTGTAAGACGAATCGCTAGCACAGACTTTGCTACCAATTCATGCTGCCATCCAAACAGGACAGTACAGCACTGCTGCACGCATTCTATTCAGGGAAATGTTTTTAAAGAGGGCTGTGGAACTTCCAAGTGAGTGTTCCTTTAAAAGCCAATGCAGTTTCCCCTCAGCCACCCAGCGTGCGTACCTTTGACGTGCTCTTGCAGGTTGTTGCGGCTGACATTTTCCACGGCTTGGGTGAAGGCTTCGGGGTCCGTCTCGGTGGCCAAGAAGTCCCAGCCACACTGCCTGTGGGCCAGCAATGCCAGAACGCAGGACGCTCCGGTCCCTGTCGGTGGGAAACAATCGTAGAGCTGTCCATTGTGTGCTTGTCCCCACCCCACTAATAGTTACTTGAAACTGCAAATTTTTCCAGGGTGGCGTGTTCTATTGCGCCAATTTACCTGGAATTCGTTCGCGTGGCCACAAATCTGATCATCCTAGTCGTTTGTGATTACGATGCACTTTCATCACGTGAAACGTGTTTTATAAGATGTAGTGTTCAACGCGCTAATACCTTGAAGCTTTACCTGGGCTATGAGGCGTGCCATACTGGAAGGCTTCGAATTAATTTTCGTTAAATGGAGATCGTTAACATAAGCCGAATTCTTGACAAACGAATGTTTTCACTAGCCGCTAGAAACAGCTTTCATTATTGCCCTTCATGCATGTTACTTTGGCGCAGATCACGGTGTTAAAACGTGTATCCCACTTTGCAGGTTTGAAGAAGTTTTCCTGCACTGCTTTATTTTTTTTTTTTAATTTGATAAACTGCCAGCAGCCGGCACTTCAGCTGGTAGAGATATTTGCCAGCACTCTCTACTGATTGGTTGTTCCGGCTTACGTCACCGTGAATGGTATGTCTACCGCCTACCTCTGCAGAGGGCAGAATTGAGCGACTTGGCGATTCATCTTAACAATACAGCGCAACAGAAACAAAGGCTTAGGCTGAGGGACACAGGACGAGCACTGCTTGTACTTCCAACTGAACTTTTGTTACAGAAACATGTCATATTTGTAAACACACATACACACACTTACGAAGAAAACAGTCGACCTGGTAAGTAATTGGTAGCAACTGTGCCAAAAACACAGGATGCAAAACAAAACCCAAAATGATTAATTACCGACCCCCTCGCACTAAGCATGTGTTGTGTACTTCAAAATGGCTAGCTATGTTACGTCGTTTCACACGTGTAGACAATCAAGTTCCTTGTTGGACAGGGCTATAGAAGGAACGCTGACACAATCTTCACCGACCTTGCGATTTCCACAGCCTCTACAATTTCCCTTGTCACAATCACGCTGAATGGCTTCGCACTCGTCAAACTTCGGAATTCACTTTCCAGAGGTGCCCTTGCAATCTCAGCAGTGTATGCCCAAGTGCCGTTTCACACTTTTGTGGACGTTGTTAATATGTTCTCTGAGCCTCGTGTTCAGACACCTGCCCGTCCGGCCCACATACTTTTTGCCACATGACAACGGAATCTCATAGACTACCGACGTTGTGCAGGTAGCACTGTCTGCCATGGTTACCGTGGCGCAGTGGTTGCGCCTCTGGTTCCTGATCATGAGGTGCCTGAATTGATCCCACCTGCTGCAATTTTTAAATTTTTTATGGCATTTGTTCCTTGCGATTGTCGTCGCCCTATTCATGGTGTTTATTTATTCAGAACCTCGATGCTAGGTAAGACAGATCCGCTCGGTTCTGTTGCACCATTCCATTTTTATTTTTTTATTCGAAACCCGAATTTGTGGGTTGGGTTGCGTTCGGTTAAGTTTGGCTAGGTTAAGTTAGAGTACGCGGCTTAAAATGCATACGAATAAAGCATGCACAGAAAGCAAGTCAGCTGCGCGGGATACGGCAAAAAAAAACTGCCGGCAGGATGGTCACATGGTCGTGACTAGTTTTGCCGGCAGTTTTTCACCATTGGCTGGCTGCATTCACGTCACAAGGGAAGGAACTGCCGGCAACTTTTCTCCCGGGTTAATCTACCGGCTGCCGGCAAAATAGGCGCAGCCTTCCTTTTTTATTTTATTGCGCTAGAGCTAGAAGTGCTGCTGTTTTCTAGTTTGAATGCAAAGTTGCCCGGCGGCCACTCACCGATGTCGACGCCCACGACGCTGTCCTTCTTGTTCAGCACCTTCTCCACCAAGTCTTGGACCCAGAGGATGTAGTTGAGGCGCTGCGGCACGGCCGGCACCAGCCGGCCGGGTGGCAGCTGAACGTCCAGGTTGAAGAAGTGCTTCATCAGCGTGCTGGACAGCGCGCGCTGCGCATTGACGTCCTTGAAATCGAGCTTCGCCTTGCCGAGTGTGTTGTAGGTGACGTACTCGGCGAAATCGGCGTGTTCCTTAGCTAGGATCGTAAAGTCCGGAGGCGTGCTAAACACGCTCCGCTGGTGCATGAGCAGCACGTCTCTTTTCATCGTGGTGTCGCACTACGGCCGTCCGATTTACCGAAGCACAGCCACGTAATATCGTCCCAGAAGATTCGGATAGCTAGAGTTGACTCTACAGGGCGTACAGTGCCTGCGATGGCGGTGAAAACATTGACACTCTACAACAACGTGAACGCGTCGAAACTTCCGCCATGTCTACTTTGAGCAGACGATGCGCGTGCAATGGTGCTGGCCAACGGCGGCAACAAGTCGTGGGTCCTATTCACTCGCAAAATTTGCGGCCCTGTTTTAACAAAGCAAAATGTTTAAGAATTTATCACTTTTAAGATTTTGTAATTTTGGATTCTGAATTTTTTAACGTTGACTGTGTTAAAGCCCAAAACGAGTCCAATCCAAGTCCATTATGCAGGAACTTTTTTTTGTCTGCTACAGCTGTTTCGTTCAGGTTCAAAACAAGCTGGCTAATAGATGACAAGTTTACGCTACATCGTCCGGTCACTCGCATTCGCAAGAGCTACAAGTGTGCGCATGATGAGGTGACATTTCTAGACTCTTTTATATCATTGTTCCGTAAGGCGCCTGGTAAACCTTGCACGCTTCGCATGTCTACAACACAGTTCACTCTTTCTCACCGCAGCTCTGACGGCCTACGCCATCCCAAGATATACACTCGTACTGGCGACAAAGGTGTGTTCTTCTTATGGACGTGATTTCTGCCTGCGCTGTGGGGCCCTGTAAACATGCGGCCTGTGCGAACGTGCGTCTGTGTGGACATGTGGCTTTGCCGCAGGTCAGCCCGACATAACCTGACAACTCACGGAACATGCAGGGCTTTTTAAGCATACCTTTTCTAGCGTGTTCCCAGACCAATCGAAACCCCGCACGACAAGGAAAGCAAGCCGGCTAATCGCGGGCATTCGTAGTGGTCTTACCGGAACACCGATTGGATGCGAGACCGTGGTGTGATTACTATCAAGCTATCTTTGCCATCGAGCCGAGCGGCACTCAAACGCCTTACTAGAGGGTCTTTAGACACGACCAACGCTGTTGGTTCTGCTTAATTCGAATTGATTGTGAAAAAAAAAAGCAATGGGATGGAATATTCCGCTTCAGAAACGGGTGCTAGACGTGCTTAGAGCCGTGCACATACAAATGCTGTGTGCTCGCGCTGTAGTCAAGAGAAATCGAAAAATGTCATTTAGCTTGATTTCCACTTTCTCTCATTTGTTACGTGTCTCGACGACAGGCCTAGAAGGGAGCTAGAAATATCATAACTTGGGGAGTTGGGGCAAAAAAGAGTCAGGTCGCAAGTTTTTGGAGTTCTCCAGCCTTGAAAAACAGACTAGTTGAAAGTAGGAAGGCAGGCAGGGGGCCCTAAACTCCATCCCCCGGTTTCCTGAAGCTCCAGCACAAGAAAGAATGTATGTGCACATTGTGGTGCTTAAAGCCATCTATCCCCTTTGGAATTACCTGAATACAGTGATAGATAGATAGATTTGGATAGATGTCTTGTGCAGTGCAATTGCGTTCTGAGATCACTACTAAATGCGAAAAAAGAACGAGTGCACAGTCGATGCATCTGTCCGCACTTGCATCTTCTCTTTGTCCCATCTTGTTTGCTCTGCGATGATTGAAGGGTCAGCTGGGCCAACCATCTGGCCTGTGCCAAGGTTCTTCACAATTGGCTGATTCGACCACGTTGCAGGCACATCTTCCACGTACACTGGCCAGCGGAGGCGAAAGGATGACGCTGTGTTCGAGGCCCTGGGCGCTACAGACGAACTCAACTCACACATAGGCTATGTCCGCTCAGTGCTAAAGCACCCGGAGGTCAGCGAACAGCTAAAGTGGGTCAGTACCTTGAAATCGTTCTTCAGGCGGAGTTGTACGTACATGCTGCTCGCTCCATCCTCATCGACCACGTGATGTTGAAACGTATAATTCATTAACCGCAATGATCAGAAATTCATTAACATGACACCCAGTGCCTGCATCAGTGAACACCGTTTAGACACCACTTGAGCCACCAGTTAGTATGAAACTAAGGAGTCATTTGAGATAGGGGGCGAGGCAGTGGAAGTGGTAAGCGAATATATCTACTTAGGCCACGTACGGACCAGGGATCCCAACCATGAGGCAGAGATAATTAGAAGGATCAGAATGGGGTGGAGTGCATACGGTAAACATTCTGAGGTAATGAATGGCAGCCTACCATTGTCCCTGAAGAAGAAAGTGTATGACAGCTGCATCTTACCGGTACTCACCTACGGGGCAGAAACTTGGAGGCTTACTAAGAGGGTTCAACTTAAATTGGGAACGACTCAGCGGGCAATGGAGTGCAAAATGATAGGTGTAAGATGAAGGGAAAAGAAGAGAGCGGAGTGGGCCAGGGAACAAATGCGTGTTAAGGACATCTTAGTAGAAATTAAGAAGAATAAATGGACGTGGGCAGGGCATGTAGTTCGAAGGCAAGATAACCATTGGTCATTAAGGGTAAAACTATGGACCTCTAGACAAGGCAAGCATGGCAGGGGGCGGCAGAAAGTTGGATGGGAAGATGAGACCAAGAAGTTTGCGGGGATAAATCGGTCGCAGTTAGCACAGGACCGGGATAATTCGAAATCTATGGGAGCGGCCTTCGCCCTGCAGTGGGCGTAGATAGGCTGGTGATGAAGGAGTCATCACGACGGAAAGTTGCGTAAGTTAATGTTGAGACATCATGGAAAAGGTGCAAAAAAAAGATATCACTGGTGCTATAAGTTGTCTTTGGGTTTGGTGGCTTGGAGTGCTCCTTACCTGCAGTATATATCTCCAGCAGCTGGCAAATGATGCAAAGAAGTAATTGCGCAGGTATTAATGCTGTGAGACCTTTGCTGACTCAAAATGGTTATGTGTGAGCTTCATTTTCAAAAAAGAAGGGATAACGACCCACATACCTGGAGAATTTGTGCATGTGTGTTAACTTTTTTTTTTGTTCTGTGCATACCGTTTAAAACTGTCATCTGTCCCAATGGCAAATATTTAATCCCTAATTGCTATATTTTCTATTGTTTCAAACTCACAAATTTTTTTCCAAAGTTTTTGTAAAGGGTCCTGTGTTGCAGTGAATCTCTGGTACGGTTTTTGTATGCGAGTTAGCTATAACTGCCAATGATTAATTTTCGTAATTAGTATTGCTTGCAGAAGTTATTTAGTTTTATCTTGAAAGCAATGTTTGTTGTCATGAAGTGTCACCGAGTACACAGAAGGGAATATTTTTTTTGTGTCATAGGGGTGTATTGAAAAGTAAGTACTAACTCAGTGCTGTCATGCCACCAGCATTTATTTTGGATACATGTCTCCAGGCTTTCTCTCAGATGTGCTAGAACAACAGCAAAAACATGGAAACAGATTTGTCACTCCAGTTCAGCCACATTCAGTATAGACTTCTTGTATGTGCTGTGAGCACCTGACCGATTCTACGATCAAAAGAGTGCATTTGATGGTCTTTTCATTTGCTTTGGTGTGGCGGCAAGTGGTATAAACTAGTGTCAACTTCTGCTTACATAATTTCAATTAGTGCGCATGTGAGCTCAAAAAAGGAAGCCTATTGCACCAAATGTAGACTAACTGCCCAGCTCGTATAAGTGTCATTATTTAGGATACCAAACTTTTAACATGCATGGTGCGAGGATGTATTTAGTACAAATATGACTGTGCCATTAAATCGCCTAATATTGATAATGTACAGTCTTTGTCAAAATTTTCTAGGCCATGCCAAAAATGCATAAAATCACAAAAAAAAATTATTGTACCAGCTTACCTATCAAGCAATCCTGAAACATTTTATCCCAGAAAGAGGAAAGAAAAGCACGTTTCTTTCTCACTTTCATTAAAACTTTGGTCACAGTGAAGCGTTATGCTTTGAGCACTGAATTCTTTGTGGCCCAGAAACCCTTAACATGGCGCCTAGAAAATTTTGGCAAAGACTGTACCTCTGGCACACAAATGCTTCGCTGCTGCAGGTGCAGTGCCTACTGCAAGACCTTCAGGCTTCCATCGCAACACCTAAGTCGTCGGCATCTGAGGGACAGAGAGGTAAGTCTTCTCTGGTCACACATAAGCTGCGTAATTGAAGTCACCGTGTGGCAGTTTGGTACTGCAGGTCACAGCGACTCGCTGATGAAGATATTTTGTTTGGTGTTCACAACAGTGTTTAAGTGAGCTAATGAAGATATTTTGTTTGGTGTTCACAACAGTGTTTAAGTGAGATTGCCTATCTGGTGTTGTTTGTTCAATGTTCAAGTGCTGCACAAAGACACATACTGTACACTACCGTTCATTTGCAGGCTCAGTATTTCATGGATTCAATCGAAGGTGTTACCAGAATGTTTTTTGGGTGCTAAATTATGCAAGAGGCATTCACTGGAAACACCCAACCACCGAGAAAGCTATTGTGGATCGCTACCTTGTCTTACTTATACCAGAGTCCTTCAATGCTTTACTGGTCACGAAACTTCGGCGCTCGCTTCATGTAGGGACCACGCGCACCACTACAGGCGCCACCGCCGCACGAAGGTCATCCAGCCGCCGCGCGTGCGGCGTATTGGCCAGCTCTTGGCGTGCAAACGCTCGCTGCTTTTGGTGTCTGCGCGCTGATTAAGTGTGTTTTTTTTTTCGTAGTAGTTAGCGATGAATAGTCCAGTTATTGTGGTTATCACCAGCCTTCAATGGGGTTTTATTTTTCGAAGAAAGTTACCGTAGGCTTCGGCCGCAAACGGCAACGGCGTCTGTGTGCTCTGGCACAAGCGCTGCGCCGTCGTGTTTACGGATTTTTAAATCTATATTGCTTCTTTTCTTAAAGCAAAGTTGTAAATACCACACATACGGTAGCTGTGTAGTCACGGACTGCTGCGGGCCTATCGATAATACAATAAAAAAACTGAAAGAAACCAAGTACGCGTCATTCCGACTACGCTTAATGAATCCGTTGATTGCTCTGGAATGCACAGAACGCTAAAGAGATAGCCCAATAGTGCTGTCTTTTCGATGAGTGGGTACATACTTGAGAATATCTAAAAACGCTGCAGAAACGCGAAGGATCAAAACACGAAGAGATATATGTTGCACCATGTGTCTTTCTGCTTCCACGCTTTGCAATCCTTGCAAAAACAGGAAGCGAAAAAAGAACAACGAAACTGATTTTATCACGCGCAACGAAAAATTTCAATGTTACGAAGGGAGACAAAAGAGCGTGGTCCAGCGCACAAAAATTTATTTTTTCGCGGTGCGATGTGCACCACACGGAGGAAACAGAATATTGCCACGTAGCCAAGAACGACGCAAAGCTTTTCTGAACGCAGTGACCTAGGGATCTACTGCACTACAAAAGACTAGAATGAAACACAAACGGCGAAGAAGCAGCCCGCAGTATGACTTGAACAGATGAACGTCGATAAAGTGAGTTGCGCGGCGTTTGCTATGCATGCATTACTCTTGGAAAGTTATTAATTTCAGACCCATGGAAACAGGATCGAGAACAGTTTTGAAGAAACAAAAAATCAAGTTAGCGACAAGGTGGCACCCTTTCCATATCAAACAATATTGCCCGATGGGATGTATGACAAAAAGAGCAAACGGGCGCTCCGGTTGAAACGCCGGATAAGAAACCGGAATCGGCCACGCGCGGTTACAAAACAAACAAAAGGAACACTAAGGGATAATTCGCGGAAATATGAAAAGTAAAAGCACAAGGATGTCCCAAAGCTTTTTTACACGCGAGCCTGAGCGCAAGGTAATACAAGTTTGCAAACAGGTAATGAAGCACCGCTACAAACTGACTGATATGGCAAAAATCCTGCTTTAAGATAGCCTTGTACAATTCTAGGTCCACGATGCTCTCAAAAGGGTACATTGCTTTTTCCATTCTCACACACAGTGCATTTCCACACACTGCGGCACACTTATAATCGAAGCTGAAATCTCCCGTTGCTTGCCTTGGAATGGCCCCCCTCCATTTATCACACAGCTGCCCGTCACTCGGTCAACAGAACAAGGAAACATTTTCTGTGGTATCGTTGTACAAGGAACGACATCCCGGGACGCAACACATGTTCGGCATCGTCGTTGCACTACTTAAGTCGCGTCACAAGAGCGCGATATGCACGATACATTTTTTTCCCGCACAAAACAAACACAACTCGCCGCGGCTCCGCCGTTCGAGCCAGCGCAACGCCGCCCGAGGAGTGACCTCAGTGAGAGGGTGGCGCCACGGCGCGGCGGCCGAGCGCAGCATATGAAGCTCTCCCATTGAGTTACGGAGCAGTTTCGTGACCAGTAAAGCATTGAAGGACTCTGCTTATACTTACATTTCATTAAGCACTTTATTATACGCCATGGTAGGCTGTGAAAGGCCGTGTATGCATTGATATGACTGCCTGGCCGCAGAACAGGGCAGAGAACGTGTGGTTTGCAGTATTGTGCTGCAAAATGTTTGTGAGACTTTTGTGGACTGTCAACATAGTGAACAAGCGCTTTTGCTATGATACTCGTGCAATTGTCACTCTTTTTCTATGCCCCATAACGAAACAAACTCTTAAAGGAGCCATGAAGAGAAAACACAAGTTTGGTTAATTCAAAAGATTGTCTCGTTTTAATCATACTGACACCACTTTTAACGTAAACTTCGCTCAAATAAGCTACATAATTAGGAAAAACGGGAATGGTCATGCGACCCACCAGCTCATTTCCCGCAACAGCACCTATGTCGTCACATGGGCTAAGCTCTGCGATTGGCGGAGGCTGGCAGAAGCAGACGCAAATTAGGTAGAACTTACAAACTAGACGAACGAGCGATTTGCGCTTAAATTTAGGGCACATTCTTTACAAAGCAATAAGAATGATGGGACAAACAGTGGAAGTTACGAAAGCACATGTAAACATAGAAGTACTGATGCGTTCTGCTGTTCGTACTGCGCACAGCATGCTTGGTTTCGCTGCACAGCAACACGGAGCTTGGGGTTGTCTCAGACGACACTGGCCGATTGACGCAAGCAACGGTGTCTTACGTGACCCCATTTGTCGAGCGAGCACTGTTTCAGGGAATGAATATTTTTCAGGGAACGAACAAGCCAAATTTAAATGCGGGCAAAAACAAACCAAACGCTTGCCACGGTATGGTGGCGCCATCTAGGTTACGGAACGTAAAGAAACGCGGGAACAAACCAACACCGCTCTACAGGGTGGACAACCTTCGAACGGTCCCGTGCCGCCGCAATTGGGCCAACGGGCTCAGCGCGTTATTCTTTTCGTTTCCCACGAGACCTAGCAACGCGAAACAGACAATATGATTCAAACTTCTTCAGTAAACCACGTTGCCGCGATAATTTTAGCGCGGTTTTGACACAATGACTTGTTTCGGCGGCGAGCGAGCAACCAAAAATGGCGGCTCCAGCGTATACGTGTCTCTACCCTGTTTGGCGGATGCGTGAATGAAGGTACTCTAGGCTGCAGAGCGGTCGATTTCAGTGATGTCACTTGGGACCACAAAAACGTACGATTTAGCAGGAAAATCAAAATTTTAACCTGAATTGTTTAATTTCTCAGTGAATAAAGCACCGTTTGTATCCGGACAAGCGCTGGGGGCACTATAAAACACGAAATCTTTCGAATAAAACCAACTTGCATTTTCTCTTCATGGCTCCTTTAAAACATACAGAAAAAGGAAACGAAAAATTCGCAAAATGTTTTTGATTCAGTACAAACATGACTAAGTAATGGGACATCTTGAAGGTAGCGCACTTAAACACGGACACTAGCGAAATAAACGACAAACCACTAGTGTCCCTGTTTAAGTGTGCTACCTTCAAGATGTCCCTCCCGTATGCATTACCAACTAGCCCAGTTGTCATTTCTTCTACATGACTAAGTAACTTTAGCATTTCATTATTTGTTATTGAAAGTGCACAACACATTTCTAGATAACGGTGAGCTATACCTCATCTGGCTATACCTAAGACGTGCTTGCAGAAAAATTTCAAACAAAATATTTGGGTCTGAAGTAGTAGACTAAGTAGCATAGTGGTTCTTTTTAAATGTCTTCAGATTATGGAGTAAAGGAAAGCTCAGGAGAGACCCCTGCGTCACCTCTAGGGGAGCCGGAAACACTATCTCAGACGGCCTCCTGCTTTGCTTGTACAGTAAATTTGTACTGCAAGGGGACGCCATCTTAGTTTGAATTCATGAAAGTTCGAACTAACGATAGCGAGCAATAACAATGGGACACTGCAACTGGGAAGCCATAGCGGCGTGTCAGCACTTTGATTCTTGAAAAAAAGGCAGTGATTGTGGCCTGCCTTATGTACGTAAAGGCGATATTTATCATTTCTTGATCTAACTAATCAATGTACAGTCTAACCTCGTTTTGACGTAGTAGTGTAGGGACAGCAAATTAGTTCATTATATCCGATATTCATTTAACAGTAGAAGTAAAAATCAGCTGTAACAAATTGACAGTCTGGCTCGCGCAAAAATGCTTGATACAAAAATGCATTTTTTAGGCTTCCAAACCACTATAAACAAGGCAACCCTTACCTTCCTGCTTATTGCATTTGCAGCTGAATGAGCTGGAACATGAGCGCGTGAAATTACGACAGGACAAAGTTCACTTGACGAAACAGGCCTGCGTCCTTATTTATTTGATGAGGGTGTGATCTTCGTGTGGTGGATACTCACAGCACTGAGCAGGATGGAGTTTTATACAGTGTCCACGAACAAAAGCGACTATATACTTCTGCAGTTTCAAATGCCGGAGGGTTTTTCGCAGTAGCTTCTCAGCCTCCTGGTCAAATATTTTTTTGTTATATCCAATATCGCATGTGGCTCACAGTTTCAGTTTTGTTATAAAAGAATAAGTGCCATTTAAGTGAAGCGGGACCAACCAAAAATCATATTTAGTTCACTATAGCCGATAACTTGCTATATCAGTGTTCTTTATAACGAGGTTCAACTGTAGTGTAAAGCCTCATTGTCACTTCTTAAAAACTGAAGAAAAAACAAGTCCTTCGTCCCGTAGTCTTTCTTGTCCAAGTTTTTTTTTTTTTTTTTGCGCTGTTTCCCATTATGAACCTATACCAACAAGCCCAACTCGCAGTTCTTCTAAAAAACGCGTGCCATTTGGTCTGGCTGTGACTTCTGACTGGATGGCCGCACTATGCCTCCAGCGTGTCATCATTGGCAGCATTATGTTCTGCGCCTCTCACCTTTGGCGATGCCCTCATATGTCAGCGCTCCACACACACCACTGCATTCAGGTCCTCATCGACAGGATTCGCAAAGAGTGTGTCTTCCATAATGCCCACCTTGTGAGGTTTAGATTGGTTTCACCCAATTTTGCCTTCTCCATTCTATAGAGCCCCGTGTGTAGGCACAGTCGCGTTTCTGTGGCCAAGTGCCAAGATCGTGGCCAAGGGCCAAGAAGTCGGCACGGTGGCTCGTAGTTCGAAGTATCCGTGGCGGAGCCTAGTCGGGTTTGTATTAATGGGCTTCTCTATACATAGCCTTCTATGGAGACTTGGCGAGATCAACTCATATGGCTAAAATTATCTATACATTTGAATTATGGAAGTTTGAATTGGCGAGCTTTTACTGTATTTTGTGCACTCGTGCCACCTCCTCCGCTCACTTGACTATCATCTGCTTCGTCTCCGCTTGGTAAGCCGGGCTTTCGGCGCCATTGCTAGGATGCGGTTGCCAGTGACCTCCGATGAGCGTGAAGAGACCATGTGGCTTCCTCCATACTTCTCCCAGTGTGTTGGTGACCACTCGGGCCTCTCCTAAGCTTTCTTCCCTCCATGCTTTAGAATAGACCAGGGCAGTGGAATGCCAGAAGTAAGAACGTCTCTGTTATAGAAAAGTGCACTGTACAAGAACACATTGTACATGAGAAGTCTGGCATTTCATAATTGTTGCACAAGCTTTGACGCTAAGCATTCATGATTGGAAATGGATTTAATTAAATAGGCTGAATACTTCTTTTCGATGAATTTGGCATTGCTTTCATGCTGCCTTTGTTTCTTTTCTTTTTTTTCTTTTTTTTTTTCATTCATTTCTACAGTAAAGACGGAGTTTCCTGCTGAGCACATCAAGGAACTGGAGGAGTGGATTGACGCACATTCCGCAAGCCTGCCTCCACTCAAGAATTTTATTCTCCCTGTAAGGTCGCATGTTTCACTCCCGTAGCATGAGAAGCGCTTTGCTTTTGAGCTAGAATACTTGCAGAAAGAAAGTGACAGAATAATAGGAATGTACTGTCGGATTTATTTAAAGAATCTCCATAGAAAATATTTAACCTGCCTTTATGTATCCTTTCCCTCAGTGAGGCTGACTGGACATAGGGCTTTACAGATCCCTTATTTGTGTGAATAGGAAATCTAGGCATCTTGTCACTTCTATCTCATCTTGTATACTATGAGGCTGGATGTAGTCTTGTGGGGAATCTCATTTTGTTACTTGTTGTAGCAGATAGTAGTTGCTTATTCCTTGGCATATATGTAGCAGACATCTTTGCCGGAAAGTGACTCTGTAAGAGGAGAAAATGAGGCAGAACTGTAGGGGGTGTGTCTATACAGCACGCACGTCAAAAAAAGAGAGAAAGCCAAGAATGAAATCGTGAAGAACGGGATGCAGTTTGTTTTGGCGTACAAATGATATTTGAGTCAGGATTTTCTAACATGTAAAGGAAGTGAGAGGTCTGCCTAACATGTTGTATTGAATGTGTTAGGCTAGTAATATCTTAACTTTCACAGCATGAAAAATTTTTGCTGTAAAAGTCATCCAGGATGAATGCGTGGTGTCTCGTTGTGTCCTCTCTCAGATTGCATCCGCATTCACAGCCTCCAAAGAAAGCACCCTTAAAGGCTGCTTGGAAAAATCCTGTTTCCACCCTTCCTCCCTTTTTTTTTTTTTCTTTCTTTCTTTCTGAAATGACCGTCAGCAGAGATGGGTTTCTTGGTTTGGTAAACGAAGGAACAAATGTGTTACGTGTGCGAGCACATCAATGTGTGAGGAAATGTGCTTGAGTGTCTTTGCTTTCTCTCTCATTTTTCTATTCTCCAAGTCTGGAAGCCCCGCTGGAGCTGCCCTCCACATTGCCCGGTCCGTCTGCCGGCGTGCTGAACGAAGGTACTGTGCTTGCATTCCGCGCTTTCTGAATGCAGTGCTCAATTTGCATGGAGTTTGTAGTTTTTCACTCAGTTGCAGCCATTTCTTTGCTTACAACAATCAGCGGAGGGCACTGGGGTGCAGTGATATTGCTAGCATTGAGTCCGGCAGTCCCCAAGTGGCATGAAGAAGGGGAAAACTGCCCGAAGGAATTGCTTCAGAAAAACAAAATTGGTCATTATCATTTCAAATGTGGTCAGTGGACTGTTGGTTCAGCTTTAATACACGCCACACACAAACATGCAGGTTGCTATCAAGAAAATGTTTCTACAAGGTTAACATGAGCGCCGTTTACTTGTAGAAAAAGTGGACGTACTGTGGTTATAACATTGTAGCTACCGTTTTTGAAATGCTGGTTATTTTTCCTGTGTTTATTCCTTTTTGTCTTGTTGTAAAAGTTTTGAAAATTAGCAACAGTATTTCGGACTAGGTGTACGCAATTTAAAACCTGCATTGAATGAGAGCGAATATGTGGAAGTTTCGAAGTTTCGCTCGACTCTCGTACATTTCCACTGCCATGACCCTCACCCCCCTTCCCACTTCTTCGAAAAATATTTTAATTATCACTTTGCAAAAATAAAATGGCATGTTAGGCTAAGTACAGTGCACAGAAGCAAAGAAAGATAACAAAAGTTGGCATTGGTTGCTAGGATGGCTTTCATTGTTGCCTGTATAGTACGACACAAAAATGTAGTTTGGGACGAAAATGCTGTGCGTCCAGTCCAAAGGAATAAAAGATGGCAGGACCGTTACTATCAGTTGTGAGCATACATTTCACTCACAGTTACATTGTTCTTTATCTTGAGCTGAAATTGAGGTAACACTGTATTTTCACCCAGGGTAACAACCCTGTTCCACGACGAGGAAGTGGACGACGTTGTGATGCGTTACCTTAACAGGTGAGTACGTTGTCACAGCATAAGAGGTTCTAAAGAGAAATATTTGCTAGTCTTCTTTGTTCTCTTCTACTTATGGCTGTGTGGGATTATATCGTGGAGTCCAATGCTTGCGTCAGGAGCATCCTTTTCGTTGTTGTTGTTTTTGAAAACCAGTTATTTATCATTGCAAAGTAACCTTTCTTTTACCAATTCCACCAATGGGCATTACGAGGTGCAGACTAGAATTTCGTTTAAAAAGGGTGTTCAGGCATTGAGCAAGAAGGAAGCGGGAAAAAGTGGTATGTATGGGTTAGGCTACTTCAACCAAAGTCATGAGCGTCGGCAGGGGGGGTTCAAAAGGGGCTCTTTTCTCCCCCACCCCCCTAAGCTGCACCAGCACTTGCTCCGCCCCCCTGCTCACTTTTCCTCAGCCCGAAGCTCCGTCTGGGCTTGCTTATATTTCGCTGAAATTTGTGATCAGAAGCTTTCTCCACAATGTTCTTTGCAACCTTACCGTCAAAAAAGAGGGGATGGGAGGGGTTCTGTAGGGGTTTGTTCAACGAGAATGCAAGTGGACACCACAGAAGGGTCTAAGCCAGCCACTCCTGGACACCTTTACCCCACAAATTCTATTCGTGCATATTTCCTGAAAAAGTGGTTTTCACTTTTAGAGTGGTTTTCACTTTTAGATGAATTCGAGACCTGGCTTGTCCATCCCCGTATTGGCTAGGCCTGGGTTCTTTGTCAACGACCCCATCAACAGGTGCTGAACCATGGGTTCTTTGTTAACGACCCCCTTCGCCTATCAACAGGTGCTGAACCGTTCAAGGGCCCTGTCAAATGTATCAGAAAGGCTGGCCTTTGTGCGTTTGTTCCTGCGAAACATTCTGGTTGCGGAAGCGGCTGCTTGGAGTCGGAACGTGTACATTTACTTTTAGGGGCGAAGCCCATTAGGGGCTGGGGCTGTTGGCATCTCCTGTCGTCGTCGTCATCGTAATCGTTGTTGTCGTTATTGTTAAAACTCTGGGAAAGTCATTGCGCTTCGCGCTAGAACATAATGCGTACTAAGAAAACACAGGGACACTCATTTTCCAACGCCTCGAGCTAGAAAGCTTCGTGCTTCAAAGTCAAAAGACTTCTATACCTCTACCCCCCAATGGTTTCATCTCTGTTGGCAAAAGCGCCAAGGCGCCAAGAATACACTTATACGCTGCATGCCTCGCCCCTCCCCAGGTTTCACGTTAGTGGAGGTGGCCCGGGATTTTTCCCACACAGCTTTGCTAAAGCTGGAAAGCCATGACTGCAAAGAACGAAGTTCCGGTGAATATGATAATCCATTCCGACACTGCGTACTTCCACCGTGTTTAACACAAAAGGCCAAAGGGGCCCCTCGGTGTCAACAAAATAAATGCATCCATCAGTTGAAGTGTGCTCAAATGCATGCTCTTCATTTTGAAACTTGGGCAAGGGCCTCTGGGTGTGTGCTCCAAAGACTTTGCCGAGTGCCTTGGTGATGAACTGTTTTGGTTCTGCCCGTCACCTTTCGGTTCTACTTTTTTTCTTTTGTGAGTGGACTGGCGAGTTCACAGCATCACCTGAAGTCGTACTCGTGGCTCCCGTTCGAAAGAAAAAGAATTGATGCTGCCCCCCCTCCCCCTTTTTTTGGCTCCTCTGCGAGGAGGGGGCAGTGACAGGTGAAATCAGCAGCACCAGTGTTCAACCATTCAGCTGGCGTGGTGTCAGAAACTCAATCTTTCCCTTCTAAGCCAGTCGTAACCACCGCATGTACCACCTCATAGGTAGACAGGACGGAGAAGAAGAAAAAAATTCAACTGGGGCACCTCACAGCCTCCGTGCACGAAAGTGAGCTCGCGTCTGTTAGCATTGCAGAGCTGTTTCGGGCAAGTGCAAAAGTAGTCCATTTTAACTTTTTGGAAAACTAAAATGTACTAAAGCTTCTTTTAGAAACAAAAAAAGCCAATGCTGATTTTTACGTAGCTTCTTGCGTGGTAAAGAAGAGAAAATTTTCCGAGCATAGATATTTCTACTACCATTGCCACGCCTGAGCAACCCCCGTTATCTCGGGACAATTTCCACAACACTTCACCCTCAGATCATCCCTTGGAGGTAAACTCCATCGGACACAATAGTCCAGGTCCAGCCTTTCGTGTTCAAAACGTTTGGGTACACCCACTTTGGGGCTAAAGACTAATCGAACCTAATTCATTACCAATTTCGTGTTTTTTTTAATGTGTAGCATTCTTTGCAGAGTACCCCCACAGCCAGGACTCTGTAACACCATGAATTTCCACAAAATTGAAGATATCACGGAAGTTCCACCTGTAATCATTATGATAGCATAAATAGAGATAATTGGTTGGACAGGACTTACAAAAAACAAAAAAATTGGCTGTAAAAAAACTCACACTCAAGACAAGCGGCATAAGAATTCTATGCATTAGTGGACAATTCTCTGAATTTCTGCAGAATTCTTTGTTTTTTTTTTTCACTATTCTTTATGAGATCAAACATGCTTGTTCTGCCTAGCCTCTCTTTAACATGGCCCATGAAGTTATCCCGTTATCCTGTGATATGCATGCTAATTGGATAAATTATTGAGTGAGTTAGTTCTGACCCTTTAGTTGGTATACATATTCAGGTTACCTTAATCGAAAGCCGCATTTTTAGTTTCAACCTTATGTGATGGATGGGCGCTCGTCGGGTTCACACGGGAAGAGAGGGAGAATACGATTTTTAGTGTTGACTGTGTTGGCTAAGCTAAAGCTAGATGTTCTGCATGTGAAGAATGAATCTTCGTAAAAAAATTGACATTATGAACAGACAGCTTCACAGTTTAGAGGTGGAGCAGCACATTCCATCTCTGATGGAAACGATTACCAAGTGCAGGGTAAAAGCGAAAGAAGTCCTTACTGATTTGCAGTCAGAAAATGACGAGACAGCAGGGCAGCTTGGCACAAAACTCAGTGTGCTGCGAACAATCGCATGCCTAACACAGGCCAGCGAAACACTCCAGAACTCCAGAAGAAACTTGTACCATCTTCATCCCTTGCTTTTACTGTCTGGTATCAGCATAAGAAGAAAGATTTGGAGGCGCCCCAGCATTTTCTTTCCTTTTATTGCATCACCTACAAGCGTCGAGGCAACGAGCAAGATATGAAACGAGGCTTTTCAATCCACTTCACAAATGCTGCCGTTTTGACTACTTCGACTCTGAAGCTGAACATTGGCGTCGATCATGAAAGAACAAGGACTTCAGTAAAGCCCGTAGGACTTCCTGGCATTCGCTGAGGGGTACATTCCTGTTGGTGTGTACCCCTCAGCAATTTCCAAGAAGTTCATCATATTCCCTGCAGTTATATGTTGTCCTGATCGAGCGTTCGTTTGGCATGATTCGGGGTGTAAAGAGGTGGCTTCGTTCGAGGGTGTTTGACAACTGTCTGTACTCGTCGCGCTTCAGCTGTATTGTGAAAAGGTTGAAAAGGAGAGGCAAAGAATGTTCACAGAGATAACCACTTTGTGATGCGTGTGCCTGTAGATGCATGTTGCTTATATTAAGTGCAGAGCACTCTAGGGGCTCACCTTGTTGTCATGGCTTGCTCGCTGGACCCAAGTAGAGCCACATGGCGTTCCGTCATCGCGACGCAACCCAGGGGCTTCGAAGGCCAAGTGGTTTATATCGTCATAAGCGTTCGAAACTCGTGAACTGCTGGCGCTTGTCATGCATCTCCCCAGTGTTTAGCGCAAAGAAAACTGAAGGATATCTTTGAGGCAAAATATATGTAATTAACCGGCAGTGCCCACGTTCATTTAGTTAGGAATGCTAGTTGGATTTGTTTTTACGACAGTAAGCGAAAAAAAGTGGCAGTGCAATGCCGGCACGTGCGGTAGGAAAAGCAAGCACAAAAAGAACAGATCACCCGCTGGTGCAGTTTCAGGCAGGGGACGCGTGAGCACTGTGAAGGCGGGAAATTTGGCTTGCATTGGGTGGTAGCAGTAAGTGGATAACGGTGCTACAGCCCATTATGGCAAATCACTGCTCTGCACTTCCGACAGCTTTCACAGTGAGTGGAACAGCTTCAATTTTTATGGATGAGTGATTATAAAAATTAGTCTTTGCAAAGCAAACAATGTTTTGCAATTTATTTAATTTTACATGGTTACCGGATTGGTACAAGACAATGGACCTTTGCCCAGTACCAATCCTCCTAGCAGCCGCCACGGCGAACTAAGCAGTGAGGGCAGGAAAGATCTCTCTGTCGAAAGAACTTTTGTACGAAATATCCTCATCATCCATTTCCCCGCCAGCCTTGTCACTGGTTCCTTTCACTTGAAAGCCACGGTAGCATGTGCGCATTACCAAGACTAATCTGCAGTGGCCAAAGAGCCAGTTTTCTCTACTTTTTTTTCGTCTTTGGGACCCGCACACTTGGAGACATGAGCTTGCTGCATTGGCAGCCAAGCTTTGCCCCTTTTTTTAACTTTGCACGCTTGTGTGTACCAAGGGCGTAGCCTGGGGGGGTGTTTCAGTGTCAGGACACCCCCCAAAATTTTAAATGTGGTGCAACCCCCCTCCTTTTGGCCTTTTTTTCCACCCATGAGTTTTGTATGCTTCACCTATAAATTTAAATGTAAAAAAAAAGACTAGGATAGCACAACGAAAATTGGGCAGAGTCTACGTTTTCTAATTTTTTTTCCTGGCAGGGTATAACGTCCCCTGAAAAATATTTCTTTCTATGCCACTAGTGTGTATGTATGAACCACGACCAGCTTTATAGATAGCGATCTGCCCATCGCAGCCGGTGACAATGAGAGCGAGCTGCCATAAAGTTGCCGTGTAGGGAAGGCGCACTCCATCAGGTGGGGCTAGGTTTAATCCTCAAACTCGCCACCTTCGCTTCGCTCACTACGGGGCCTGCGACTGCTCACATAAAATCACGGAGCAAGAATATATAGGAGAGGAAACGCCCATTGCAGCCGGTGCGATCGAGCAACCAGATATTGTCACAATGATAACTACGGCGACCTATGGAGCTCCGCAGCTGCGGCGGCGAACAATTTGACAGTGGCACCTGGTTGAATGTATTAAAAGCAATACTGTTGTTTGCAGCATTCACCATAAGGCGTGAATCGCTATGCGCTCGAGCTGCTGCGCGACGCGGGGACGGAACGCGCATTTATCTCGGACGTAGCGCGCGCGCACGCGTGCGCGTGTCATACATTGGCCGGTGCACTCAACTCGCTTCGAGCGCATCGAACGCAAGATAAGGCTGTGCGTTTCCAGGTTTTACATTTTTTTGCATTTACAGGTTTGTATTTTGGGCTTGGTGCTCACGCAAGATTGCTTACGCGTTAAAAGAAAATGCCTTTTTAATTCGCTCGTACTGGCCGGTTTAAATTTGACAGAAAATTAATCGCGAAGGCGGGCTCTTCAGCTAACGGAAGCGCAGAAGAGCGCACACACTCTCGCTTCCACCATGGAATGTTTCGGTGGCCCGGCGAGATGCCGACGCAATGCCGCGGCCGGGTTAGACTGGGCGAGCACGAACAGAACGCCCGCTGGCCGTGGCGATGACCGCGCACTTCGTTCGCTTGCTGCCAGATGCCGGAAACTTGACGTTCGCCAAGTGCTTGTGACGTTATCAGGCTGCCCCAGGAAGCGCAGTTTCCTCTCCTATTTTATTCTTGCTCCGTGCATAAAATGTAGCGGTTATACCAATCAGTGCCGATCGTGCCGATTACTGCCTATAATACCGACCAGCAACTAGAATTCACGGTTGAATCTAGAACCATTCCTTAGCTATGCAAATGTCAGTCAACACACACACGTAAACCACAGTGCTACCACATGCGCCTGCACAACTAACATGCTTTACAACATGCAAAAACTTTGTCGACTTTCGCTTTACATCAAGGAGCTTTTTTTGATGTGAAGCTTGTCTGTGCACACGCCAAAGTTCACAGGGCATGCTTGAATTTGTATAAACACACCAACAGGGCCATTCTGTGCGTGGAAGCTTCACCGCCATTCTTGCGGGGAAAACCTAATGTTTTTTCAGTGAAGGGAGCGCTAATTGACGGCGATCTTCTCAGCAGCTGCCACGTTTTCATCATAACAGGAGCGCCATGTTTGTAAGAGCTCTGTCGGGGTGGTTTATGAGCCCAACAAATGGCAAAGCTGGGTATAGCAGCCGTCCGAGTTCAATGCTTGCTTGGAGAACCAGTTATCTTTGCGATATCTTCTTGAGCAACTGCTCCCGTACCGGAGCGATCGGAATCTGGTGAAAACAGCTTGCATTTACCGTGCGCGTGCCGGTCTTGCTCAACTGTACGCAACAAATAACGTGACGTACGACATCTTCACTGAATGCACGGTGCAAAAATATTGCAGGATCTTTCAGCATATTCTTTCGGGAACGCATTTCTTTTGGCTGTGTTTGTCGCCGAGCCTCCCGCCTAAGTCGACTATAACCTACAACCTTGGCAGCAGACTCACTGCAGCTATTTTTTCAAGAATCACTGTTCACACTGCCACTACACTGCCTCAGAATCTGACAGCCAACTAACACTGGGTGGGAAATTTCTGATGCAGGCTAGCTTTTTCTTTTGTTATATTTGTGCTATGTGTCATTAGCCAACGAGAATTTAACGCGTGCCAAGCATTTCTTCTGTTTTTTTTTTGTTTTTTTTTTGTTTTTTTTTTTTTTTTTTTTTTTTTTTTTTTTTTTTTTTTGACACAGTATATGAAACAGCGCACACAAAGTGCTCCTTTCTGTTCATTTTTTGTGTGCCAAGCTATAGAACAAAATGCGCTGAATAATTTTTTTTATCTTCGCGGATGTACGCGCACTATCAAGTGACATGAAACAAGTTAGCAAAGGTTTGGCAGCTGTGGACACTTTTTTGCAGACGATATCCTGGTGAATTCGCGTTCGGTGGAAGCCGGCCGGGTTCTCGCTTTTGCCAGCCTATCCAAGTAACAATTTCACGTTGAAAAAAACTCTTATTTCACACACCGCCGATCCCACAGAAGGTGCGCACTATACCCCAGAGTGAATCAGCAATGACGGAGCCCAATAGACCGACCGAAAGATGAAATAACAACGATGGCAGGCAGTGAAAATGTGTGTACAGCGGAGAAGAGGGGATTAAAAGCAGCACCAGCTGGTGCAGGGGCGTCGGAAAGAATTAAAAAAAAAACAAGCAATAACAAATTCAGCACGCGGAATCGGTGCGCGTGGGCAGGTATAAAGCCCCTTGTGGTATGAACTCACCGCGAACTGTCGAAAAGGCTGTTATACATGTATAAAAATGCCCAGCGCTAGAAAGCAGAAGCTCCTCTTCAGGGAGCTAGGTGAGAATGCGCCAGGTGTTTATTTTGCTCGGGGCAGCCTAACAGAATGGTGGAGTCACATGCACAAATCGCTGCTTGAAAAAGGTGCATTGTTTCAAAAACCGGTGCCATTGATCGTTCTGTTGAATAAATGCTGCCATGTAACAGTGGTTTCTTGTTGGGATGTACGAGCGTTTATAAACCTCTTGAAACTTAATTGTTACTTTTAAAAACAGAAATGAGCTTTCTTCATCATGTCCCCTGTATGCTGTGAAATATTGCTTTTAATATTTCTGTGCTCCCTCCACGCCCCTTCCCACATCGGTGCAGTGGGTTTGCTGCTCCCAAGATGAAATCCTGCCAACACCCATGACCAGAGTTATGATAATTCCTAAGCAGTGATCCATTTAAAGGACACTCTTATAAAATAGCGGGACACCAAAAAGTAGAAACAAGTTGGCTCGTATCGGAAGATTACAGTGGTGCAAATATAAATGAGTACACTCGCGGCAGCAGCAGTTGCTTATTAAGAGGATGGAGGACGGCGACACCAACCAGTCGCTGCCTCGTCAGCGGACTTTCAAGGCGACCTTTTCATGCTTCGCCGACAACGACACAAACACGCCGGTTGACCCAAGAGTGGGTGTAGTGGGACAGGCTCACAGCATCCTGGCAATATTTCATTGCTCTTTGGAATCGTGTTCTCATCACTCTTTGGCTTTGATCTCCTGCAGCATTAAATGTGCTTGCTGGGACCAAAAACGAAATTTGTTTCCTTTGATGGTTGGCCAGTAACATTGGTGGTTGGCCAAAAACTCTCTGGCCTCGTCAAAGACATGTCTGTTAAGAGGCATAGCCGTATTAAAGTTACAGTTGCTTGAGAATGAAAGCCCAAAAACTGTTTGTTTTGTATGCTAGCAGAGTTCTCAAGAAAAAACCTGGTCGTAACTGAAACAGGAAATATATTTTATCCCAAATGGGATCCAGATACCCCGCAACTGGGACTGCATGCCTTGTAACTGGCACCAGATGCCCCCCAACTTGGTCCAGTTGCTGATCAACTGGTACCAGTTGACCAGCAACTGGGCCCAGCTCAAACCAGTACCAAACCAGGCCCTTGACAGCTGGGACCGGATGCCCTGTAACTGGCACCAGATACCCCCTAACTAGGACCAGTCTACCAGCAACAGGGCCCAGTTAAAACCAGTACCAAACCATGCTCTTGCCAGCTGAGACCAGATAACTCGTAACTGGGACCAGATGAAACCAGTTGCCCAGTAACTGGAACCAGCTCAAACCAGATGATCTATAACTGGGACCAGATGAAACCAGTAAGAAACCAGTGGGCCATGTTCACCCGAGTGCGTGTGCATGCCAGTGGGGGCATGGAATATTATCACGTTAACTGCGAAATTGAACCCTCACTCGCTTTTTCCCTTTCTTTCCCTCACATGGTTGCCTGCAGGCTGAGCGACTACCTCTTTGTCGCAGCGAGGGTTTGTTCACACCATGAGGACGCCGAGGAAACGATTTACAAGTGACGCCCTGGCTTCAGAAGCTGCGAGCCACTGCATTTATGAGACACTTTGATACTGAATACAGGATGATACTTTGCAAATAAAGGTGCTTTGTGGTATTCAGCCCTGTTGCTAAAAAGCTGTGCTTCCCTTGTGTCTGCATGTATGTTTGTATGCTTCTATACTCTTCTTGGCCATTGTAAATTTGTAGTTTTTTAACTCCATTTGTAGCAATGCTGATTTCAGTTTTGAGGTCATGGCTTGGTGGGCATGACTAAGCCGAAATAGAATAACATGCTGTGTAATATCAATCACGCCATGGTAGTTTCTAATAGAAAGCAGTGAAACAAATGATTGAGATGACAGTCGCTGCTGAATCAATGCTGAAAATTGGCTGATGTTTGAGCGTTCAGCTCTGTGTGTATTTCGGTTATTCCAGCCTACAACAGTACATGCCTGCCTATAGCCACTAGATCAGTATAGGTCATTTAGGGACTCTAGTGATGACCAAATGTGGGCAGTGCTGTGCAGACCTAGGGGTACCACTGAGGAGACTGAGCACATTGTGAAGCGCTGTCGAGTGTCTCTCCACCACCAGTAGCCGTGGCGCCACCCTACTGCAGCCACTTGGGTTTCAGCCGTCCCAACCCAACAGCGATGACTCCAGCTCCATGTGCAGAAGTGTGGACACTGCGGTGACCAGGACGAAGCGCTGCGCACTGGTGGGCAATGCGGCACATCTGCCCGAAAACATTGGGCCCTTCCCTGCGATAGGACATGCTTGTCTGCTTTTTCTTCACTTAGCATTGTATCTGCACCTTTTTTTCTTCTGTTCCAAGCTTTCCTCATTGTCCCTTGTTTTTTAATGTTTTTGCCCTTGTTACGTCTGGGCGACCCTATTCTAAGGCGCCTGCCCGCTCCAAAAAGAACGACCGCCATGTATCTATGTTCTTGGCGCAGGCCGTGGCAGGTATCTTGGTCACAGATCACACAAATGTGAATCTCCATGAAAACGAAGTTCCACGTGCGAGAAAAAATTTGTGTTAGGGATCGTCATACACTTGTAACGATACTTAGCGGCGATCAAACATCTGCCGCGACCCTAAGCCTAAAGTTCGCAACATACGAGACCAGTCAGGATTGTATGAGCACCAGCTCTCACCGGCATCCCCGACAACGAGATCGCCAACCTCGTGGCTCGAGATTTGACCCGCCGAGCCAGCACTGACGAAGCCAAGCGCATGCATCCTGTTGTCACATACCAGGAAATTGCGCAGCTGTAAAACGCACTCGTTGCCGCACAAATCGTTACCGAGGGACCAGGAAAGATTATTCCGCGCCCTGCAGATTAGCAGGTTCCCACGTCCCACCAGACTTCATCTCTTTGACCGGGCACACTTTTCTCCACCTTGCCACTTTTTGAAATAGCCTGGGACACACATGATGGGCATCTGCGAAAATCTACCCTAGACCCCCCCAACCTCCACCTCTCTATATAGCTTTGGGAGAGAGCCTTGGCCAGCTCCAGCTCCTCCAAGATCAGCAGCGCTTGATCGAAAGGGCTGTCGACACGACCCGAACGCAAGGCATACTGGAATGAGGACGCCTCTCTGAAGCTTTTTTGCTTGGTTTAGTTGGAAGTTTATTGTCTCTCTCATCCGAGGGCGTTGATCCGAGCAAACCAAGCCGACAGCGAACTGTTGGGGAAGACCCTCTTCTAAAACTCGTCGTGCGCGAGCGTGTAGGGTTTGGGCTCCCCTAACTTCTTCAGGGCCCACAGCGCTGCGTTCCCCCAAATATGCACACTACCCCAATTCATTACATCACAACGTGTTTCACCTTGTACACAGCCTCGCCTTCAGTGAGCACTCGTGAATTCCCGAACTGTTGTTTGCTGAACTTGATGCTAGAGAAAGGCAGGCTCACTGTAAACCGAGAAAAGAAGAAAAGCCCCAGTTGCAAATACAGTCAAAACTCTATTCAACGAAGTTGGAGAGTCGCAAATTATTTCGTTCAATTGAGAACTTCGGTAAATCTAGTTGGGCATTTCTTGGTCACTTAATTCGGCACATTCGGCGTCCAGCAATTGCTTATGCGGCGTCGTATTTGCGAAGCGTACGTAAATTTTCCGGAAATAAAGTTGCGGCCCGCGTGTATAAACAGACCGCGAAAAAATTTGGCAAAGCTTGCACTAAGTCGCACAAGTCTTAAACCAGCAGAGCTGGAGGACACACCACCATGCATTGCATTAGGTTTGAAATTTACATGTTTTTCAATGTGGTAGTACTAGTCGTATCCATCTATATTATATCGTCTTCCTAATTTCTTCCAAAGTGGGACGCCTCAGCATTCGCTATAACCGGTGGCAACCGGCTTCACCAACTGGGCGTATGTAGCGCAAGTTATCTTTCGCTCCCCCCTTGAGGCGCTGACACACGTGAACTGTTCTTTTGTTATTTTTTTTTAAAGCGCCACGCGCAAGCCTGGACGACGCCGGCCGCTGCGCGTGAAAAGCGCGTGCTTACGTCTGCGGTAAACGGCAAGAGTAACTATAACCCGGGGCTTTTTGATGACACCGCGCACATTGCGGCCAGCAACACCATCCCCGCTGTTAAAATTGTTACCTGAACAAAAACGGCCTCCTGGGGACTACAAATTAATTTCCCACAAAAGAAGTCGGCGATGTTTGCTAGCGTGCGCTGTGTAAAGCATCGGCCGCACGGATTTCTCTTAAGTTTGTACTATGACCAGTACAGTGTCTTGCGTATCCTCGTGCGTTCTGGCAAACATCCGTAGCAGATCAAGAGCGGCCATGACTTGACCCGGTGTCGGCCTTTTCTAACATTCATGTTAAGTTGGAAACAGCGCCAGTGCCATATGACGCGCGAGCGAATTTTTTTTACCCGCTGGCGCCATCTTGTGAATTCAATTCAAAATTACAAGTCCCGTTTTGCGCCGCGCAGTTGCTAAAGCGGGGTGCTACAAGGTGTTACCTTTGGAACGCCATGAATCAATTTCGAGGCGCTCTCTACAAAATAGACCAAAAATTAACAGTTCTTTAGCTGTATTCTTGGAGAAAGGGTTCGTTAATTTGGACAGAGATCGTGATAATGGTTTCGTTATTTCGAGTTGGTCAAAGCGTTGGGCTCTATTGGCGTTTGAGGTTGAATCGAGATATCTTCGTAAAATCGGGACTTTCGTTAAATCGCGTTTCGTTAAATCGATTTTTGACTATTACCTCCCACGGTGAAGTCCTAACAAAACGTAAGCATAGGCATGTCTACACCCTCCGTGAAGGCATCGAAAACTCGTGCTCATACATTACGGACATGTTGTCGCGAAAAGTAAACATATCAGATAAGGCCATAACTAAAAAAAACGCATTGGACGGAAATAGGCACTGAGCCAAACTGCAGGTCCTACCAGCTCTTAAAAAGGGGCCATAGAGACAAAATGCAACTTCACTCAATTGGAAAGAACTGGGCTTCAGTACCTCCTTCAGCTCTAATACAGCCACGAAAGACGTTTTAACAAAAAGAAACGCAAAAAGTTCAAAAATGTTCAAATTTCGCGCTACAGTGACGTGTTATTGGCAGGAGTGACGTCAGATAAGACAGCTTTAAAAACGCAATTATCAATGTGTCAGCTGCACGCCTAAGCATTCAACTGAGGCGAGAAAAAGTTTTCTTTTGCAGTGCGCAGCCAGAAGTGGCGAAGACCGGAGATGCCGAGCGGAACGCGTTCCGCTCCCCGCTAGCAGACGACTCTCGCTTTCCTAGCGCAACTCGCAACCGCAGCGCCGCGGTGGCGAGAGTCGCGGCCGGCCGCCTTCTCTCCACGGCCGCGGCGGGGAGATACGGAACTGAAACTAAAGCGTGGCAAACTGTTCGCATGGCGACGCAGTGAAACATCCCCCTCGCGAGGGGCACGATCAAATGCAGAGCATTTCCGGGGGCGCACGACGTTAAGCAGTTTGCGTTACGTTAATGTTGTTGCACTTGTGGCAACTGCTGACGAGAGAGCGCTCGTCAGCAGTAAAATTGGCAGCCTCAGCGCACGTTGAGTCCGAGAGAGGGGAGAGAGTGTCCTTGAAACGTGCCTGGGCGCGCTATCGAATGTTGATCGCGCCGATAGCGAAACGTCTGAGCCGGGCATGTTGAGGCGAGCGATGCGGACAACTACGGACGCCAAGAACGGGTGACATCGTGAGTTAAAGAAATGCTGTGCATTTAAAAGGGACTGGAGGCCCCACGTCTACAATCGCTCTGTCATGTTTCTTGGCAATGGCTTAGGTTGGCGGCCGCCGATCGCACAAACAAGATTGCGTGACGTCATAGAAAAGTGCCAGAAAGTGGCTGGGGAGTCGGCACGGCTTCAATTGTTTTCTGTGATATCTCCATTATTTGTTTAATTTCGCGACAAAACTAATAGCATTGTTATCGGGACAAAGCAGCTTCTTTAATGAAGCAAATTTGTAATTTGTCTTCATGGCCTCAAATTTAAGCATGTGCGTCGAAGCAATCCGCTAATTCTACCCGCGTAGTCATTGCCGGCAAAACGCGCCGTATGCGCGGGTAAGATTACTACTGAACGGCACGCTTCTGGCGTTGTTGCAAGGTCTATTGTATTCGTTGCACACGCAGTCTGGTACAGGTCATGTCCAAAGTATTTCATAATGAATTGACAGCGTACTTTTCTTGGCATCAATTGCATCGTCCCCTACGGCGTTGGCTGGCTCGTACAATCGTGACCTAATCACCTTACCTGATTAAAGTTTAGAGTGCCTAGGGGCCGTTCCGAGTGCCGGCAACTACCACACTATGCATCCCCCACGGTTCAGCAGTTTCGGAATAGATTACCCCCATTTTCCAAACAGGAAGCTTGTAGACGCGGGCAGCGGCTTCTACATCCACTGACTTGTCGAAACACAGTCTTGGAGTCTCCGGACTCCCAACTATCCACAAAGATACACCTATCCGTGCATACAGCCTTGCGCTCATCATATGGTGTGGCAAAGACAAGAGCACTTCGTGGTGTGAGAAAGACCTTACGTTTTTGCAAGACAACTTGCCGCGTAACACACTGTATAAATTTTCAGCCATCAAAGTGCGGCACGCCGGTGTTTCCTGCACCGTTCTTGCTGTTAGTACCCCGCCTCAAGCCTTGCTGTTGGACTTGGCTGCAGTAGTTGTGGCAGATGCATGGAAGGTTGCGGTGACGGTGGCGGCGCTTGTATATGACGTCATACTACAGCAGCGCCACCACACTATATGACGTCGTGCAGGGGTGCGCGCGCTACAGCGCAGCGAAAACCGCAGATGGCGAAGCTCACGAGAGGTTAGCGAAGCAAAAAAAGCAGAGTATACCCCCAGCAGCGGATGTAGGGGTTTTGCAACAGCTTCATCCTCATTCGCAGAGCCGGAATGGAGAGCCAATTTTATCATTTTTAAAGTTTCTTTCCAGAAATTTTGTCCGTCCTTCGATTTCCGCGTAATTCTATTTCATAGCCATCTTTGAGCATGACACATTAGCATATCTTGGCCAATCTCTCTGAGTCATCTCTCTCTTGGCATCAATAAACGAGAAAGAGGAGGACGCGAATTGAGCCTTTATATGGCCGCCGGGATGTTTGCTCTGCTCTCCTGCGCTTCATAGAAAATTTCAAAAGATTCACAACCTAATTCGTATCTTATTCTGGAACCTCACCAGAGCCCTCCAAACGTTTCCATTGCCGTTTTTTTTAATAATTATTCTCCTCCTCCTCCTCCTCCTCCTTCTTCTTCTTCTTCTTCTTCTTCTTCTTCTTCTTCGTCTTATTCTTCGTCTTTCTTTCTCTATTTATTTTGTTTCAATTTTGACTAATTTCCAATCTCGATTCCTCAAAAACAAGAAGAAAAAAGCTTCCAAAATTTTCTAACTTTCCTTGAATCATCCACCTAGGCAGCAATCTCATTCGAATTAGAAACTGATGTTTGGCCGATCCCCTGATTGGGTATGCGCCATTTTGTGAAGGAACAACAACAACAACAACAACCGCCTTTAAGAAGGGTTAGACAGTCCCTTCCTGTCATATGCTTCGTTCATTTCAGCTACGGAGTTACCGCACCGGGGACGTCCTACAGCAATTCGTACCCCGACCATCAGGACGTGCTGTGGAGTGAGCACTAAGCCCAGTGATTTCCCTACACCCCCCCTAGGGGGTGTGTAGACCCCCCCTAGTTTTTCTGGACACCCCCCCTTGAATCCCCAAATTTCACTCTTGTCAGTCCTTGTATGGACCTTTTTCAGTATCGATCTACGCATGCACGGGCTGCCCGTCTGCTATTCTTGGCAGTAGCCTCGGGCAAAATAAACAAAAGTGCGCCCCCCGAGCTTGCTGTTAGCGTTGCACGTATTTATTTCCTTTTTTTCGACAGCTCGTGGCAAGTTCGTATGTGCACACAAGAAAGGCTTTCAAAGGAAAGGGGTAAAGTGGTTTGAGGCTGACCACGCTGCGAGCCCATTGCCACCAGCCAGGGAGTAGCGAAAAGCGCTACGGAAGCTAATCCTGGCGTTTTATAATTCGGGAGCGTACAATCGGTGCCTGATTTATAAGTGCTGCATAATTCGTGTACTACCTAAACATTGTTTCAAGAACTCAAATTTCGTCACTGGCCCTGGTAACAAGTTCGAAAATGTCCTTATACGTTGAAAAATGGCGAGAAATTAAAAAAAAAAAAAACTGAATACGGACCTTTCAAGGTAAAAAATGAATTTCTCTAAATTTGTTTTTTTTCTTAGATTGAATAGAAAGCACCGCCTCTCAGGTGTATATATATATATATATATATATATATATATATATATAGAAAATGAAAAACGTACGTCACGGGGATGAGCGTTTGGTTAACAGACGTCTATTATTTAACTAGTGGGATAAAAAAACAGCTTTTCTAGTTTATGACCCCCCCCCCCCCCCCCGCCCCCAGAGCCATTGAGACACCCCCCCTTGATTCGATGCCTGGGGAAACCCCTGACTAAGCCGATCAGCGTGAAAGAAGAAAACGTGCGCTGAGCGTGCAGTACGTGCTGCGCGCAGTCGGTGACCAAGCAGCCAGCGCGAGATGGAACGCGAGGCTAGCTTTCAGCAGCTGGAATCCGAACCCAACCTTGCGCTGATGTGCGATCGGTGCACGGCCAGGCAGCAGCCGTCTGAGAGGAGCAGCAACTCCAGCGAAGCTATGGTGAGATTTCTGAAGGAGCGAGTGGATTCAAACCACGGAATATCACTCCATGTGCACAAGTTCGAAAATGTCCTTATACGTTGAAAAATGGCGAGAAATTAAAAAAAAAAACTGAATACGGACCTTTCAAGGTAAAAAATGAATTTCTCTAAATTTGTTTTTTTTCTTAGATTTAATAGAAAGCACCGCCTCTCAGGTGTATATATATATATATATATATATATATATATATATATATATATATATATATATATATATATATGTATATATATATATATATATATATATATATATATATATATATATATATATATATATATATATATATATATATATATATATATATATATATATAGAAAATGAAAAACGTACGTCACGGGGATGAGCGTTTGGTTAACAGACGTCTATTATTTAACTAGTGGGATAAAAAAACAGCTTTTCTAGTTTATGACCCCCCCCCCCCCCCGCCCCCAGAGCCATTGAGACACCCCCCCTTGATTCGATGCCTGGGGAAACCCCTGACTAAGCCGATCAGCGTGAAAGAAGAAAACGTGCGCTGAGCGTGCAGTACGTGCTGCGCGCAGTCGGTGACCAAGCAGCCAGCGCGAGATGGAACGCGAGGCTAGCTTTCAGCAGCTGGAATCCGAACCCAACCTTGCGCTGATGTGCGATCGGTGCACGGCCAGGCAGCAGCCGTCTGAGAGGAGCAGCAACTCCAGCGAAGCTATGGTGAGATTTCTGAAGGAGCGAGTGGATTCAAACCACGGAATATCACTCCAGGAGCTCCCGGGTCACCTGTCCCAGCCCCCGCCGGGCCTGAGGTCAAAGCACGGATGCCCCATCAAGTCTACCAAAGATGTCCGTTCGGAAGTTCCCCAGGGTATTCGCCATCCGCGAAGACACCAACATGTTCCTCAGCACCGAAAGTCGAGAGGCCACTTCTTCGCTTAACAGCAATACTGAGAGCTTCAAGCCTTTAAAGCCGGGCCGCGGTACAGACGGGGAGGACGTCACCTCCATGAAGAGCTTGCCTTCGTCCGGGTTTCACGTGGGTGAATCCGTCATCTTCGACGCCAAGGTGGAGAGACCCAATGGTTCTGAAGCTAAGTACCGCGCCAACCGCGTCACTCAGGTCACCACTAACAAGCTCTCCTAGTCGCCCGATCTGTCGCTTCACAGCGTAAAGGACGAAGGAGCGGGCGATTGCGACGCCGTAATGAACCTTGTCAACAACACAGTGTGATTGCAACGGGCTTTATAAAATTAGGCCGCAATCAAAGGGACCACGAGTAGTTCCATGCCAACCATGGAAAGAAATCGCTCGGCATCTCGATACAAGATCTGCAAGCCGTGTTCACTGCTCAAGCCAAGGTTCGCTTCGACGCAAGGCCCAGCAAGAAGCCGTCAGGCAAGGTCAAGTGGGACGCCGCAACGGTGTACCTCTGTCGGTAATAGCGACCACAATGGCAACGGCAACGGCAATCGCCACAATGGCGATTTCAATGGCAACGACGTCTTTATGTCCGACGATGAATTCGACCTCCAGGACCTACTTCGGGGGAAGTTCGAGAAGTACCAGAGCCGCGAAGCTGGCTTGAGTCTCCTGCAGGCTACGCCGACTTGGGTTCAAACTCGCTAGAGGCGCACTCCGGCAACTCTTCGTCTAAGGGAAGTAGGGATGTGAGGCCCTTGTTGTCAGAGTGGGAACGCAGGCAGAAGTTGTCGGGTGAGCGAAGCTTCTTGTGCCCGCTGACCGAGTCTCTCGGTGCAATCAAGTTTGGATCCGGCCGTGGTTTAGAGCCTTGCGCGGCCATACCGCGAGGAAGAGACAATGAACAACCTTCTCTGTGGCGTGCCCGACGGCCAGGAAGTTATCGTTGACGCCGTACAAGCGGAAGATAACGCGTGGATTGCCACACTGGTATGCCGTGGGTCGGGCGCAGGCCGGCGAAGTCACTTGTAGGTGATAACGAAGACTTTCTTACCAGGGCAACCAAGAAGAACGGAGACGCCCAGAAACCATTAACTGCCGACATGGAGACACACGGGAATGTTGGCGGAGAGGAAACACTCCAAAACGTGGGCCCGGGATCCCCACTTACCCAACCTTCCAACACTATTTACAAAAATGGCAAGGGTGCCATTGTACAGGTCATGGATGCATCGGAACTAGCGAGGTGCAGGAACGTGCAGTGTCGAGGAAGGTAAAGTTCACGTGCGAGGGGTTTTATAAATAGCTCAATTACAATTATTGATACGGGAAGGCAATTTTTCTGAGGCACTTTCCAGATACATTATATAAAAATTAGGGGGGGGGGAGGTGATGAACTGTGGTCTCTTTAAATATTGTGGTGAACTTTGTAAAAGAAGCGGGTAGTTTGACCTCTCTAGTGTGAAAATGTACGGTCTATAAATGCAGCAATCCTCTGTTAGAACACGTAATAAAGTAACCGGGTTTGTGGGAGATTAACATCTACCGCAAATTTTGAGTTTGCCTGTTGTGTTTGAAAGCAGGCTGCGGACAGTTTTCAGGTGGCAGCTCTGCAGCACAGCTTAGTCCCTTGTATTTGGAAAGACAATGCATAGAACCTGCACCAATGAGTAAAATTGAAAAAAAGAAGAAAACGTGGCGCAAACTATACGGGAACGAAGAAGACAAGGTAAGACAGATACAGGCGCCAACTTTCAACTGTTTCTTCAAAGGAAACAACAGGACTTTATGCATGACTTATCTAAACAGAAGCAACAACCATGAATAGCAACCAAGGTATAATCATGCTAGCAAGTGTAGAAGGACGTGATCCCCGCTGGGTGCCCTCGGACACATGGGCTTCCCCAAAGCACGGTGCCCACCAGAAAAACTGAAGCGAGCAGCTCGATATCTGTGGCCGGTCTTCTTGCCTCTTTACAGTGGTAATGAGCACCCCAACCTGCATGCCATCCTTCGGTACACACAAGGAATCGCCTGCCCGTGAAAGTGCCCCAAACGAATCGTTCCTTTCAGCAGCTGTAGCAGACGGGGTGCTCCTTCAGCTGGGCAATATGGTGGCGGCGGAGGTCACTGCGGAGAAGGAGAGGCTGCGAGTCGTCTTTAACGATATTGACGTCCAGACAGTCGAACAAAACCCTCTATCGTTACCGCACTCTAGGCAAGATAGCCTCGTGAGCTGTAGCACACAAACACTGTCGACAGGAGGAATCAAATCAGAAGAGTTGTTCACAAGTTTATGAGCTTGTGAAGTATCGCTATCGAGCCAAGTCAAGCATTGTCAAGTATTGTTGTCTGATAACTGTTTGGCTTGTTCGTTCTTTGTTTGCTTTGTTATCATTTTGAGTGTTTTTTGATGGATTCGCGATGTAAAAGTGTATTTGCATTTCCTTATTTTGTAATAATGTTTAAGTTGCATTGTATAAATTTTACCGTCAAATTTCATCTACGAAAGGAGGGTCCCACTAAAGTCCTTGCCTCTGGGACCCAGATCTGTATACCATTAATTTTGTAACTAATTGTATTTGGAAAGAATAAAGCTTAGGTTACTAATTTGGCGCAAAGTTACACTTTCCATGTCATTTCTTTTTTTACCATTGTTTTCCGGAACAGCTGAAAGAAAAACATTGCAAGAAGTGCCTGTTCCTAAAAAGCGTCTCCTCGTGCAGTAATTTAACCTCTGTGGTTATGTGCCATTGAAACGGGAGGAAACATTGTAACGATGACGTTTTAACAGCAGAGCATTTTAAGCGTTTGTGTGTGTGTGTGTGCGTGTATGTGCGTGTGCGTGTGCGTGTGTGTCTGTGTGTGTGCGTGCGCGTGCGTGCGTGCGTGTGTGTGTGTGCGTGTGTGTGTGTGTGTGTGTCTGTGTGTGTGTGTGTGTGTGTGTGTGGGTGTGCACGTGGACGTGGCGTGTGCTAGCGTGCGAGCGTGCATGTGATGGCCAGTCTACCTGGTTGGTGTGTCATGCTAGAGTCAGCTTTATTGCGTGCTTAACTCAATGTTTGTCCCACTGACGCGCCGATCGACGTAAAAGTAGGTGTACATCACGCTCAGTGCACCGGCCGTCTAACTAGATATCCCAAGCAACTGGTATTTGCTAAACTACCGTTAGTAATACGGCAGCTTACATCCTCACTGGAAAATTCGTCTTGTGCTTGTGGGTGTGTTGTTCTGCCTACACTCGGCGGTAATGTGCCGGCTCTCTTCGGGTGCCGGTTTTTGACATTTTCTGTGTCGATGTCCTCAACGTATGCATTAGGTGCATATTTATTGAGCTGCAGTCATGTAGCACAAACAGCGGTGTTATGCGTGCTTCTGTTGCATTTCACCGAAATTTCAAAGGGGAGCTTTTTTGGCTTCACGGATGGTGGTGTCATCACCTAAGGCGCACTGCACGAAAGCCAACTTTACACAATGGGAGATCGCATGATTAAAATGATGACCAGTGTGTCGAACCGAAAAAAAAAATACGGCTACAGTTACAGTTCGGGTTTAGGTGAATTCATTTTGTTGCGGTTTACTTCCGGCTCGACTAAATCGCGTACCCAGTCGTTTTGTGAACAGGTTCAATGAGCTGAGTTATAAGCAAAGTGAAAATTAAAAAAATATATATCCAGCACTTGAAAGCGATTGAAAAAAAACACTAACAAAAATCTAAAATACTGCTTATTACAGTGGTAAAATTACAAAGACAACATTAAACAAAAGGGCCATATAAGGTCGCTGTGCAACGCCACCCCCTAACGAAGAGAAGCCGCTAAGCATTATAATCATAGTAGGGACTGGGAGCCTACATGTGCGCGCCTCCGTTCCTCCGGAGAAACGGAAGCGCGCATATGTATGTCCTTATCTTCTATGCCATAGAGTTAATACTACCACATGGCCAGCCATTTCTGGCATTTATATAAGCAGTGCTTGTTTTTACAGCGGAGTTGTTATACGCAAGGTTCAGAGGAAAACTGCGTGCGACGACGGAAAGTGCGTTGAAAAATTTGACAGCAATGCCAGCTACGTGGGGAACGCTCTGTAGCTCCTATTGTAATGTACGTATCTTAAATATATCACGCTCAAATTTTATAATGCCAAGTTTTGTTTACTCACCATAGATATATATGGCTGCAAACGGCTGGAGTATCGTTAGAGAAAATGGCTTTAACTTTTGCTTTGTCGAAACTATCCCAATTATATGACGATTGGGCACATTGCGCCGAGTTTAAACTATTTGTCATAATTACGTAGTGCACAGTAAAGTTACAGATACTGCGGAATTACCTATAGCAATGAAGTGGACAGCGCCGCATTTCTCGAGTTGAACAAAACTGTACTCCTCCCAAGTTCCATTCAGTCAAATAACTATAGGAAGCATGCTGAAACGAACCTGCTTTGTTTGGTGCGCTCAATGGAATTTGCACCGGTCAACGGAGACACATACAGCTCCGCTGGTCGCCTACCTTCACATAGTAGAATGACACTGAATTGTGACGGTTATAAAAGTCCCGATGACGTGATGCGAATAGATTAGGTTAGCCATTGCGACATTTCGGTGACAAGCTTGATCGCCAGGAATGTACATACCTTGCGGCGCACGCAGCGCTTTGCGCGTGGCTGTCTGGGTCGTTTACGCTGCCTGGTGGCACGACTAAAGAGAAAGAACGAAATGTTTATTTCTTTCTTTCGTTGCGCTAGGTTAGAGACGAAACACGATCGAAGCGACGGCTGGAAATGGATCCGCTTGTCGGGATCGATGACGTGATCCACACGACTGACTGTAAGTCAGCGAAGACATCAGCTTGTATTGGAGATTCCTTGCATGCCAGGCCTGCCAGCCAGTAGCGCCTGCTGACAATGTGAAGCGTTGCGGGGATCCCGGTGACGGCATATGAACCGCGCGCAAGCGAATGCGGTGTTGGCGCGTTGTTCAGGGTGTAGGTACGGTCTTCTAAGCCCGGAAATTCCACAGGCACTGCATCAAACAATAACAGTCGAATATTCGCGGAGAAGACTCAAGATGTCCGAAAACACGCTTGTCGTATTTGCCGCGCATTAACTACTGAACACCCGATTGTATATGCTGTGTGTATGAATACGTTCCAATGCCGAGGCTTTTCCGTAATATCTGTGGTTTGGGCACGTAGCTGAATTAGGCGCACAGTTTCAACATGACGAACTCAGTGTCACCGTCGCTACGACCGTGCAACATGCTCATCAAAGAATATTCGTTGCGCTAGGTTAGAGAAGAAACACGAAGCGACGGCTGGAAATGGATCCGCTTGTCGGGATCGATGACGTGATCCACACGACTGACTGTAAGTCAGCGAAGACAGCTGCAAAGCAGCAGCTTGCTTCTGTATGCACGGAAATTTCATGGGGGTGAGCAAAAAACAGCCTAATCAATTTTTATGGATTGCGAGGACTTTGTTGACCTACATTCTCATCAGTGTGAGGCGTCTCCAACGGTTCTCTGCCAGCAAGAACTCCTTCGTGCACGCTTGCGGTTTGTGACCAGGACGCCATCCGCTGGCTTGTGACTCGGAAGCCGAGGTACGTGCCTTATTACCACCAGTGTATCACAGCCCACCAGAGCTTACCAAGCCACCATGGATATTTGCATCCTGGAAAATAAAATGAACCGTTCCTGGCATCCAGAGCAAAGCTAAGTTGCCTCTGCCTGCTCCTGCTCTGAAATTCTTTTCATTGGAGCACATTGCTACTACCTACCAAAATTACACTCACATTTTCACGGATGGATCAGTGATGGATACGTCATCTGCCATCGGAATATAGATCCCATCAACCCGCTCAAAAATTACCGCAAAACTAGGTCATAAAACTTCGTCAATGGTTACTGAACTCACGGCCCTGCGTGCTGCATTGCAACACATTTAACTGTCCAGTTCAGGCATGGGCAATCTTCACCGACTCTCGAGGAGCCCTTCAGCACCTCATGGTGCTGCCACAAGAGCAGCTTGATCAAAAATGTATGGCCTGCACACGCAGACAATAAACAACCACCACGTCGTTGTTCTGCAGTGGCTTCCATCTCACTGCGGTGTGGCTGGCAACGACGAAGCCGACAGAGCTGCTGCATCAGCGCAATTCAGCACAATTATTACTCCAGTGCCTTTCACAAGGCGAGACGGAGCAACTCTGGCGTCATCGCTTGCCAAGAGTTCTCAGAGATTGCTTTGGACCGACCCAAAAAAGACCTACGATCCGTTGCACACAATAGGCTCAGAGTGTCGATTTCGGATGCCAAGCGGTCTGTGCAAGCGAGATGAAGCTGTCCTGCATCGAATACGACTGAATGTGGCTTACACTAAGCATTTCCTTTTTACACTACATCGAGTTTCCTCACCTCTGTGCTCTATTTTTACAGTTCGCGAGGACCTGAAACACGTTCTCTGCGCATGTCCTCACTACGAACTTGAGCGTACCAAGGAAAGATTTCTCTTGGCCTGCCCGCGTCCGCCCAGATCTCTTCGAGTCACCTCCTTCGGCCCTGGCTTACAACCGGCATGTCAAGTCGCGCAACAAAAGTGCTCTTAACGTTCCTCCGGAGCACTGGACTTGTGAGTGAGCTATGAACTCTCAGACAAACGACTATATCGCCTGACTGTGTGTGTGCTTTTTGTGTGCGTCTTTGTGTTTGAGTATTCATGCGTAAATGAGAGTTTTCATATATTTCATCTCACCTTCACCACCATTTGGTGTAGCAAGTCGGGCGCCCAGCCTGGTTGACCTCTCTTGCCCATTAAAGATGTTTCTCTCTCTCTCTCATCAGCGTGAGGGGCTGCAAAATTCCGAAGCTGCATCAACGTTTGCGGTGCCTACTTCAGCGGCTACACTTCCACCGGCACCAACAGAGACGCATCTGCCAGCAAAAACAGCAGCGCAAATGTCTGCAATATCAAGTACTTCACAGTCAGTCACCACCGGTGCGCAAACACAGCGGGCTGCTCAGTCATCCAGGACTGCCTCTCGCACCCAACTGAAGGGACAGCTGAACGCAGTTACGGATGCTCATGTTCTGCTATCTCGTCTTTCGTGAACACCCTCTGTCCTCATCACTTGCCAAAACTGCCATGACGCTCATCGACTTCGCCTCGCCCTTTCTTGCACGATGGCGCTAACGGCAACTACCACACTATGCGTTCCACACTGTTCAGCAGTTCCGGAAAAGGTTACTTCCATTTTCCATAGCAACTCTTGTAGACGCGGCCAGCGGCTTCTAGACATCTACCGACTTATCGGATTCCCCTTGACTCGCAGTCTCCGGACACCCAACTCTCCACAAAGATACGCCTATCCGTGCATACAGCCTTGCGCTTATCATTTGGAGTGGCAAAGACAAGAGCACTTCGTGCTGTGAGAAAGACCTTACGTTTTTGCAAGACAACTTGCTGCATAATGCTTTGAATGAATTTGCAGATATCACAGTGCGACAAGCCGGCGTTTCCTGCACCGTTCTCGCTATCAGTCCCGCGCCTCAAGCTCTGTTGTTGGACTTGGCTGCAGCAGTTGCGGCAGATGCACGGAAGGCGCGGTGACAGCGGCGGTGCTTATATCTGACGTCATCCTACAGCAGCGCCACCACACTATATAATGTCGTGCATGCTACACATAAAACTGGCGTGCGCGAAGCTTACGAGATACTGGTGAAGTAGATAATGAAGTAGATAAGTAACTGGTGAAGTAGATAGATGAAGTACATAAGTAGATAACGAGATAATGGTGAAGCTCACGAGATACCGGTGAAGTAGTAAAGCAGTGTATACCACCAGCAGCGGATGTGGGGGGTTCGCAAGAGCTTCACAGGACATCCCCATTCGCCGAGCCGGAATGGAGAGCCAACTGTATTCTCTTATCATTTTTTTCTCATTTTTAAAATTTATTCCACCAAATTTTGCGCCTACTTTAATTGCCGCGTACTTCTCTTACTTGGCTATCTTTCAGCATGAGACAGCTTATTTTGGCCAATCACGCTGGGTATATAGGTACGCGTCATTGGTGTCTTTGCACCAATCCACGAGAAAGAGGAGGACGCGAAGTGTCCGCTTAAGAAGGGTTACACAGTCCCTTCCTGTCATGTGCTTCGTTCATTTCAGCTGCGGAGTCACCGCAACGGGGACGTCCTACAACAATTCGTACACCGACCATCAGAACCTGTTGTGTAGTGAGCAGAAAGCCGACCAGCGTGACAGAAGAAAACATGCGCTGAGCGTGCAGTACGTGCTGCGCGGGTTTCACCTTTGGTGGCCCTGTACTAAATGTATGTCCAAATCTTACAGCTATAACAGTGGCACGCCTTCGTAAATATTTCTTACTCAGGTTGCGGTCCAGCGGTATCCTCGATAAACCTGAGTATGCTCACCTAAAATTCACATGGAATTCATCGTTTTGTGTTTCCCGCCACTGCCAAGGGGCCCTCACAGCCATGAGGTGCCGTCTTCCATAATTAAGGATATATTTGAGCAGGTACGGACTGCCGTTAACAGACGCATGCCTGTTTTGTAATCAACCGGAAATATTAGAACACTATTTGTTTGAAAGAGGCCGTTTCAGAGAGCAAAGAAAACGTTGAAGAAAACATTACCTTACTATCCCATTCGAACGCCTTAGCCTCAAAATAAAAACTTCAGTTCTTCTTTCATTCGGCGCTAGCTGCCTCGGCAAAGCAGGCAAAGAAATTTAATTCCTCCTTCACGAATAAATCATTGCTATCGGAAGACTTATATCCTAGTTGATTTGTACAATCATTTATCTGACCCCGCCCCTAGGGAGCGTAGTTTTTATCATTAATTTCAAATTCTAAAGAGCACTTTTTGAATTATTAGACAAACCTCAAGTCTTGGCGAATCCCCTTAGGGTGTACATGTCATTACCAAATGTAGAAGAAGAAGAAGTCGGTGACCGAGCATTCTGCGCGAGATGGAACGCGAGGCTAGCTTTCAGCGGCTGGAATCCGAACCCAACCTTGAGCGTTCCTGTATGGGCTTTGAGGACTGAAGGTCATTTCTGGTTCGCTGATGTGAGATCGGTGCACGGCCAGGCAGCAGCCGTCTGAGAGGAGCAGCAACTCCAGCGAAGCTATGGTGAGATTTCTGAAGGAGCGAGTGGAATCAAACCACGGAATATGACTCGAGAAGCTCCCGGGTCACCTGTCCCAGCCCCCGCTGGACCTGCGGACCGAGTACGGATGCCCCATCAAGTCCCTCAAGATGTTCCTTCGGTAGTTCCCCGAGGTGATCGCCATCCGCGATGATAGCAGGGTGTTCGTCAGCACCGAAAGTCCCGAGGCCGCTAATTCGCTTGACGGCGATTCTGAGAGTTTCAAGCCTTTCAACCCTAACCGCGGTACAGACGGGGAGGACGTCACCTCTATGACGAGCCTGCCTAGTTCGTCCGTGCTGCACGTGGGTGAATCCGTCATCTTCGACGCCAAGGTGGAGAGACCCAAGAGCTGTGAAGCTAAGTACCGCGCCAACCGTGTCACTCGCGTCACCACGAACAAGGTCTCCTCGTCGCCCGTCTGTCGCACAGCGTAAAGGACGAAGGAGCGGGCGATTGCGACACCGTAATGAACCTTGTCAAGCAACACGGTGTGATTGCAGCGGCAAAGCCCAACTATGGCTTTATAAAATTCGGCCGCAATCAAAGGGACCGCGAGGAGTTCCATGCCAACCATGGGGCCAAATCGCTCGGCATGTCGGTATAAAATCGCTCAGACGTGTTCACTGCTGACGACAAGGTTTGCTTCGACGCCAAAACCAGCAAGAAGCCGTCGGGCAAGCTCAAGTGGGATGCCCCAACGGGTACCTCTGCCGGAACAGCGACCACGAAAGTGCCGGTCACTTAGAAGATTTCAATGGCAACGAAGTGTTTCTGTCCGACGATGAATTCGACCTCCAGGACCTACTTCGGGGGAAGTTCAAGAAGTACCAGAGCCGTGAAGCTGGCTTGAGTCTCCTGCAGGCTACGCCGACTTGGGTTCAAACTCGCTAGAGGCGCACTCCTGCAACTCTTCGCCTAAGGGAAGTAGGGATGTGAGGCCCTTGTTGTCAGAGTGGGAACGCAGGCAGAAGTTGTCGGGTGAGTTGCACCCCATGACCCAGTCTCTCAGTACAATCAAGTGTGGATCCGGCCGTGGTTTAGCGGCTTGCGCTGCCGTCGAGGTGACGTACCGCGACGAAGACCCCATCGGCAACCTTATCTTGGACGTGACCGACGGCCAGGAAGTAAGCTTTGACGCCGTACAAGCGGAAGATAACACGTGGATTGCCACACTGGTATTGATCGGGCGCAGGCCGGCGATGTCACTTGTAGGTGATAACGAAGACCTTTTTTACCATTACCACCAAGAAGAACGGGGTGGCCCAGAAACAATTAACAACTGCCGACACGAAGACACACGGCAATGTTGGCGGAGAGTGTTGGCGGAATATATGGCACTGAAGTTTCCTATTGTTGCGGTTAGAAATGTTCCGACGACGTGATGCGAATAGATTGTGTCAGCTACTGCGATATTTCGATGAAATTTGTAAAAATAAACAATACTGCCCTTTTTAATGATGTTCGAATTTTTACCATTGACACGCGAACTGTCCACAAATAAATGGCCCTATATCTGTTTGAACCTCTTGCCCGGTTGCGCAACCGAGAGGTGTAGATACAGCGTGTTCGTTTTGCAATTTCCATCGGTAGGCCCGTGCGTGCGGATGTGTATGTATGTCGAAATTGTGGGAACAGGAGAGAGAGTTCAAGTGGAGTAAGGTCCGGGTGAACAAAGAAGGCGTTGAATGTACAGGCAATTAAACAAGCAGAGCAGACGACACTTGCAGTGAGCTTTATACTTCAAAGCTACCACAGAATGTCTATTTAAATGTATAGTATGTAATGTCGCTTTAAGGTAACCACAATTGGAAGCCTGAATATTATGGAGACTGTAAAGAATACTGGTGCCGATAGACACTGAAACCACAAAATCTGCCCTAAAAACCACTCAGGGTTTCTCCAACGCGTGCCGCGCGCCTCAAAATCTTGTTTGAGTTTCACATGCGGGGCAACAACAGTGGGTGGTCAAATGCATTTATGTAGGGTTTTGCTTCAATGCGGCTCCCAGCTGACGATCCGTTGGTGACCTCGATTAAAGTGAACGCTCTGTCTAGAGTTACGTCCAACGGAATCTAAAACAAAAATTATGTTACGCCCGATGGAACTTTAACGTAATGTCTTGAGTTACGTCTGACCAACCTAAAATGAAAATTAAAGTTACGTCGTAATCAAAGTGCTTTGAGTTACGCCTAAAAAAATGCAATATCGTTTATTTTAGAAGTTGCGTCTGACGGAATTCCAGTGCAGTCAGGTCCAATGCAGTTCACGCCACCTTACTGCAGTGGTCTGTTTTACGATAGGGGACGCCAATTAAAAGCAACACATGTTGCTGCGTTACGTCCGGTCATAACCGTGACTTGAGTATGCTGACAAATAAAAATTCGTCAATGATCGAACCATATCCCCCTTTAAAGGAGGCTATGATCGAACGGTCTGGAGCGTGTTGTTGTCGAGGACTATAGACACGTGGGTTCGAATTCTGTTGGGTGTTACGGGGTATTTCAAATTCAAATGCGCTTTTTCCAATATGCAACACACAAAAGAAAAGTAAACGACGAGAATTAACTAAATAAGACCTGTTGCCGCGTGCGCTATGCCAGTTTCTAGCGTAGCTCTCGCCAAGGACGAGGGTGACCATGGCTCAGGGCCTAGAGTCTTTAATTATTAAGAAAATGCGTTAAAGAATGAATTACGGTTAAGAATGAATTACTTTTAAGTGCGAATGCACTTCTTAAGCGACCCTGAATCACGCGTCCACCGCCGTCCGTCCGTCCGCACCACATACCCACTTAGGGCGATTGGCCAAGAAGAGTTCCTAATTTCTTTAGCACATACCCACTTAGGGCGATTGGCCAAGTAATCTGAATCACGCGTCCACCGCCGTCCGTCCGTCCGCACCACATACCCACTTAGGGCGATTGGCCAAGAATCGGGCGTGAGAAGGGCTAATGCACCCGCTTAAAGGAGTACTGACACGAAATTTCAAAGCTGAGATCCGCTCTAGCAATCAAGTACAACGACAACACAAATAGGTGTCTGTGCATGGCACATACCCACGTGGGGGATTGGCCAGGAATCGGGCGTGAGAAGGGCTAATGCACCCGCTTAAAGGAGTACTGACGCGAAATTTCAAAGCTGAGATCCGCTCTAGCAATCAAGTACAACGACAACACAAATAGGTGTCTGTGAATAAATGCATCTTACTTTCTTTGTAGTTGTGTGTGTGTGTGTGATCTCTCTTTCGCGAACATTACCGAACCGCGCAAATTCAACTCCTGCATTCGCACTTTCACATTCTTCCCCTCGGGGAAATGCGGGGAAATTTTTTTGTTACGTGCCTGCTGTGTATGGTGTTTAGTTTGACAACACGGTGGAGGCATAGGCAAAAGTGATAACTGACACCGTTTCAGTGTTGGCTGGCATTATCGCAATCTGCAGTAGGCGGCACCGCTATCGAAACACAGCACAAAAAGGAGGCGCTTTGCGCCGATCGTCACTGTCTAGCATGCGTAATCATGCGAATGGCAATTAAACTTCGCAGCTGGATATCTCGGTGCACGGATGCGCTAGAATAATTCTACTAAATGAAACTGCTTAGAAACCCTATTGCGTCTAACTTTTCAATACAAACGTGCCTGCTTATTGCAGCCACTAAAAAGTTAATTATTCAATTTTAGTTAACTAAGCTACCGACATCAATAATTAACACCTAACTATGTGTCCCCTTGGACGAATAACCTCACTGTAGAGGTGGTCTTCACGTAAAGCTAAGCGCCTGATTTCAAAAAACCTATCCACTTAATTTTGAACACCCTGTATTAAGCAGTCACGTGGTGACTCGATAGGGTTTTGCTGTGGTTTTGCTTTTTAGCATTAACAATTTTCAATTTATTTTATACACTTCTGTTTTTTTGTGTCAGTGTTTATACTTTTCCTGTACTTTTGTTGTGTTTTTTAGCTAGTCGCGTGAAGGTGATTTCGTTCATTACCAGGTTTTATTTAAAGTCGCCTTCACCACTGCGCACATATGTAGAGGGGTGAAACAGGTTTTTGAAGGCGATGTCAGCAGTCGTGTCAGAACATGGAAGCTCTACGACCTTTTGTTAAGTTCTCTACGGAACACCGCACACCAAGTTTCGTTAAAGTTGGCTTCGGTTCCGTATACGCTAATGCTGTGCTAGCGCATAGTGTGAGGCGTTCTCATTTTTGTTTCCAATTGTTTCTTTTCAATTCCGAAGGCAAAAATTTACTGAATTTGGTCTACTATAGCAGTGTAATGTGTTAAAGTGACCAATTATGCCTTTATTTCGCGGAAAGTGCTCATGTTCTTGGAATGGGGCACTTCCCAAGAAATGCCATTAATAAACAACAGCATAGGAGTGATTGCTCGTCGGAGCTTTCAGCTCTGCCTCACAGGTGACCAGCTGTGTCTGTTTCAATGGTTTAGCAAAAAGAGCCTGTCAAATTTATAAGGTATGTGCGCTGAAGTGAATATGGCACCCTTCTGTATAAAAGGTAATTACTAAATTTATCACGACATCACTCCTTTCCTTTATCTACTCGGCGATGCCCTTCACCATCTCTTTTTTTGCCTGTCCACAGCCTCCTTTCGAGTTTACACTTCGCGCTGTTTGCTGTGTTGTCAGGCTGCTTCGGTGTGTGGGGTGGGGGCCGTCGACAACTATGCAAACACTGACCGTTATTGTCAGTGCGGAACACGTTAGAAACAATTAACACGCGTAGTACGTACAACGTGTGTACGTGCCCGTACATAGTGCACGAAGGCGCCGATAACGCCGCACACTTTTGAAATATTGTGCCAGCCTTTCCTGCCAGTTAGGAGGTGGAATAAGTTTACTTTGTGTTAGCCAAGTAGGTGGTGGTGTCCATGGCGGTGAAGGGACCTGTGACTTGACGTCACAGTTACAAAATACCTCCGAACTAGGCGTGATCCAGTGAGATGGGAGAATGGCTCACGGCAGCCTGATACATTTCTTACTGCAGCCTCTGAAGGGGGTTGGATGTCACGTGAGGGCTTGTACACAATTTTGTTCCGTAACCACAGGTTCGGTGTCAACATGCCCCCGTTTTCTGCCCGGCGCGCCGCTGCATCAGAGGTAGTGCGCGACAGTTCTCACCGCGCCCAAAAGCCTAAAAAGCACTTCGCGCCAGAAGAGGCATTCGGCGAACTTGGGCCGCGAGCGGATATGCGACCGCTTCCTATCCCGGAGCAGCGCCGTGGTTTGAGCTAAAGGAAACAGCGTGGATAGCTCCCGTGGGAAAGCGTTACCTGCAGATTCACGTGATGAACGGAACACAATGCCGGGTCTCCTTTGGCAACATAGGCATGCGCCGGTTCGTCGAAGTGATGTTTACGGCAGCGTTTCTGTGAGGGCTGTGTACCAAAACAACTTTCTAGGGGCGACGCCCCTTAGGAGCTGGGGCTGTCAGCGTCTCCTGTCGTCGTTGTCGTAATCGTCGTTCGTCTCATGTACTCACGGTACTAAAACACTGGGAAACTCGTTTACACCTCGCGGTGGAACGTAACGCGTGCTAAAAAAAAAACAAAAAAAAAAACATCGGGACACTCTTTTACGCCTCGCGCTGGAGCGCTTCGTCTTTCAAACACACGAGACTTACAGCAAAGCTGTATAACGGTTACCCTCCAATGGTTTCTTCTCTGTTGCCAAAAACCCCAAGGCGCCAAGAGTACACTCATACACTGCATGCTTCGCCTCTACCCAGCTTTTACGTTAGTGAGATGGCCCGGGATTTGTTTTCTTGCTGACTTTGCTAAAAGTATACGCTCGGGGGCAAATTCGCTCATAAGACAACCGTGCAGTATACGGGGTTATGGTCAAATGTGGTCATATGAGCACATCATAACAAACGCCCTCTCCACTGCTTCTTCAGTTTGCGTTCTTAACGAACAAACAAATATACAGGAACAAACAAAAAGGCTTGTACCAGCTTTAGCAGATATGAAGCAACTGCCCCACCCTCCAGAAAAAAAAAGGGATGTAAAGGCAATGGTAAGGGATAAAAAACCAACCGGTGAAAAGTGGCTAAACGAAACAGAGCTTGGCCCTAAGTAAACCTTTGGAAGTCGTCCTTGCAGTCCTCCATGATCGCGCGCAACCTGCTGCATTAACACAGTATGCGCCAACTTCCGTTGTTAGTTAATTGCTTAGAAGGTAATAAACGAGAAGTTACTTTCGGTTTGCGCCGTATTGTTATTGTTCCCCTACTGAAAAGTTTCTTATATAAGGAATTAAGGAAAGACGAAATTTTCATCTTTGCTGACACACCGCCGTTTAAAAAAAATTAGCGCAGCTTGCATGCAAGGCTGGAGAAACAGCAGAGCTGGCGAAGACTCGGCTGTGCTATGGGCGCCCAAATTCCTTGTTAGGTTTATCTACATTTTTTCTTTTCGAACAACCAACGTGGCTCTATAAAACTTGTGAAAATTCCTATCTGGCCTGCTTTCCTTGTAGGTGTTGCGCACTGCGTGCCAACACAACCTTTATTTCTTTCCAATCGGCTGCACATACTTGTGTTCCCCGCCGCTGCAAACGCCGTACCCCTCGGGCTTTTGGGGTGACCCAGTGCTTAACACAACAGAACAACGGAAGTATACATGTGCAGATTACTAATAGCCATACACACGCTACTCACTCGCACCTTCTGCAGGGAAAACCACCGCCAAAATGCGACACGTACGGACATCGCCTATCAGTCACCCATGTCTTAGTTGAGTGTGGGTACTTCCACAAGGCAAGAAAAAAGCATTTCCGGGAACTCTACTCTCACATGATTCCACTTCATTCCGCGATGTTTTTCGCCGATCAACCCTTAATTCCAAGCAAATGCCTTTTTGGTTATCTGGGAGACATTGGCTTTTTAAACCACATATCATACAACGTGTAACCTCAGGGCCCCTCAGAGTGGGAGGCAGCTATGAGTGTCTATTTATTCTTTACATTCTTACCCTGCCATCCCCATTTCCCCAATTTTATTGTGGTTTTAATGGAGGGGCAGTATACACCCCCACACTAATCTCTTTTGATATAATCACATTTACAGCACTATTTTACTAAAAATCATTCAAAATGATCAACCATTGCGTTGGCGCTCTTTGGCCATCGTTGCCCTTGCGCCATAAAAAAAAACAGATACATACATACAGGTTGCCGGTTTCACGGCGTAGAGTACCGGGTTCGATTCCCGGGATCTCCCTAACCACATTTTTTTCTTGAGGCTTCGAGGTTTTTTGGTGCGACGGACGCGTAGTTCTCGGCCTAAACAGCTATGCTGTTATAACAGGTATACGCGTCCGCAATACATGATAATTGAAAGCGTTATTACGTTTAAAAATAATTCGACACTCTCCACGACCCCCAGAAGCACCAAATGACTGTCCGTATAAATTCCGTGCATACGGAGTATACGGGAAACATGCGGAAAAAACGCGGTGCCATATATCGCGCTTTTATTAAGACAGAAACACGAAAACTGTGTCGAACGTTTCTACTCTGACAAATCATTTATTGTTTTGTTTCTTGAAATATTGACCACATTAGTGAGGCCAGGGTGCGTAATAGGTCATGAATTCAGCATTTTCATAGTTCCGTATATACAGAACGTTTCACTAGGATCCTTTGAGTGGACCAAGTGTTGGGGATCCCCGACATCCCCGACCAAGTGTTGGTGACGTCGCGGGCAATAGACTTCGCGGCGGCCCTATGGGCCTCCGACATCCCTCTTTCTTTTTTCTGAGTCATAAAGTTTTATCTCTCTCACACTATCACTGAAGTGCCACAACTTTCCAATAAGGCGTGCACATATAGCAGTTATATATAAGCGCCATATATGGGCTGTTGTATTACACATCGAAGTATTTGTCAAGATCAACCTCAGGAATTGTGTGCTGACGGTAATTGGCAGGGATATGAAATGGGGTAGTGATAGAGAAAAGTAGTACGAAGCATTTACTGCCCCTAATTAGAGCTATACACCGCCTAACCAGAAGTCCAAAGTGCACAAATATGACTGCATTGATGCGTACTGGTCTTGTATGTTTACAGGAAAACGCGGTGTCGTCGGCACCCCAAACCATAGGGACCGAACGTAACAAGTCTTTAAAAAGTACGAGAGAAAGCACAGTCCCCTGTGAAGCACCTGTTGTTTGCAGCCCCCGCGAGGAACAAATATTGCCTGTTCCGTATTTTAAAAGTTCATAAACTCCATGCTAAAATGTACCTTGGGAAGTTTAAGTTCCCTAACCTAGACAGCAACGCACGCCATTTCACGCCATCAAACGTTTTTCCCATATCTGGGATCACTTAAGGCACAAGCTGGTTATAGCGAATGGCAAGTTTTATACTGCTTTCGAAGTCCATGTTCGCACTACATAAAGAGCCGATTTTTAGTGAATTCGCTCGGAAACCAATTTGGCTTGGGCTGAGGATATTATCCCAGGACACACATTTTATTAATGCGCACATTCGATGTTAAATCCAAGGCCTGAAATTTTCAACCCCGTGGCCCTGACCAACCTTCTTACTGATAGAAAGTATTTTGCCCAGACGCCACACATTGCGGACACATGCGTTGCTAAGAGAATAATTGATCATGTTCAGTAAGTCATTCGGTGCCTCGTACAATAACAGTTTTAGAACGCCGGTAGTAATGCCATCCGTAGTAGGGGCCGCAGCAGTCAGTTTTGTCACGACTTCAATACACTCAGACGGCGTTCCCTACGCAGTCGTCTACCATCATTGGTGGAGAAGAGGAAAACGCTAAAACGTATGAACAACGAGCATGCAGACCACTACCAACCAACTCTAGAGAGTCGTACAGTTCCTCTGAAGATAACACCGGAGTGTGTCATATTATCTAGGGAGAAGACTGCTTTCCTCTATCCAAGCAAGCGGAATAGGAAACACTCATTATTAGGCTTGGAAAGAAAACATCAGCGCTGGGGGTCATAAAATTGTTTTGCTTTGAAAACAGCTCGTTTGAATGTAGTGCAAAAAAAAAAAAAAACGCTTCCATTAGGAGCAATGGAAGTGTTTGGGCTCTTTGTTCATACTTCATACAGAAACAGTGCTTAAGGCGGGGCACACAGAAAGATGCAACGCGCACATAGCGTTATGTGTGAGTTGCCTATTTCTTTTTGTCCCGTCTTTAGCGCTGTTTTTGTATCCGGTAGGAGCCCAAGCATTGGTAGCAGTGGGGAATTCCAAACTGTGTGCAACTCCACGCTGAGGTATGAGAAGTAAAAAATAAATCAACGCGTGCGAACCAATTAGTGTCATTGAGTGTGAATTTTTATGACTTCTCATCCACTTTTAAAAATAAGTGCAGGACGCTATTGAAAACACAAATGTTTCTGTGGTAACTCGGTAACCTGTGTCTCCATACAATCTACTTGAGGTGTTTGATGGGCTCGCAAAAGGGGATCCAAAAAACATTGAATTACTTCGATATCTGCCGAAATACATCGCCTATAGGATGAACCTCAGTACAAATTATATCTTTTGGGTGTGTGGGCTTATTATGGTTTACGTTTTTGTATCTGCTTATGTGTTTGTTACTTGTAAGCGAATGAGAATTTCTTTATGAGGGTAAGGCTCATAATACAACAAGAACAACAACAACAACAACAAAGTAGTTTATTTACCCGCCGCGGTGGCTCAGTGGCTAAGGCGTTGCGCTGCTGAGCACGAGGTCGCGGGTTCGATTCCCGGCCGCGGCGGCCGCTTTTCTGATGGAGGCGAAAAGCAAAAACGCCCGTGTGTACGAGATTTCGGCGCACGTTAAAGATCCCCAGGTGGTCAAAATTAATCCGGAGCCCTCCACTACGGCGCGCCTCGTCGCCTGCGTTGCGTCGGCGCGTTAAACCATACAATCAATCAAAAGTAGTTTATTTCATAGAAAAACATCACAAAAGAGAGAGAGAAAAAGTAAAGGAAAGGCAGGAATGTTAACCAGGCTACGGCCTAGTATGCTATCCTGCACGGGGGAAAGGGGAACAATGAGGAAAAAGAGGAAAACAGAAAAAGAAGGGGAAAGGTACGGACAGAGCGTGGAGTGGTGTGCCCAGCGGTAGGACACTAAAGACATTGTCTAAAGTTCAGACAGTTCGTAGAGAGTAGTCTTGCGCTACAGTCTCTTGTGCAATTCCGTCGTTTTGAGGAAACACAGGAGCGCTTTTGTCGCCTTGTCCGCAGACGACGGAGAAGGCCAGTGGCCCAGGATTGTCTCCTCAGAGAACGGGCGCCGAGAGTCTAACTTTCGTAGAGTCGCAGAGAGCTGGCGGCGTTCGGTTGAAAACCGTGGACAATTGCAGAGGACATGTCGTATGGTCTCTGGTGTTCCACAGACTTCGCACGCCTCACTGGCTGCCATTCCAATCAAATAGGAGTAAGCATTTGTGAATGCGACTCCAAGCCAGAGGCGACAAAGAATGGTTGCATCAGATCGTGGGAGGCCGAATGGGAGGGGGCGCTGAAGATGGGGGTCCAGGGCATGGATACGAGCGCTAGTGAACTCTTGGGTGCTCCATTTCGATAGCGTGGTCTCCCGAGCAAGTTTTCGGAGAGTCCTAGCGGCGTCCGTCCTGGATAACGGAGTAGATATGGTCTCCGTTTTTTGGTGTGCCAAGCGTGCGGCAGCGTCCGCACTTTCGTTTCCGACAATGCCGCAATGACTGGGAAGCCACTGAAAGGCAATGTCATGACCCGCTTGGGTGGCACGGTCGTACAATAGTCTTATCTCGGCCAGCAGCTGTTCATGAGGTCCACGGCACAGGGCTGACTGGAGCGATTGAAGCGCAGGTTCTGCCGGCGCCGTCGTTATACCACGAATGTCCATGTCCACAGGATTTAAAATAGCCCATCTCACCACTTCCACGGCTGCAGAACTTGCCGCCATCCGCTGTGCCCTTCATACCGTTGAACAAACTTCATGCCGAAGATGGGCGATCTTCTGCGACTCAAAACATCACAAAAACATGTTGATAAGGCACCTGGATCCATAGCCTGTACGGCTAGTATTGGATCCATTACAGAAATATTTTCAAAAATACAATCCTGGGCAAAAATGGTTGATTGTCGCACACAAGGAAAATAATTGGCAGCAATTAAGTTACATTGTTTAGTGTTTGTACATTTGTGTTTCTTACATTCAAGTTAACGATTCTGGTTTATTGTACTTGAATTCTGAAGTAATGTTTTAGGGACGGCAACATATTTGGTATTGTTTTGATGGAGTTTGGTATGCTATTCCATATTTTTGCTCCCATGAAGGACAAGAGGCGCTGACCATATACATTATGCACTATTGGTAGGTTAAGATTTTTGTGATACCGTACTTTCTGGTAAATGTTCATGGTCATGTTTTTGTCTTCATTTGCAGAAATATTCTGAGCTACTTTGTTGAAAGTGATTAGTGCACAGCTTCAAGGCTTCCCTTTTTGCAATGTGCCACCAGTTACTATGATATAAATGTTGAATGCATTAAATGAATTGATGTATCAACGTGAGAAGGGGGCCGGTTCCCCGTCAGGTGGTTTTCGCCTTTAGCGCTGCAGTCTCCTGATAGTTAGACATGTATACTGTTGGAGATTTAAATAAAGAGAGAAAAAAATATTGCTACACCCGGGCGTCGCCGGGTGGTGTCGCTAGTGTAGCTAAAAACGCCTTTCCGCGTATATAGCTGCGTGAACATTATTCGTTCCACCAAAGGCTATAGGAGATGCAGACTTCTTGGACAGGACCTCGACGAAGACTGCCTGGAGTGGTAAGGGCTGAGCAAAGAGCTCTGGCCCCTTCAGCTCAATTTTTCGTGGCCCGAGATGAAATGGTGTCTAAAAGAGATTTGTAACGTATCACACTTCACAAAACCGCGGCTTTGCCGATCGACAGAAAGTACAGGACACGCTGTAACAGACACCATTAGTGTACGGTCCCTACACCGATGGTTGTTCGGTTTCGGGTTTTATGTATTATTAAAATGGGCAAGTAGAGCTAGGGTGCTCTTTTTCAAACCGATAATTGCCATCGCGAAATTTGAGTTTCTTAGGGTTAAATATATAGAGATGTACTGAGTAATACACTCAGCTTGTTTTATTTATTTTATTTATAAAATACTGCAGGCCACAACGAATTCCCAAGAAGGAGTGGGGCTGGCTGTTACAACGATAAGGATATGACCAGTTACATAGTCGTACAGGCGTAGAGAAAAAAAAATCAGATTAAAAAAAAAATATATCAGAAGGTATCGCGTGAGGTTCTTAACTAGAACTCATTAAATTTGGTGTTTGTTTCAAGCTTGTAATCCGGGGGACATCAGAGTTTTCTAGCAAATACTTCCGAAAATTTGGTGTCTCTGTGGAAATGAACCAGTATTGATGAATGTAAAAAAGCATTTATAACTTCTACTAAATAAAACATTTTATTCACAAAAAGCTGGTAAACGATTTTTTTACACATCCTTCTGTACATACATAATCATCTGCGTGCGCACCATGTCGGTCTCCATTCGAGACCTGTCCGATCGAATCGAGACCTGTCCGATCTCATCCGGGAAAAAGTTTTCTCGACCTCACACTATCAGTTAGCTAGGCGCAACGATGTCGGTGCAGCATTTGGCAGCCTGGGGTAGCGTGCGGTAAAATCATTCCACTGCCAAATGAGTTCGAAAGCTGAGCTTAGTGGGGCTTGCTTCCAGCAAGTACTGGTTGAGAACGGCGGACCGTCAGCCCACAATTGTGCACATAGCTACTTTGAAAAGGTTCATTCGGGGACAAACCGGGTTTAATCCGATTCTCCTGAATCGTGTTCGAAGCGTAAAAATCGGCGAAAATTGGGTTTTACCCGAAAACGAACAATCGTACCAATACTCTCCGTCAACAGCCCACCAGGAAGGAACTGAAGCACTCCGGGAACAGATAGTGGAATCGGAAACAGATGGCTTTTCTCTGATATAGACAAAGAAATCCACAAATATGTTTATAATTGTTGACTGTAATCCAATCCAACAAGCCAAGACCGCAGGAATCCATCCGGAAGCCCCCAGGAGTAAGTTTCGGCCTGCTCCTTTTACTTCCTTTTTATTTCACACGTGTCCTATGCATGCTACAAAAATCGCTTGCCGACTTGCGGCGAGGGAGCGACACAATGAGACCGTCTCTCACGAGTGTTGCCAACCAGTTCGCGTCTCTTTTGTTTCCGCGAAAACAACGGCCGGTTGGCCCACAATTAGGGCGGCGCGTGCGAGCTTCACCGCGGTACACACCACGCGGGACCTTGGCGCATTTCCCCAACGAACTGACGCGCTAGCGCTATGTCCTCGGAAGCGCCCAAGCGCACCCGTCCCACCACGGCGCTGCGTGCTCGTCGGGCCATGTCTAGAACTCCGCTCTAACTTTCTTTCTGCACCTGAAACCCCGTGACGCATCGTATCGACCTCGAGGAACAGATCGATTTTCCGCCGGAAGAATGCTTTACACTCTCCGGCACCGGCAATCTCTCTTAATGGGTTACTATGTGCACCAGATCCGTTGCCAAGGTCGCGGTCGAAGCGCCAAAAATACGAGCGCGAGAGGCGACCGTGGCAGACGACGTTGAAGGCGCGCAGACGACCGCGTGTTGCGCAGCGGGCGCGTCGCCTGCTTCGCGTCGTCTGCGTCGCTTGGCGCGCCTTCGGTTTCGCATTCGGCCGCGCGACGTCGGCTGCTCGATCCCAAAATAAGGCCCGCGCGTTGTGCTTCCCGTTCAGCAAATAGGCGCGCATTAAATGCCAGCCCTTTCAATACGTCGCGCCTCTGAAGTGTGCCAGAGCCGAGCGACAAATAATGGGTGGACGACGCTAAGGGGCGCAGAAAGGCGACGCGAGGAGGAAGGGCGTCGTCTGCTCGTCTTTTCTCCACTGGGCAGGCGTGCTGCGTGCCAAGACGGGAGGGGGGGCGGCCGCCGGATGCTCGTCGAGAGGCCCTCCCTGGCGCCAAAATTAAACCTTTTGTTACGCTGTTTAGCTTAGCGTGCCCGCCATAGCAGCCGCCGCGGCCGTGGCAGCAGAGACGAACCCGCACCGGCGGCGTTGTGAGCCTCTCCACCCATCGCGCTCGGGCGGCGTTGTTGTCGGCGTCGCTTGAACCGTGACGATCCGCGGAAAGGGACGACGCGCTATGCGTCACTCGCAGGCACTGCCCCGGAATCTGTGAATGTTCCCTGACGCAGGTGGAACAATTCGTCCGAACCCCCCTCCTCTCTCTTATCCAACCGGCCCTTACCCTACGTACGACTCAGAGGGAGCCCCCGCTCTCCCCCGCGCATTCGGAAACAAGGAGACAGCTGAGTAGGAGATTGCTCTCTTGCAGGCGCAGGTCATACCTGTTCGGCGCTACGCTTGCTCCCGGAGGATAGCGCCGCGCGAACACGCTCCCTCTCCGCGTAGCAAGGACGCGGAAAACCCCCCTTTTGCTCGTCGTTTAAATGGGCGACGGGGGCAACGCGTAGATACCGGACGGCGAGAGGGGCGCGAGCGGTGGTCTTTTGTTTTGTGCGCGGTGGTTGGAGTCTCCGGCGCGAGGAACCCTAGTAGCGTCGCTGTCTTCCGTGGTGTTGTTTTGTCGCCGAGTTGGTGCTTGAAGGCTTCGGCGCGAGCTGAGCCCTTCGGCCGAAAACGCGGCCGCTCCGATGAGGATTGACAGCGAGGGATCCGGGATTGAGCACTTTCCTCAGGTGAGCAAGGGGTTGTCGCTTTTTCATCGAATGTCTGCGGAACTGAAAATTGAAAAAAAAAAGAGAAAAAAATACAGTTGTGAAGCCCAAGGAGGAATTCATGAACCAAAAATGGGATGGAATTAATGCGTGCTCGGATATATTATTCTCAACTGGTGAGTTTTGAATCTTGAGCATTACGTAGCCATCCGTGCACCTGGAATATGAGATGTAGCGGTCGATAATGACGAGTTTAATCTTACTTTTACTCTGGCTTTATTGAGCCTGCATCAAATGGGGGAGCAAAAAATATATATATACAGAGGAGAAACGTCGCCTCACGTTTACAGCAGGCAGAATCGTTTTCAGGAAGAGCAGACGTATACAGTGCGCAACGCACCCTTGTCTATAACACTGAGTTCAACTTCAACTAGTTACGTCTCAAAACAGCTGACTCAAAATTATCAAAAAAAAAAAACAAAAAAAAACGTTGAGGTCAAAATATATGGTTAATACATCAAAATGACACAATATTTTTCTTCAAATGCTTTTCGGCCGAGGCAAGATCAGGCTATAAGTACGAAACCTGTGTTATAGACAAGTGCGTTGCCCTCTGTACATCAATACACCTGCGCGTCATAAAAAAAAAAAAAGATTTTTACAACCATAATCTGATGTATGAACAGCTGTATCGTTTGAAGTGCAATGCCGTGGATTTTTTGCTTTCGAACATTTCGCGCGAACTAAACTGTTGGTGGCTGCTGCGGGGGTTTTGTATCTCGTAAGAGTAGCTCTTGCGTTTCAGGTTCATGTGCCGCTGTTTCATTCGGTTCCGAAGTTACGCGAATATTTCAATGTTAATGCGCGCTCAAAATCTCACGTGAGCCTCACAAACCTTTACAGCCACTCAGGTTACTTTAGGAGCAGCAAAACCTATTCTGTGTGCGTGTGTACGGGCCCTGTTTATTTGTGTTTGACAAAGTGTTTGCTACAACATATAACTGTCGTAACTGTTATCCCTTTGAGTATGAAGTGTAGCCATAAATGCTTCTCAAATATTTACAATGTGCGTATACTTTCCATATACTTTCCAACTTATACAAGCTTTATCGCGGCGCAAAACAATGGTCTTGGCAAGATAAGAACCAAACCATGTTACAATAGGTGGGAAACAGCGGCCTCCTCATGCAGGCCACTCCACCACTAGCAACGTAAAATGCCACCAAAACAAAAGTTTTCTCTGCCTTTTTTTGGGTTGCTAGAAAAATGCAAATGTAAATAAAAGCCGCCGCATGTGACGGAAGGGAGCAGAAAGAACGGCTGTATAGGAATGCTTTTACCGATCGCGCTTGCTTGCACGAGTGATGCCGGCGGAATAACTTGTCCGTTATCAGCTAACACAAATGTCACCGATATTTTGCCCGCCACGGTCGGGAATACAATACGTACAAGGAATAGATCTGAGCAGCAGGCGTGCGACATAGCATCGCGTGTCCACACCGAAGTCGCTGCGACCGATAAGCCCACTCTGGCTCTCTCCCTCGCCGCACAACACTCGTCGCACTTCAACCACTCACGGTAGCCTGAAAGGGACCCTGAAATACTTCGGATAAACGCTTTCACTCTTTCCTCCGCATCGGAAAGCATTGGGAAAGATATAGTTATCACCAGCACGGGGCGGTTGCGTGACATCCTCGTCGCAGCAGATACGCCTTCAGTTTCTGCTTTACTTTTTTTTAAAGTGGCTATCGAATGCGTTCATCGCTGCAATCGAAGGAAATACTGCCAATTGCTGCTACACTGTTGTAATGGCACAATTCCAGCGCTCGAAGAACGCCAACAGCGGGAAGGAGAGAAAAATTGTTTGAGCAAATTCCTGAGTTATCTGATGGGCATAGATCAGTAATTTTTGGCTGAGGAACTTTGCGACCCCCTAATCTAAGTACTGGATGGGTTGATTGACTACGTTCTGCAAGCATTTTAAGGCTTCGAAAAAAAGTGTTGCAGGGTCCCTTGAAGTCCAATTCTGCGAAAAAGCGGCGTGGTCCGGTACATAAGGTGGCCGCCGCTCTAAAGCGCAAAAAAAAAAAAAAAAAAACACTTCCGATATTGTCGGAGTGCGTGCGGAAGTGCGCAGGTAGATTAATTTTTCATGAGTTAGATCAAGCAGTTGGAAAATAAAATAAGTGCATTTGAGAGAGAGGGAGCGATCATTAATGAAGTCATGTGATCTTAGCCGGGCTAACATGCCTAGCTTGCTTTGCCAGATGACTGTGGTGACAGCGATAGTGATGATGGGGATGATGTTAAAGAAGCTGATGCACACGAATGCGTTCAGTCATTTACACAGACTGGTCAGGACCTGTATGCTGCAGGTACGCGATCACAGCTTTCCTGGCCAGTTTAAGCCCGTTTGGGAGATTTAGTTAATGTGAGAAGCGAACCAGGGTCTTCAGAGTAGGATTATAGTGCGTTACCAGCGCGTTTCATCCGTACCTTGCCGTAGTGGCGGAACTAGAGAAAGCATACCACGTGCGGTACTGACGTCATGTCACGTGGCAGGCGAACGTGGCGGCACTTGAGTATGACAGGTGTGGCGTGAAGCGTCGCCGGCCTGTCTAAGTTGTTCACGCCAAGAGACGAAGAAATGAATTCGAAGGAGGAGTCCGAAACACAGTGTAGGGTTAAGGACAGGAAAGTAGCCTATGATTAGTATCGCCATGAAAAGCCACAACGTCGCAAAGCGAAAACGTCCACGTGCTCTAGGTTTTGCCGCACGTTAAAGATCCCAAGGTGGTCAAAATTAATCGTAGCCCTCCATTATACGGCGCGCCTCATCGCCTGTGTAGCGTCGGCGCGTTAAACCTCACAATCAATCAATCAATCAATCAATCAATCAATCAATCAATCAATCAATCAATCAATCAATCAATCAATCAATCAATCAATCAATCAATCAATCAATAAAAGCCACAAGGCTAGCTTTTGCCTTCAGGGAACGTAAGGAGACTGAAGTGCTTCGATTTATTTGTTCCCCCAGTTGTGCGCTAATAATTACGTCAAAAGACAGTTATTCTCAAGACGCAGCAATGCGTTTTCACAGCGTGTGTTATACATCTGTGGTATTCCCGCAAATTTAAGAAAAGTCGTTGAAGGGCAACCGCAATTTTATGGCGTATGCGGTTCGATTACAATTTTGCAACGCAACATGTGTTTCGTACAACAAACTGTCGCCTATTTCTGGCCGGGGTGAGTTGTTTGAGTGCAATTAAATCACCTACGGGGCAGAAGCTTGCATCGTTATTAAAGGGTTCAACTTAAATTGAGGATGACTCAGCGAGTAATGGAACGGAAGATGATAGGTGTTACGTAGATGGACAAGAAGAGAGTGAAGTGGGTCAGGGAACAAACGCGCGCTAAGGACATATTAGTAGAAACTAAGATGAAGAAATAGGCGTGGGCGGGGCATGTAATGCGAAGGCAAGATAACCGTTGGTCATTAAGGGAAACAGAGTGGATCCCCAGAGAAGGCAAGCGTGGCAGGGGGCAGCAGAAAGTTTAGATGGGGGATGAGATCAACAAGTTTGCGGGGATAGATTGGTCGCAGTAAGCACAGGACCTGAATAATTGGGAATCTATGGGAGAGGCCTTTGCCCTGCAGTGGGCGCAGACAGGCTGCTGCTACTGATGATGATATAAATTGCCATGAACTGAATCGAGCCGTCGTCAGTATTACCGAAAGTTCATGACACCGCTCTCACCGATAAAGTGTATAGGTCTCCAACAAATGAGCACGGACTCGCCGAAAAAAGGTGTAAGCGGTTCGGAGTGCTCAGACTTAACCCTCTCCGCTGGCTTCAAAGAAGTCACTCGCGCGTTTCGTTAACCTGTGGAGGCGTTGAAACGGCTCGGAGCGCAGCTTATGGGTTACCTTTCGTTTTCAACCCCGCGAAACGGGCACGCGGCGGGGGTCCGTATATTTAAAGAGCGTGGGTCGGTCGCGCCGAGTGCGTGCATTTTCAGCCGCGCTCAGAGCACGCAAACTTGGCCGCACTATCGTCTGCCGTAGCTGCGTTTCGGCAACAGTATACAACACTGCATCCGGCGCAGGCTGGGGAATGCCAGAGTAGACGGTGAAAGGTAATTTACGACTAAGTTTCCAGCTCGAAACGCTTGGGCGCGGAAGTCATAAAGAGGTTTGGAAACGGACCGGCCCGAACACGCACCGTTCCCCTCTTTTGTTGAAATAAACTGAGCCCCGTGCCCGGCTAAACACAAACCGTTTGCCTTTCCAACAAAGGCCCGCCGGTGCGTCGTTATTCTGGACTGTGTAGGGTGCACAGAAAAGGAAAACAACATTGGGAGAAAATTTTCCAGGGTTTCCGCACCGGATAAGAGGTCGACAACGAGAGCTGAATGAACAATGTTCGCACAGTTACGTTCTGGTGCACTTACAACACTGACATTTGTGAACGGAAAAAAAAAATGAAGGAATCGCACACTAACGCGTAAGACTTGAATGTAGCGAAGCTGTACGCGAACTTCGCGACCATCACGACGGTTTAAGTCCACGATTGCAGCCGATTTGCTTCTTCTGCGCTGCCGCAACGACCTTTACTCAATTATGGTTTCTATAGGTGTTAGCTTCCTTCAATTTTTTGTAAGTGATAACCATTTTACATCACCTTAAACGGGCGTACGCTATGGCGTGTCTTTCTCGTTCAGAGCGAGTGTTGAATGTTCAGAGCGACTGTTATATATCCTGGCTCCAGGAAAACTTTTATACGCACGTACCCACATCAATACGTCCGTCACGAAGCACCTCCGCCATAATTCCATACCGTTGGATGTTGCCCACAGCTAACACGTAGGACCCACAGCTTAGGACCCAAAAATAATACAAGGCTGTCGATTAATTTTTTTAAAGCGAAGCTTTCGGGCTCGCACTGATGTCGCCTGCAGTCTAACCAAAACGCACTGCAGAAAAGGCAACTTTCTCTGAACAGGATGATGATCGTGGGTGAGGTGAAGAAAAAAACTGTGGCTGATTCCGCTGTCATAAGAATCGGTAAAACACGAAAGTGAAATTGGCAGCGAAGTCTGCAGCTGAGCATGAGCGGGTCCACGGCTGTCTTGTGGGTGTGCTTGGCGAGCGACGTCCAGCTGGCGGGTCGCTTCGGCAAAGGTGTACTGGGGTCGAATTCTCTAAAACGACGGGGCGTCGTTTTGAAACGACGGGACAGCGCCATGCAAATGCATGTGTTCTGGGGTTGGGGCCGTCGCTTTGGGGTTACCTGCAGGGGCAGTCCCCGCAGAAAAGCGCTGTGGCAAGGGCGCGAAGCGACAAGTGAAACGACGGGGGGGCAGTGGGTGTCGCTTCGAGCCCTTGCCACAGCGCTTTTCTGCGGGGACTGCCCCTGCAGGTAACCCCAAAGCGACGGCCCCAACCCCAGAACACATGCATTTGCATGGCGCTACCCCGTCGTTTCAAAACGACGCCCGTTTTTTAGAGAATTCGGCCCCTGGCGTCATTTCTGTGACGGATATGACGTTGAAATCTTGGTGTATCGTGGCATAAGAGTCTTTCACGTTAATATATACAACCCGAAAACGAACAACCCTAAGTGTAACATACTCGTTAGTACTAAAGCTTGCTTCTCAGCAAGAAGACGCTGTGTCCAGGGGTGCACCCTTTACAGGCCGCTTGTTTCGTTGTATTGGCGTCACTTCCGTGACTGATATGACGTCAGCGAAAGCTTCGTGTATCAGGGAATAAAACACTTTCGTGCTAAAATTAAAACGTTTCCGGTTGCCGGACCCGAACCTGGGTCCCTCTCGTTACGAAGCCACCGTCTATTCAACCACGCCATTCCGAAATGGTCGAAGCAGTTTGTATTCGGAGAGTGGCGCATGGACCTACACAATTAAAGAAATTGATTGATTGATTGTAGGGTTTAACGCGCCGACGCAACGCAGGCGATGGGGCGCGCCGTAGTGGAGGGCTCCGGATTAATTTTGACCACCTGGGGATCTTTAACGTGCGCCGAAATCTCGTACACACGGGCGTTTTTGCTTTTCGCCTCCATCCGAAAAGCGGCCGCCGCGGCCGGGAATCGAACCCGCGACCTCGTGCTCAGCAGCGCAAACAATTAAAGAAATCATGCACCCCTCCGTCTAACGAGGGCGATGGCTGAACTGGAAGTTTTCTTCGGGCGAAATAAAACGGCGAAGGGTCAACGTCAAAGCAGCTGCGTGCGAGTCTAAAGTCAAAGCTTAACGAGTCACAGCCCGAACCGTCTGCAAGTTGAACACCGACGACAGCCAAGGAATCCTTCACGAGGTGACTTCGCGTTATACACGGAGGGGTGCCCGACTTTTTTTTTTACCCATTCTCACATGTGCTTGGCTTATAGAAGGTATAGAAACATGCTGCACCGTAGCTTTCTGTCATCTCGTCTGGTGGTGAACAAATTTTACAAAAATACAGAATTTCCTGATCCCTTGGTTTTGACACCACCACTTCCGTTGGCTTTATCAAACTGGAAGAAGAACACACTATCTTCCAAACGGCACAATTCGGTATTAAGAGCTGCTTAACAAGGAGCGATACAGTGCGAAGCGGATACCCTCATCAAAAGAACTCGAGACTCGCCCCCGTATTCTCAGTCACCACTCGACGGTGCTCACTACTAAGGTGCTTCACGGTGCTCACTACTAAGGAACCCCAAACTTTAATTCCCTCCGTACCAACCCACCATGCCCCTCGCAGGCCTGGTGGCTTACTTTAACCGAAAAATGGTTTACAACAACAAACAACTGCTGCGTGAGGACACTGAACGCCTGCACACGAACGGTTCTTGCATATTTGTAAATCAGTTATTTTTATGCCAACGGGCATTCTATCGCAAAAAAAAATACTTTGAAGCATTGCGTCCTTTTGGTTTAAGAAGCAGCCTCCGTCTGATCAGGACCGGTATTCTCGTGTTTTGTCCGTTTAGTGACCGTTTCAAAAGTGTCCGTTTTGAGTAAGTCCTGATTGGCTAAAAGCGAACGCCCAGATGTGACGCTCGGAGAAGACGATTGGGAGCAGACGATTTTGCGTCGCCTTGTTGTTGTTTCGCTGGCGGAATAATAAAAAAAATAAAAGATATTTTAAAATAGGCTCATTTGTTTAAAATGTGTTTACACGAACAGTTGCGCAAAAGTCGAACCCAAAGCCCGCCTACAACTGGAAGTACGTAACAACACAACGGACGTTTTCAAAACGGAAAAACACGAGAATACGGCTCCAGGTCCCATTTTATTTCACTGTCGAAGGTAGGTCGTAGAAGGCCCCTTGCGGTGCGATGTTCTGGTCACTACGAAGGTCTCCCTAAATTTTCATCATATATACGGATGAATTACGTGCGCCCTTCGTAATGCGGGGCCATGAAGACCTGATAAGGGAGACATAGCATGCCTATCAGCTGGCGATAAGGCGGGGAAGCCGTGCCGGCGGCGGATCCACTCGAGTGGTGCTGGAGGAGGAGGCGATCGACTCTCTCCCACCTCCGAACGCATTCTGAAACACCACTGCTAAAGACGGGAAAATTTGGGCAAGTTGATGGCGCATGCTGACCCACTGTGCGAGCCATCAGGTCAAGTACGAAGGATAGGAAGCACTGATGCGGATACCACTCCTGGCTGTCTACAGTGCATCCCGTTGCGTCCTCCTCCTGGAGGCTATGCCCTGAGAAATCCTCCCGCTCTCCAATTCTAATCCCCTAGGGTCAATCTGGATATAACTACGGGTGGCAGCATTCACTTTCCTAAACGTTACGGAAAGGAAAGCACCTAGCGCCAAACGACATTCTTTTCACCAGCTGCGAAAAAGTACCCGTCGCTCGAACTTCTAAGTTTGAGGGACAGTCTCTCGTTGCTATTCTAACGGCCTGATATCGAGCTCTCGTAATCCTCCACGTTTTTTTTTTTTTGAAGTCGAGTGATTTTTGTGTAAAAATCTTCTCAAAAAATACTTGTTCCCGTTTTTTTTTCCGTAAATGACGGCGGCATGTTTTAGATTACTTTAGGCGCAGTGTGCAGCTTATATCACCGTATTACAGCGAAGCTGTTAGCCTCTCGTTGTTCGGAAAGTTTCGTGTCCTAAACAAAAAAACCAAGGCAGCCGGACACAGCAGCTCTCGCCCAAGATGCGTCAGGATAATCAGGCCTACAGCATAGAGATCAGTATTCGTGTAAAAAAAAAAAACCCAAGACAAGCATAGAAACCGCATGATGGATGATATGGCGCTGGTAAACAATGGGACCCCTCACCCCATGTGTTCTGGTAAACGTTAGGTTTGCAACTTCTCTCAAAAGGGGAGGGGAGTTGACGTAATTCGAGGGCTACGCATGCGTCAGGCTAAGCAGGACCCAGCAGTGCTCACCCAAGACGCCGAGCACATTTGTCAGAACCCAGCATTTGCCGCCAAAGAAGCCGAGCACATTTGTCAGAACCCAGCATTTGCCGCCAAAGACGCTGAGCACATTTGTCATAACCCAGCAGTGCTCACCCAAGACGCCGAGCACATTTGTCAGAACCCAGCATTTGCCGCCAAAGAAGCCGAGTGCAAGCAACAAGCCCGCCGAGACAACGAGGTACATTTCATACCCTCCACCATCATCAGCACGTACAGTGGTTTCAACAGCTGTGCTGGAGATCTACTTTTTCAGAATCCAGCTAATGGATGGATGGCGTCCATCTGAATGACATTCGTTTTGACGCCATCCATTTGGACGGTATCCATAAAGAATGGATGGCATCCATTTGTTAAAATCGATGCTTTGCGCCGTGCAAGAGCCGCCGGTTCTGCACGGTGCATGAAATGGAATGTCGCCACCGGGTGATGGCGAGCGTTCCCTTTCGCCTGGAAAATGCTGACCGCGCAAGTACACCGCCAACAATACACCTGCACGCACAAATTGATTTCTCCTGGCACGTGCCTTTTCGCCATCGACTCCTCCTCTACCGGGTCTGCCCGCTTCCTCGGCGCGGCTCAGTCGTCGAGTTTCGTCACCGGTCGCCCGTGCAAGGGAACGTCCGGAATTGGCGAAACGCGCTTCCGCGCATTGTTGTGCTGCCCGACGGGCCGCCGTGGCAAACATGCGTGCGCGGTGAGACGTGAACGCGGCATCCGCATGCCTCGGTGATGCGGTTCCGCCGAGTTACGCGCGGATATTTTTCAGTGTACGTCGACGAACAAACAGAGAAGGAAAAGAGTCGCACGGGGAGTCGAGTGTTTTGCTTTTTTCGACCTGAACTGGGGGAGCGAATGACAAGATAAGGCGAATCGATCGAAACCCCAAGCATCAAAGAGCCGCCCCAACGTTTGTTTCATTTATCTTTTCTGTGAAGCGCTGTTGAAGAGAGGTCAGGCGGGCAGTCGTAGGAAATTCACGGACAGTGTACGTGCAACACGTGTTCAATCCGCGCTGTACACCGTCTAGGTAACAAGGTACAAGCTTTATCCCAAGGTCCAAAAAAAAAAAAAAAAAGGCGCGTATCTGCTACTTTCGTTGCAAATGTCGACTAAAGACGATAGTCGACTGGCGCCCCTGCCAAGTAAATGCATCCCTTTTCTTTCCCGCTCACCTCTCATGCTGTTCTCGTCCCGTCTAGTTCCTCCCAAGATAATACGCTGGATGTTTGCCCAAGTCAATTTAAATTAACCGCGTTCGACTGCTCCAGGCCGGGTGCCTCGATGCCAGCGCGCGTGTGAATCGAGACACTCTACTCAAACATTTATAAACCGCGTTGCCGTACTCCATGTACCATCCAAGCAGAAGGCGGAACCTATCTAGTCGAACCTTTCGTTACTGTTGCCGTTTGATTTTTTAAAATGGCGCTAGGAGCTATAGTAGCGCGGGCAACAGCAAGCGACGAAGTGAATGTTTTTTTTTTCTGCAGTTGATGCAGTTATCGCAAAATCCAAGCGTCCGTGAATTTTTTAATAAAGGAACACTGCAAATGTGTCGCTTACGTGTTGGTTTCCTGCCTTATATTTGCGTAATGTATTGTTCTTGTTCAACAATGTGGACAAGTATGAACAATTGCCACCGGACTTGGACGTTTAGATTTGTCTGTGGGCATATAAAACTATAGAGGAGCTTCAGGTTCACTTTGGCCGCATGGCTGAATCGAGTCACAGACAGAAAGAACAACATTTCTGCGTTTACGTAGCCCAAAAAAGGCTGTTGTCTCTGAAAATCGTCAATGTTGGAGAAAACAGATTAAGCAGTGCCAACTCCCAAGCCACTCTTGGGGGATTTTTCTATGACGTCACAGCGTCTTGTTCGTGCAATTGGCGGCCGCCGTCAAGAAACATGATTGGGCGATTGCAGTTGGGCCTCTATGTAGTTCCGTTTGAGCGTATACCACGTGACTGCTACGTGCAGTTAATACACTGCCAACTACATTACAGTACTGTCCATATTATGTTACGACAGCGCGAAATGGGAAAGATTTTCTATATTTCTTGTTGCAAAAACAAAAACGTCTTTGTTAGCTGGAAGGAGCTAAGGTAGTCAACTAAGCGTAGTCCTTTCAAACTGAACAAAGTTGTGTTTTGTTGACATGGCACCTTCGAAACAATAACCCCTGGGACATCGACTCCTCGCTTAGTTTGGAAAGCCAAATGGTCAACACGATTACACGGGTCGGTTATCCGAGTTGCGTGGTCCAGGGTTCGTTTTTAAGTGCGGCTTACACACCTCGGCGTCGCGTTCGATTGCTACAATTCGAGCGACTGCGAGGGAGCAACGACATCGGTGATGCGTCAGACTCTCTCTCTCTCTCTCTCTCTCTCTCTCTCTCTCTCTCTCTCTCTCTCTCTCTCTCTCTCTCTCTCTCTCTCTCTCTCTCTCTCTCTCTCTCTCTCTCTCTCTCACTCTCTCTCTCTCTCTCTCTCTCAAATCCCTCCACCTTCACCCTACTCACACGGAATGCCTCGCTGCGCGTCCAACCTGACTGATTGCATTTCGAGCGTTATTTAGAGGCCGTGACTCAACGGTCAATCCGACCCAACCGCGAGGGCCTTCTGCGTCTATTGTTGGCGCGGGAGTGCAAAAGGTGGTTTCGTTTACATCGTACCCTGCAGGGCCGCATGTTCCGGCTGATGTAATAAACCTAACTCTGTGGCAATGCTTCCGGTTACGATTATATTTGTTATTATCCTTTTTATACGTTTTTACTGCCACGTGACACTACTTTCGTGCAACAGGGCTTCGTTTCATTTGATATCCGAGTCAGATTTAGCCACGTCACGGACACTTTTGCCGCCTGTGTTGTGTTTCTTGCATAGCAGGTGCGCGCGTGCTCGAAAAAAATTAAAAAAAGAGACGGTAAAAGGCTGCGCGGCGTCGCACACGCTTTCGCAGTCGCGATGATGTTGATTACGCGTCCCGGTTTGTATTAATCACTGCGGGAAAAGTGCGGAGTCAAGCAAAAAGAAGCAGAAACGAAATGGGTCAGAAAAGCCGAAAAAAAGCCGAAGATAGACGCAAAATAGACCAGAAATGTAACTGGTTTTTAGTTAATAATAAGTGGCATTTTTTTGCCGAGTACCCCCACAGTCAGGACTGTGTAACGCCCTGCATTTCTACAAAAATGGAGAATATCGCGGAAGTTCCGCATGTAATCGCTATAATAGCGTGAATGCAGATAACTGGACGAAAAAAAATTTTGAATAATAATAAATAACACAAATACGAGAAAAATATGGAAAGGAAAATGGCAAACCGTGTAACGTTTGCACGATAAATGCAGATTTTGCGGAAGTTCCACCTGTAATCGTTATATTAGCGTCAACGAGATAATTGGATGAATAAAATTTTCAAACGCTAAAAAATATGAAAAATATAAAAAATTATGGAAAATGGCGAACCGTGTAACTCCCTCCATTTCCACAATATTGTCGTATCGTTAGAGGGAGATAATTGGTCGTACAGGATTTAGAATAACCAAAAAATTGGCTGTAAAAAACTCACACTCATGACAAGCGGCATAAGAATCCTACGCACTAGTAGATAATTCTCTGAATTTCTGCAGAATTTATTTATTTATTTATTTATTTATTTATTTATTTATGAACCTACTTTCACCCGAGGGCATTGCAGTGAAGGGGGAGGTGGATTATTACATGCATAAATATTTGCGTACAAATGGCATCATAAAGGTACTGAGCTCACGAGGAAAACTTGAACGGAAGAAATGGCAACAAGGTAACAAAAACACAGAAAGAAGAAAAGTAAACGTCGTGCGACAGCAGCGCAGTGCTTTAATGCTTTAATGGCAATGTTTTAGTGGCATACAGAGGCAAAAACGCAGTACTACTCACTGAACAAAGGCTGGATAAAGAGTTCAAAGAACCGTTCATCGCATATCGGCCCCATGGCGTGATGCGGAAGGCGATTCCAGTGGTTTGCGGTGCGCGGGACAAAAGAAGATTAATAAAATTACAGGTACGCGCAGCTATGTCAAGAAGGGCATTTTTTCTTCTGTTCGCAGGCGTACTCGTACCTGGACACCCCGTACCCGGAGACCGACTTCCCGCCGGACATCCGCGATGCCTGCCTCAGGAGGAGCGCCGTGGGAGCAGAGTGAGTGCAACATATACACACTACAACGACGACGCTTAGTTGGCTCTACCCTCACTATATCTGTGGGAGTTATCGTTACACCTGAGGCCTAAAATAAGGCCTGCTGAATTCACGCATTGTTAGTAATGTTTCGCGGCCATCCTGCGGCCTAAAATAAGGCCTGCTGAGTTCACGCATTGTTAGTAATGTTTCGCGGCCATACTTCGGCAACGTTGAAGCTGTTCACTCAAATTAGCAGAGCTGACCGTAGGACGGTCAACAATGGCCGATTTTTCAACTCATGAGGTATCTGTTGCTTTCACCTTAAACGGGCCAGGAGACAAAATACGACCATGTTTAAGAAAGCTCGTCTAGCGGGTGTTTGCTTAACGTGGACACGGTACCAAGGCAAACAGCTGTTCGTCCCGTTTGCGTTCGTCGTTTTTCGTCTCCCTTTTTAGCGTCGTTATCACGTCGAAGTTCAACGACCTTGTTCAATTTCAAAGCACTGCTAGCCTTTCGTATCTCACTCAGCGCCATGTCAACCTCGAAGGACGTTTTCTTTAGCCGAAAAATGCAGTATATATTGAAAACTCCCAAATTTCGTTCCGCGGTGACGTAATATGGGCAATATTGACGTAGTATGGGTGAGCATTAAAACTGTTATCAGTGCGCTAAGCTAACCGCACGTGACTAGAGGGTTTAGAGATTAGAGGCCTCAGTAAAACCTCCCAGTCATGTTTTTTTTTTTGGCAATGACTTAGGGCGGCGGCTGGCACTCGCACAAACAAGATAGATCGACCTAAAATGGCTGGGAAGTCGCCACTGAACAATCAATTATCTTTAATATCTCCATTATTTGTTCCAAGTTCGTGATAAAATTAGTAGGCCTACCATTGTTATCCGGACAAAACTGTCTTTTTAATCTACCAAACTCGTATTTTCCCTTCGCTGTTACGGCCTTTAAAACGGCTAGCGGGCCGTACGCGTATAGTTTGAACAATTCGCGCGTGCAACGTAGTAAGAGTAAATAAATAAAGCGGAAACGCAAATCGTCTAGCAGCACCTTCAGCATTTGAATGTAACTAAAAAAAATTGGGGTGGCCGGAAAACTGAGTTCGCTGGCCTCGGCTATAAAGTCGTCCACCAAATTACGCGGCTTCAACGTCAACAAACACTTTTTCCTTTGGCTCTGACGAAGCCCACATTGCCCTGTTGTCTTCTTCGTAGCCGCGAACCCAGGCGCTCAACGTAAGCAAGCTTGAGACGCCGCAGCCGTCTATAATAGTTAGCGCGCCAGACAGTAGAGGAATCGCCGGTGCGGACTATGTATAGCTGGGCGGTTGTTCACCCTGATAGAGAGGTTAGAAAAAACATAACAAAATTTTCCCGCCTGCTACGTCCGTTCGAAATTCAAAAATAGGTATGACCACGTATTGGGGATATGGGAATTTCAACATCAGACGATGTAATGATTGGCAGAAAATATTGGTCGGTTGGAATTTGTAGATTGGTTGATCTATTGAAGGGGTTGATCGAACTTTGTTAAACGCTTTACCGAACGTGGACCAGTCCCCTCCGGGACGCGTTTTTCCACACACTTCGCTGCACAGCGCACCCACGTGACATGTGGGATGTCACTGCACGCGCTATTCCTTTGATCGCCTGCTAAAAGAAGCCCTCCGTTCGGGCTCTGTGGCCTCGATGTAGAGTACTGAGTACACGGCTTGGGTTCGAGCCCCAACACTTCTATCTCTCGTTTTTTTTCCATTGCTTAAATGTATTGATATATATATATATATATATATATATATATATATATATATATATATATATATATATATATATATATATATATATATATATATATATATATATATATATATATATATATATATATATATATATATATATATATTTAATCTCAAGTCTGCGTGTTTTTCTGGTTAATAATAGTGATTTGGTGTGTTTTAGGTCGCTTTAGGTGTGGGGCTCAGCCAATGACGACGTTTAATTACCGTTCCGCACCACACGAACAGACATGTCACGTGGGTGCTCTGAGCGGAGAAGCGTTTGGAAATACGCCTCCGGGACACTTTGTTGTGTTTGTTTACCACGAAATGTCGTTTACGACTTGGGCACACCGTCAATTTGACGCTTGCGAACGCCACGAATCGCATAAGAACGAATTGACAACTAACGGTGCAAAGCGCATACCGGAGAAGACCTCGGGCGGAATTCCGAATTTACCCGTTTCAAAAATGTCCATTTTGCGCCAATTTCAGCAGTGACGTAGTTGCACTTGCGATGGCTCTGACCAATGACGCGCGCAGAACCGACGCCCCGCCTTATTTGCGCTGCGTCACAGCTGATCGTCTGCTCTGAACCAATCAGGGCTCGCCGGAAACGGAGGCATGAAACGGACACGAAATGGACAAAACTGGGAAATCCGCCCCTGTTTCTAGATCCCCCCGTGGAGTTACGGCCGGAACTTAGGACTCATCGTCAAGTTGAACCCTTCCGGTGGTCGGGGGTGACCATCCGGCGGCATCGAGAATCGGGTCGCCGCCGTTTCAGTGGATTACCGCGTGCTTACCGGCCTCTCAATGACCGAAAAGACCCCCTGCAGCTGGTTACATGCACGTGTTTGGGAATCCGCGACGACGCATCCGGGTAGGAGCTACCGAACGGGAAAGGCCGCTCGCCGCGCCGCCCGCTGGGGGTCAATGTCGGAGCGACACTCTGTTTCACCGGACGTCAATGACCAACCGGTTTGCGTTGCACGCGCTGGTCCAAGCTGCGCAATAAGTGGAATAACGATGCGAAGTAAAACAAGGAAGAAACAGAAGCCGGGGGCTATTCCGTGCGGCGCCGCATTTGCGAGGCGGCGTGATGTTTTCTGCCGGCAATAATAACGAACGCACGCGCGCGCAGCCGTGGAAGCGAAGCTGAAGGGACGCCGCCGGTTGCCAAGAAAACAAACCTCGAAGAACGGTAATGGCGCGGGTGGCGCTTAACCTGGGTTTCCCGAATCTCGGCGTTCTTGCACCGCGTTCACAGTATAGGCGGCGTGCCGTCAGGGCGGCGCTTATTTGGTCTGCCGTGGGGAGCCCGGGATCTTGAGAAGACAAGATGCACTTGGGGTGTTATTCTTTGTGGGGGAAGGCATGTGCGTGCTTAGCAAAACGCCACCAGAGACGAGCTGCAGGCACAAGGGTCTCATCTGTATCGCTGCACGTTCACTATACTTAGCGAAGTAGTAGGTGGTAACCTGGAACCTTCGCTTTTGTACTTGTAACATTCGTTTCATGCTGCTTTTCCTTACGCCTGCGCATGGTGTAAGTGTAGTGCATTGGTCCACGCCGTACAAGGAGGTCTTGTTTGTATAAAAACGAACGGTTCTCAACCCCCAACCTGCGTTTTTTGTGTGAGTCCAAATTATCTCCGATTGAGAGAGCACGCATAACGACTGTTGTTGTGCAGTGGATAGCAATTTGCGCAGGTACCAGGTAGGTTCCGTGCTTACTACAGTTGCAGACTGACTCGCACAGAGACTCGTTAACGAATAAAATGTTAGTTCATATTTCCCCTTCAACCGTATCCATTTGGGCCACTCGGCTGAAAGGTATTGTCTGTGAAGTGAACTGCTGAAAGTGTTATTCGTGGATGCGTTGGGAAGTTGGACTCGCACATTCATTTATGCAATGATTCATCGAATGCTTAATAGCTGTAAAAAAAAATGGGTGTACACAAAAATAGAATAGAAAAAAAAAAAAAACAGTGAGAAGGCGCATATTTACCAATACAGCGACATGTACAAAAATACATGTGACAAAACTAAAGGTACGTGGGCTAAACTAAAACTAAAGAAACGTGCTAGCATCATCGCGCAAAACACGCATAGGAGAATAAACGTTCACTGGGTGAAAAAAAGCGTGAAATTGTCTCTACAGCCGACAAAAAATGCAGAAAATGTTAACCCCAAGTAGTACTTTTATCGTGTTCTAAACTTTTATATCAAGTGTTAACACCAAGTAGTGCTTTTATAGTGTTCTAAACTTTTATATCAAGTGTTAACATCAAGTAGTACTTTTATCGTGTTCTAAACTTTTATATCAAGTGCTTACACCAAGTAGTACTTTTATAGTGTTCTAAACTTTTATATCAAGGAAAAAATAAGGGTGTAGCTTGTGTCAGTTCTGGGGTCGATTAGTACGAGGTGCAGGGTGTGGCGGCTTTCTGTGTATAGATGTCGGGGCAGTAAAGTTAGGATAATTAATAAGATCGGTAAAGTGTGGTAAGTTTACATAGCCATGTAAACAAAGTTAGTCATTATGAATGACTGCGCGATGAAGGAGAAATAAGATGTAGCTGTGGAAGTTTTGAAGAAGGCAACAAATACTGACGACGCATAAAACAACCGGCTTTCTTACTGGTTATTCTAATTTGTTGTTGCCGTTTTTTTAATATGGGGAATTTATCGGTTTTATTGGTTTCCTCCCTATTCGTGTGTAGCGACTCAAAGGGTTCGTCGAAAACACCCTAGTTTCTTGAGGGCTTCATTCCAAGCGATACCGATATGTCAAGACAAGACATGCCGGGTTTGAAAGTTAAACAGAAGTTATAAATTCAAATAGTGTGACTAGGAAGAAACTTTGAAATGATCCCGTGAAAGTACTGGGAGAGTGAGCGTTGAAAGCGTCATGCACTCTGTCTTACTGAGCATTAGGTCTGAACGCGAGCGTATCGTTCGAAAAAGTATGCAGTCGTAAATGCGAAGACGTATGTCTGATTAAATATCAGCATGCTGGCCGTTGATGTACAATAGGAATGGGAGAGGACGGAGTACTGAACCTTGCACACTTCCTCACGGAACTGCACATGAGAGTGCGCATCGGAATGCCAACACGACTGTTTCATGGGAAGTCTGATGGGGTATCATTCCTGTGGTGGCGAACAAGGGGGATGATTCACCGATACCTTATGTTGCGTCTTAGGAGACGTCACCACAGAGAGGCAGAGTACTTCAAGATGTACCAAAGCTTTCTAAATCCTGCCCTAGATTTTTGGCGTAGACATAGATCAGTGCCATGTGCTATCACGTCTTGTGTACTCTTCACTGTGCTAACATTTTGTTTCTCTGTTTTACCATCTTTCTTTTTCTGTCCTTCCACCTCTGTTCCTGGATGCCTACGCGCTGCGATGGAATCGACAGCGTCCGCGCAGCCAAGGTGGTCGTGGTCGGCGACGTCTCAGTCGGCAAGACATGCCTCATCACAAAGTGAGTTCACAGGGGGCGGAGCGCCCGCAGGGGCGACGACTGCCGCCGGCTAGTTTCACTAACGACCGAGAGCGCATTCCCCGCTTAGAGGGGAAGTTTCTGTGCACGCTGTCAATACCTGGGTGGAACGGAGTCGTTTCTTGGAGGACGTGGTCATTACACTTATGTCTTGTCGGCGGTGCCTGCAACATGATGACGTCGATCGCGAGGAAAACGGACGGCTGCTTTCTGAGTGGGTTAGAAAACTCGCAGACGGGAAAACGCACTTTAAATTGGACGATCACACGAAATGCATAAAGCCACCGGTGCAACAAAATAGTCGCATTAAAGAGTCGACGCGTTTAGAACCCATCACTGCAAAACTGTTGAACAAATGATGGATTACTCCTCGTCATTAGGATAATTATTGCCCGCTGTGCCAACCTAGCCACGTTGTCACAAAATTCAGGGTTTCAAGGTTTCAAATGTTTATTGAGTTCAAAGAAAATGGTACATACACGTGGGTCTACAGACGGGCGTCCCAAAGTCAGACGGCATAAATGGGACCCGCAGTGGAACCACATGGCAAAGACAGAAATAATTCACCTTCGAGGTTCTAAGTTCACAAAAAATTTAGTCTCCGGTAATATTTTTATTTTTAAACATCTAATAACGGTTTTTATTCCGACCTCCGAGTGCCAAGTAGCTGCATCAATTAAAAAAACGTCACCTTAGTCCCATTTTTTGCATCCTAGATTGGGATGTAGACTGTGCGAACATGGGCAAAAAATATTTGTGCAAGCTACTGGCAATGCCTGACGGAAGTTCTGCTATGACAGCCACAAGGGATGCTTGGCCGCCTCGGAAGACGCATTTTTACACGTTCTGGCGGGTCTCAGCAGTCAGCAGTTGAGTTCCGCATTACACGTCGCCCTTTGTGATGCTGCGCGACCACCAGGCCGGCTAGAATATATGCAGTCTGCTGAGAATCTTAAGTGTGCAGACTTTCACGGTAGATGTGGTTGCAAGCGTTGTCTTGCACTGGAGCATATCAGGCGTAGTGAAAACGTGCGGGAGATGAATAGCGAACTCTCGTCTGGCCTAGATTTTTGCCTGATAGGCTTGTAGATTTCAAGTACCAAAGCGCTTTTGTGTGCACGTCTCGCCGTGTTTTGTGGGAACCATACTTTCTTGTCTCGTTTGTGGTTCGCGGACCTTGACAGTGTATTTCCTGCTCTTCGTCTTTTTCTCTGGCTTTGAGGAATAGTAACGGGTTCGCTACTATCTTCCGTCTAATTTTTACCTTTAGCCGTGTGTATCCCGTTTCTTGTGCTTATGGTCGCCAAATGGTGTACGTGAGGCGAAAATCCACGACGTCTTTTTCAGACAAGGCTCGGAAATGCATGACATGGATGGTTATACTTCGTTTATTGACGACGCAGTGATATTTTATGAGCTGTTTAACCTAACTGTGATATCAATAGTGTAGTGCTTCCGGAAAACAAAGGAATGTACGCTCGTCTGTTGTTTTGATTATGGTGGTGTTCCTGCTGCTATAAGTTTGTCTTTCTCCGTTCGGTGCACTGCCCATAAACACCACGCACTCAACAAAGTGTGCGTGAAATCATTTTTCCCTGATCCAGAAAACGCGTTCCGGTGCTCCTGTGGGCTACTTTTTTATACTAAATCCCACTTTACCTCTCGTACGCTCGCTCCTTGATGCTCAGAATACTCTTTTCGGCTGCCACAAAATCCAGTCTTGCTCCAAAGCAAACATTTTGCTGCTCCAAGCAGTGTTAAACAATGAACTCGGGCCGATCACATGACTGCGGTCATTACAGGCCGTACCCATGGATAAACTACGAGGGTGGCGAACTGTTCGACGAAGCCAGTAGTGACACGTGAGGTAGGGGCTGTTCTCCAGCCCCATACGTTGCAATGAATTCGAGTATAGTTAGCCTCACTTCGAGTTGTTAATCAACCCACCCTCGCTCTACAAACTGCGAGCCGCCTGGTTAGCTCAGTTTGTAGAGCGACTTCCCCATGCAGATAGGCGGTGGTGACAAATTATAATCCTGGAGCAAGACGAATTTTTCTCCAACTGTGAAATTTCTGAGAAAGCTACATGCATGCATAGCGTTCCTACGAAGCCGTACGGAAGCATTTCATGCGGGTGCCAAATTTTCCCTTCGCATTAGCTCGAACCAATTTTAATCTCGCGTGCTTCGTAATGTCGCTTACTTTCTCACATGCCGGTACAGGAACAAGAACGACCTTTGGTAAGAAATTTTAGCACGTGATAAATTAATGTGCGTGGTCTAAATTATCGCGTAAACGTTCGTTATGGAGTGTCGGTTCTATTACTAGTGCGCGAGAGCGCTAAAGATGCACCGCTCCTGAAAAAAAGAGCCTTGATTACGAAGTCTGCTTAGGAAAAGAATGTCCGCAAAAAGAATGCCGAGCCAGTAAGGAAGAGTACGCTCGTCTCCGTTGCTATGTGACGCCCAGGCGCGTGGGGCATGCGCAGACAGGCTTGCCTGGGGACAACGGAGATACACCGTGCTCTGTCTCGCTGTTCTTTCTTCTCTTTCTTTTTTGTTGCTTTCCCTTTCTTCTGCCCCATTCCGCGGCCTCTTCTTGCGGCTGTCGGGAGTGATATTCCCATCCCAAATAGGCACAAGCCAGGCACTTCGCCTGCGATGCAGAACACTAATTAAACGTGTTGGTATGCCGCGCCCGCCACTGAACCGACATAGAAGATACCGAACCCCCCTTATTTACGAAAGAATGGAACAGAATAACATTTTATTGTGCAAAAACAAACTGCGCTACTTAGGCTCGAAGTCGCCCCGAAACCCGTGGTTCTATCCCTAGGCTACTGAAGCCGAACAGCGGAGTTCTAAACAATATGACTGTTCTGAGCGAACCAGTAGATGACGCTGGGTGTGGCCTGGAAGTGGCAGACCTGTACCCACTGGGGGACGGAATCGCGCGCTGCCGGACGCGTGGATTCTATTGTTCTCGCGCTACTACCGCGTTCTCCGATGGAACAGCTCTAATTTTTTTTCGCACCAACTCGCAGCGTGGAAGACAATGGTGCGATTACAGTGAACACTTATGTGATGAAGAGATGGGCGAGGAAGGCCGACCAGAGGACTGACCCTGAAAAGCAGTTTGGGCCACGAAGGGAGCGGCTGCGGGGACTCTAACGAAAATACTATGAATATAAGTCGAACCTTTTTCTAACAGGGAATTGCTACCCAAGTATTGTTGGAACGCTTTTTTGATGGAGGTGGACAGCAAAAACGTCCGTCTGTTCGCGATTTCGGCGCACGTTAGAGATCCCCAGGTGGTCAAAATTAATCCGGAGCCCTCCACTACGGCGCGCCTCATCGCCTGCGTTGCGTCGGCGCATTAAACCCTACAATCAATCAATCAATCAATCAATCAATCAATCAATCAATCAATCAATCAATCAATCAATCAATCAATCAATCAATCAATCAATCAATCAATCGATCGATCGATCAATCAATCAATCAATCAATCAATCAATCAATCAATCAATCAATCAATCAATCAATCAATCAATCAATCAATCAATCAATCAATCAATCAATCAATCAAGTATTGTTGGAAGCCAATCAACAGTGAGCGGTATTATTAAAGACGAATATCTACTAAACCCCGACATCGCCACACAGTGATGTCTGTCAGCGAGAAAATATGCATACGTGAAGCGACCGCTCCTAACGCGTACGCTTCACCGAGCGGAGCGCCCTTACAGATAACAGTGTCCGTGGACGCTTGACGAGTAGTGGGCCAACATCCGGAAGGACATCAGGAGCCAATCGCTTCATTTCCGCAGCCCCAGGGGCGCAAGTGTACTCGGAACGCAGATGCAATACGCGAGTACTGCCTGCTGCGTGACGGCACAACGCTTGGCTGCTTGCTGCCGGGGACGATTTCCCAGTGCCGTGGATTACCGGCGGCGGCGTTTTGACGCAAGACCTGTGTACACCGGGGCTTGCCTTGACCGCTGACGCACGTCGCTCGGTGCAGTCGTTGTCGAAACCTCCTCCGGAGTTCAAAAAAGTTTCTTCACTGCAAAGCAAAAAAAAATGATGCCCTTACAGAGGCTTTATACGTTACCCCGGCGAATGAAGTTCAATGTGAAGCGATTACGTTAGCAGCAGTTAGCTCGGAAAGCGTTCGTTGAAGCTAGGCTAATATTTATGGCTATTCTTGATGTCCAGGAAACTAATTGCGCCAAAGAGAGAATTCAATGCCGCTAGGCATGCTCAACAATCGGCTTTGAGACGAAACGCCCGCCTCGGTTAAGCCTTTGCTGCAACTCCGTATACACTTCATATTCGGCTCCGGTTCGATGCCCTTTAGATGGAGGAGGCAACTGCATACGAGACGCACAGTGCGTCCAAGTCCGCTAGCCGCGCTAAAACTTCATTTAACTGCATTGCGTACTGAAGGCTGTGAGTCTTTTCCTTTCCATTGACCCCTCGCCGTTGTGAGGTCCTACTGCAATTCTCCCTTCCATAAAGTGTATCAGCATCATCCTTATTTATAGCATATTGGGCACACTGGATACCAGCATGGTTGACATTACAAGCACCCTTATGACGTTAATCTGCGGGAATTCTTGGTATACGCTACAAGCTTATGATAACCTAGGCTAATTCATTCAAAAGCTCATTCGGAATTACTCCTTTCGTCTATAAACTTTTCACCACGTATAAAATTTTATCACAGTGTTCGGCAAAATGCCCGCTTCAATAACAGTACTTGTTTGTTGACGCAAGCCTGGAATGGGTCCTTCAATGCTTGTGAGGTTGTGGTAGTACTAAAAGAAAGACAGAGGTGGAAGTGGGGGAGGTATTGGATAAACGGGAGAGGAGGTGAAATGACTTTATTTCATCAAAAGAAGGCGGTGTGGAATGGTGTGTTATAGGTCACGGGGGGTGGCGATAAGATCATGTCTTCCAGCGACCTCCAGACTAATGCATTCTATGACCTCTATAAACTATCATTGATTTACCCAGGAGATTTCCAACCCGAATGATCCTTGTGTAATGCCGAACGAGCAGAGTTAGCGCATATATTGTATGGCTGCCCGGAGGATCCCCCTCCTAGCAGTCTGCAGTTGTCGGGAGGCCGCGATTCTCATTCCCGACCCGTCGATCCAAGTTCGGGCGTTTAAAGGAGCCATGAAGAGAAAATACAACTTCGTTTAATTTGAAAGAACTAGGATTCAGTATCTCAGCCAGCTCCATTAGAGCCAGAAAAGATGTTTTTTTAACGAAAAAAAAAAGCAAGAAGTACTTAAAAACTTTGAAATGTTGCGCCACAGTGACGTGTTATGAGCAAGAATGACGTCATATGGACCAACAATAAAACATAATTTTCAGTGCGTTAACTGCACGTTAGCATTGAAGTGATGCGGTCAAAAGGCCCCATTACATACGTCCAGTCATGTGTCATCGCGACAGGTCAGTTAGGCTGCCGCCAATCGCACAAACAAGGTTCCGTGACGTCATAGAAAAGTTGCGGGAAATTGGCTAGGGGGTCGCCACGGCTTCACACGTTTTCTTTAATATCTCCGTTATTTGTTCGAAGATTGCGATGATATTGGTATGATTGTTATCGGGACTAAGCAGTCTTTCTAATAAACCCAACTTGTATTTTGTCTTCATGGCTCCTTTAAGAATCTTTAGTAATGCGTGAGCATCTCGTCCCTCTCCCTCACGAGCTTGAGGCTCGGCTCTATGCGAATGCCTTGCTCCGGCTTCCCGTATTGCCACCTTTTAGTGACGGAGCAAAGGCAGGTGGCACGCCACGCTTTGACTTGACGCTAGCCTGGAAATACCGGCATCGTTGCGAAGGCAGCTCTCTCCACGCGATCGCTAAAACGCCAGTTCGAAATTTCGCCTCCGGCTTTATTTCGCCTCAGGCACACAAAATTATCCAACAAGCACCCCCAACGTCCCCCGTAGAAATCATCTGGGCACGCTGGCCTGGAGGGGAATGAAGTTGCCCACAGCATGGCTTGCAAACTCACCATCCGAGCTTGGCACAGCTCGTTCCCCTACCATGGCACCAGATCCGCGCTAGAGACGGGATGATCACGTACAATGAAATTACCACCCATTACCGCCTCTCTCACCGTGTATACTCCACGGCACGCGCACAACTCACCATCGAGCAAGAACACACAAGGCGTTTTTTGCAAAAAAAAAAAGCACATTTCCCAATCCCGATAAATAACACCTAACTCAGCCAGCCCTATACCTTTAACCTGACTGCACTGCCTGCCAGTCCCTCGTCCCCCTTCAGAACCTTATGTGGGGATGTCCGAGAGATCCCTACCCGAAAATACCCACATGTGAGCATCGAGTAAATGGAGCTTTCAATAGCTCCCCGGTACCACCGTAGTACAACCGGTTATACCCAATTGCAACAGTACAAAAATAGGGCCAACCGGCAAAGAGAATTTTGTCCACCCGAAGGTGGAGAGAAATTAACGGGAAAAAGCTTTCTTGCGACCCACCGCCAGGGGGACGAGCCCGGGGGGACCACTCTTGTCCCCCCTAGGAAAAAGCCGGATAGGGTGGGTTGCTGGGAACGGGAACTTGGACATCGGGATGGGTTATGGGAAGAAGGGTGGGAATGAGGGAAGCAATTTTGCTCCAATCCTTTTGTCTGACTCTCTTGCAAGACTGATTGCTCAGCGAGGGCATCAGACAGTGCCAATTGCCAAATATGCGGTCCCTGCCACGGGTTACCGCTCACCCATAGGGTCCGACAACTGGGCTCCAACTGTCGGAGACAGGAAGTACCCTATTTGGTGGCGACGGACGGGCTCCCTCCCGACCCCCAGCTCAGCGGCCGATGCGTACTAACGTCCTTGACCGACGGCCCCGCACCAGGTACTCACGGATCACCAGTGGAGCTTTCCACTATACACGGGTACTTGCAACACCTGCTTTTCACGGTCTCCGTGTGAGCAGTGGGAGGAGGCGTTGTGCTGCCCAGACCAGGAGGCCCAAACTTCACTGGTCGCCCGGGCGGCTGCGGTCGCCGCCCAAACGGTGGCCACCATCGTCAACTAACTCTGCTCCCAAATAAATTTGTTTCTTCTCGTGTCTTCGGTTCCGTGCTCTTTTTTCCCTCGATCTGTGGACGGATCTGCGCGACTCTGCGGAGCGACGCGAAATTTTGCCTACATGCGCTGTCTATTGCTTACACAATAAAAGCATACCAAAGTGCGCCTCAGTGATGTTTTTTCTTATTGATTTATTTTTACTCAAGTGGTAAAATCACAAAAAGTCAACCTTAAGACGCTTAAGCATTGTTTTCAGGTTTACTGTAGTAAGAAAGCGTTAGCCGAAGGGAGCGGGGTGTAGTAGATGTTGCAGGAATGCAAAGCTGTCAATAGCATTATCGATAATAGACCTGCCATTATAGGATCAATAGTACAGTTAATCTACCAGTGATAGTGTATTAGAATGAAACGCGGTATAATGATATTGATAGTACCTTAATGGCAAGCTAGTACAACGGCATCATCAATTATTTACAGCTGCTAAATTACCATAAAACAGTGTCAATAATTAAGATAACAAATAGTATAATAAACGTCGAGGGGCAGCCGATGAAATTTTGACTCAGAAACTCCAAGGAAAAATCTCTGTGGAACTAGTGAGGAATATTCCGGAAATTATTCAGCAGCTAGAAAAACCTTACAGAATAGGTTTACAGACGATACAAATAAACGTTACCTGGGAATTACTTAATGAGTTTTTTTTATATAGATAGCAAGACTTGTTCCACAATTGTTGGACTAGTTGTAAGCGGTCAGCATATGGCTTAAATGAGCGGAGCGGAAACAATAAAATGAAATGTATACCGGTGCTGGCAAGTGAACTGTATTCCCGAAACAAAACGTATGCTCAGAAAGTAAAGCTAACATCATCATAGCGATTTCTGATCTGAAGACATCACTTTACAGAGGTATGCTGAACGTGGAAACAGTCTACAGTGAGCTTAAAAAAAAAACGGCGATTATTCCATCGACACCCATTGTTGCACGACTGCTGGCACAACCTATAGTGTTTTTTGCATTATCGGTAGTTTAAAAAGCATCTGCAGCATTGATTGTCATTTAATGGATACTCTTTTGCGGAACTAACAGGCTGTGGATTTCGGTGGCCTTCACCGAGGCAATCATAATTGGTGCCAAATGTTACTGCATTAACGGCGAGGTGAATCGTAGGCTGTTCGCCATTGGCACCACCATTGCCACAACGTCACCGCCATGGCGTTCTAGACCAACAAAGCTGCAATAACGGTTGCACACATGCACATCCGATAGCGCAGCCTAGCACGAACCGGTATCATTCGATCCCGACACCAACTGTTGGTTCACACTTGCGGATACGCTCAGTCGAGCTGACGGTGGCATACACTTGTTACAGGAAAGCGGTCTTGCGCTATAGGCTTCGAACGAAAATGCGTGCGTCTGTCCGGTCGTGTGAACAAAGCAACGCACGCGCTCACTACAGAGCAAGTGGGAAATGCTCTGGAGCTCTTAGTCTGATACAGGTATCTTGGTACAAAATATACTAAAATTCTCCGCTGAGACCACAATGTTGTTACACCGAGTTTCATATAACAATATTAGTTCACGGAAAAGTTGTACACGTTACAGAGTTGCCGTCTGCTGTCGATACATGGCCATGTACGGAGAGAGTATGGCTACAGAAAACGGCTGTAACTCTTGTTTGATCGAAACTATCCCCCCAAAATTATATGAGAACTTATCTGGAATTAGTTCCAAGGAGTTTATGTGTGTACGTGTTTTTCTCTGATCAGTATAGTAAGTCACCATACATAAGTCAATCTAGTTGTCCACCAATACAGTTTCGTGGTCTTCCATCTTACCAGTATTGGAAGAGCGGCAAAATATTTTTGCTTGTGTAGCACTTGGTTGACTCGATGCGTGCATGCTTGCGCAGGTTCTGCCACGAGGTGTACGACGCCAACTACAAGGCGACCATTGGCGTCGACTTCGAGGTGGAGAAGTTCAGCATCCTCCAGGTGCCCTTCAGTCTGCAGATGTGAGTCACTCCACGTGGCTGTGTTCTCCTTCCAGCATGCTTTAGGAGGCGTGCGAGTGGTTTCGGGGGAAGCGGGAAGTTATGCTGTACTGTCGGCTCAACGGTGACGTTGGCCGTATGGCGCCTTGTCTATAGGGGTGTTAAAGGTTTTTGGGTGATTTGAATCTGCGTACATGGATTTGTGATGAGTGGTGTTTTGCACGTCCTGGATGTTGTGTTACGATGACATGTTTAAAGATTGCACTCGTAGCAGTCTACGGAAATAAGTAGTCCAGAGATGGTCTCCAAGTACAGGTACGGAGGCTAGCAGATGAACAGTTGGGTCGTGGGGCCGGAGTTTCCGTGTGCAGAGGCCGCTGTGTCCACCGGCCAGAAGATTGCGCAATCTTTCATCATCATCATCATCATAATCGCCATCATCATTACCATATCTTTCTTTGTTCCGGATATTCATTGCCCATTAAGAAAATGCGTGAGCCCACACACTCATGTGTGCGTGTGTGTTATGTGCGCACGCTAGTGACTGTATGCAGGACTGCTGCGTGCGCGTGAACGTTTGTGGCGGCACGTGCCCTGCTAGATTTCGAAGAATACGTTTGCATTTGTCTCCACGCAGTTTTTCCACGAAAACTAAAAGCAGCTCCATGAGTGATAAAAATGTTAATTAGCCCCGCGACAAAATAAAATGGGCAGCTCCAGAACAAAGAGCAGCAAGCGGAAGTATAACTTACACTGACGCATGCAGTGTTTTTTCGTCCACGAATTCAGTATACTTTACACACAAAAAAGCAGGTGGACAGCTGGCCGAGAAAGAAGTAGATTACATGTCCAGTGGTACGCGTGAGCGTTTTTTTTTCTCTTTCTCCGGGTTCACTCAGTCTCCAACGCTTCTCAGAAATGAAGTTCGCGCTCGGCCATCCGGAAGCCGCGGGCATTCCGGAGGAACTCTTGCGTGACCGCTGTCGCTACGACTGTGCAGACGCTGAAAGAGGCACGCCAAGTTGAAATCACGCGCCAACTGCTTGTCCACTACACTTGATTTTCGCTTCTTAGTTACTGAACCATAGCGGAATACAACCAGCGTAGCGTGCTTAAGGGCCGTGACTGTATCCATAAAGAACGCTATATACTTTCGAAAGCCATGGTCTGGAGAAGACCATGTCAGGCTTGGAAAGTTTTGTTGTAGTTAGCTCCGCTCGAACGACGTGCATTCAGCACTAAAAGAAAGTATTTGTGTGCTGCCAAGCCACACATTGACGCCTTTGTTACCCCTCTTTTCTCCTTTCGAAGCTGGGACACAGCAGGCCAGGAGCGTTTTCGAAGTATTACGTCGGCCTACTACAGAGGAGCTCAAGGTACGTCGTGCCACGCCTGGTCTTATCGCTTCACGCTTGCAAGGGTATAAAGAAAGCGGTTTGGGAGGGCTGTTTTTTTGTATTTCGGATCGGTGGAGATAGCGAGAGAGAGAGTTAGGGTTGAAAAGGCTAAGGCCTGTTGAATGCGATTTTTTTTGCCTTTCTGGAGCTCTAAGCAACAGACATTAACGATGAGTTAGTGCAACTGTATGCTAACTGTCCCATGCTATTATACTGCATTCTTTCATTTGTCTTGAGCTGTTTAGCTACGCCACGGCCGACGTGCCGTGCTCTCGATTTCCCGCTGGAGGGGGCATCGAGCATGCACGATGATAGTAGGATCTATGTGGCACTGAACGGGAAGCTTGGCAGTGAAGGAAAACTCGTGCCGGCCACTTAAAAAATTGGCATGCCTTCTCAGTACATTTAAAATTTGGCATTATTAGTACTGCGTGACAATTTTCCGTTCGCTTTGTATTCCATCGCATATAAGCTAAAGTACGGTAGGGTATCCGGCACTTCACAAATAACTGGCGCTATATCTTTACAGAAGACTCGAAAACCCTTCTGCGACCTGTTTTTTTAACCGTAGCTTTGGCATAGCATTTTGTGACGCAAACATATTCAAATCTTTTCTCGCGCACATATTATTGCGTCCCGGCCCTTGGAAAAATTATTACAAACTTCATTGCCAATGTTTTTTCGCTTCCTTTCCTAAAGTAGGTATTGTGCATAGGGGAATTCGACCCATGAAACTGTGTACCTAAAGATGACTCTAATTGAAAGAGCCAGGGAGGGCAGTGCGTGCCTAGCGCACGCCAATGTATGCACACCTGAGCTGTTTTCCAGTGCCACTATGAAACCATTTGAATCTACTCTGTGCTCGGCACATCATACATGCCAACTTAGCATCCGGTTTGCGCGGCTGTGAGGGATTAGGTTCTGATAGCCTGTGCGCGTGCGCAGTGGTGATCCTGGTGTTCGACCTGTCGCTGGCGTCGAGCCTCTACAACACGCCCCAGTGGCTCGAGGAGACCCTGGAGAGCACGGGTGGAGGACACGACCCGCTGCGGTTTCTCGTGGGCACCAAGAAGGACCTCCTGGTGCGTGCACAACCCTTCAAGAGTGCACGTTTGTCGCGTAACTGTGTCTTCAGTGCAATCATCATCATCATCATCGGCCGGTTCTGCCTGTAAAGCCCTAGTCCACGTTCTTCATCTCCAAAAGTTCTGATTTCACGCCTTCATTGGATCAATGGTCTTCTCTACTTCGATAACTGTCTCTAGGTAGCCACACACACGGTCACGCACAAAGAGAATGTTGCTCGGTGTTCCATCACTAGGGTCACTAATCTGCGACCCCTGAGAAGAAGACGCCATGCAGGTTAAGTCCTGGCCTAGTGCTCACGGGTTGTAGCCCCGCCGACACGTTGGAACATATGCTTGTAGTTGGCTGTAACTGGCGTAGTACATGGGGACCAACAGTCTACAAAGAATGGCCATAAAGGGGCAGCATAAATAAATAAATTATGTGGAAAACAGGTGAAGATATTCGCGTAGGGCACACCTCGGGATCTTCATGGTACCCATGGACAGATGCTGTTCCTTCTACTTATCGACTCAGGCCGGCGGCTGTCTCACCCAAAATTGCGTAACTTCCAATCAAAATGCCATTTATCGGGGGCATGGGGTGGCGTGTAAACTAGAGTAGGAGGGAGCGGTGAATTTCGTGGGGGAATGGAACGCATCTGCGACACGAAACACTTGTTCCGAACTTACGTCAGAGCAGCTAGCCTCTCTTCAATAGCAAGCCGAGAGATGCTCAAGAATCGGCAGACTAAAGTTGTGTTTCTTTCATTTATCAGTGCTGATGCTGTTGCAATTAGATGATCTTTCGATACCTGCGTGCTAGGTGCTTCGTTTCGTTGCAGTACAGCGACAACGACGACAACGACAATCTTTTCCGCGCAGGCGAAAAACTTAAATAGTATATTTGTAGATCTATGTACATTCACAGTACAAAGGACCATAAATTCTTTGTACACTTGCAAGCAACTGTATAAAAACGAAAAGAGCGAGCTTGCTGGTGGTAGACACTGCTCACCGCGTGGCTCCAACTTAGAGGGGCCCTGATCAAGCCAAGACTGTCCGCTTGCATCAAAACTCGCACGGAAGAAACCTCGGACACAATCAGCGTCCACTCATTTCCCGCTTTCCCCCCTATTCTGCATAGTATTATATAGGCTGCTCTCTCATGCTCCTGTTTTTCAGTTACACGCACGGTTTACAGGCTATGTCGACAAGTGACTCCAGATTGTGTGCGTTGCTGCTGATTGAGTGTTAATTGCAGAAAGTGGATGACATATCGTCGATTGTAACACGAAAGTTTGGCTGTGAGGCGTGTTGGCCTAATTTTGTGTCCTGACTCTGGTAATTCGATGGGTGGTGTTATTGTGCAAATTTCTTGGCAAGAAGTAGAGCCCATACTTTCTACGAGTCACTTTGGCACATTTTATTTGTCTTAGAAACCTATTCTTGCAAATGATACTCGGAACTGAAAGTGAAGGAACAAATTGAGTGGAGAGATTCGTTTATGCAGTTGGTAAAGGTCAGATGTCTTTAGGAGTGCCGAGAGACATATCGGGCGTTCATCCATAGATTGAAGCTCGAGGCCCCGACCGGTGTGGTTTGCAACGGACGACAGTGCACCGCCGGTAAAGCAGAACGCCGTCGTCCGTGGTGTGCGGAGAATTTATTTGCAGGCTAAAGGTCACCTTAAAAGTGTGCCAGAACAGCTCTAAATGGCTTATTACACGATTATAACTCTCTCTCCACTGCCTGTCCAGCGCGCGGAATATTGCGCATGCGCCGGCACGAACAGCTCCGGAAAGGTCCAGGTGTGCATTTCAATAGGATATTTATGTCGCATGCCAAACTTTCGCAATAAAAAAATGATCAGATCAAAAATTCAAGAGGTTGAGTCCAGAACCCTCTGGTTCAACGGTGAGAATTGACCACTCGGCCACGAGTGGTCAATTTCACACACGCACGCATGCACGCACGCGCAAGCACACACGCACACACACGCGCACACGCACGCACGCAGGCACACATACACACTCACGCGCGCACGCGCACACACATACACACACGCACGCACGCGCACGCACGCATGCACGCAGGCACACACACACGCATACACACACACGCACGCACGCGCACACACACATACACATACACACGCACTCACACGCACACACGCGCACGCACGCATACGCACACACACACAGACATACACGCGCACGCACGTGCACACACGCAGGAACACGCACACGCACGCACACACAAACTCATACACGGGCACGCACGCACGCGCGCACACGCACACACACACACACACACACACACACACACACACACACACACACACACACACACACACACACACACACGCACGCACACGCACATGCAGATGCACAACGCGGTGACGCGAACATATGCAGTGTTTACTGATACTGTTGTGAGGGTTTCCTGCTACGAACTTCTTGACAAAGACTGGATATGAACTAGAACAATGCACTAGAAAGGAAGCAAACCGCTGTTTTGGACAAAATGTGTATTTACTCTTTGGTGTAATCGAAAAGTAAGACAATGTGTGCTATTTTCCCATGTTTGCCCACAGAACGATGGCTGCTTGGATGGTATGGAGACGGATGCCACCAAGATTGCCCGCAGACTTGACGCCGAGTACTGGTCCGTCTCCGCCAAGACAGGTGGGTTGATAGGTGCAATCGCTCCCTCGACCACTCACTACGCTTTTATCCGAAATAGTAAAAACAAAACAAAACAACGCAGCTTGTAGCTTTTCCTGTACGAATTGAGCGAAAGAATAAACATGCCTAACGCTAAAAGCAAAGGGGGAAGTGTTCGGTCGAAGTTCTTTCCCTGCTTCAACAGCCTTTAATGTGAGCAGGCGCTGACCTTCTGCCTTTATTGCGATTAAAGAATATCACCATTTTATGAGGTTAATGCCAGCAAGCGTCAACACTGCCTGTGCAGGATAGACGATAAGCAGTAGTTTCGGCCCATGCATTTAATTTCGTTAATCTACGAGACACTGCTCCGCATAGATAAACTCGGTAAGGCGTTGGATCGTCGATACGCTGACCGTTTAGTGTCAACGTATCGACGAGCCAACGCCTTACGAGCCTGACCCTGATCGACGAGCCTGGCCCTGAATTGTCAAAAGTGGTGGCTATCAGAAAGCCCGAAGTCTCCAGGGCACTTTTTTAGGGGCTGGGGCGGTTGCCGTCTCCGGTCGTCGTTGTAATCGTCTTCTCATGTAGTCACGGTAATAACATACCGGGAAACTCGTTTGCGCCTCACGATGAAGCGCTTCGTAACGCGTACTAAAAAAACACCGGGACACTCGTTTACGCCTCGCGCTAGAGAGCTTCGGGCTTCAAAGACGAAAGACTTTTACAGCAAAGCTGCATACATCTACCCCTAAACGGTTTCATCTCCGCTAGCAAAAAAAGCAAGGCGCCAAGAATACACTTATACACTGCATGCTTCGCTCCTCCCCAGGTTTCACTTTAGTGGAGATGGCCCGGGGTTTTTTCTTATAGAGAATCATGCTCGGGCACGGGGATAGCGCACAGCCACAAAACTGGAAGATTTTAAAATGCCGAGTGGTTGCAGCTACCGAACAAAACGTTTTTTTGCAGCATAACGGCTCCTTCGCCAGTGGTTCACATTAGCTAATTGTTTTCCTATTTCAATGTTTTACTACCTATTAAACTAACATGGTGGTCTGGGAGGTAGTGAAACGTGGAGGAACTTTGAGTTGAAACATCTGTTCCTCCAAAGTTACGCTCATGATTTTCACAGTCAGAGATGGGAAAGCCTGTTCACAACAGTGGTGCTTGAGTAATCAAGGAACCAGGTTGAATTTTACTTCAAGTACGAAGTCTGAGAAGCTTCGTTTAGCGACTTGTAGACGTTCAACTTTGGGCGCGCGCGGTTGGGTGCAATTTTGATTCACCAAGGTCCCCTGAAATTCTTCTAGCTAAATGTTCCACTAACTCCTGTCTCGCTCTAAATTCAAGTTTCCGATTAACTTTTGTCTTGGCGTGAAACACTGTGCCACACAAACGAGGTCAACAAGCGCTTCTCTAGCGCAAAGTTTCACGCTGAAGCAATTCCAGCTATATATATCCCGGCGCGCTGTGATGCCCTGCCCCGCGGTGGTGACGGTTAGCCTATTGGGTTGTGCACTCTGTTGAGCGACTGCTCTTGAACGGCGGCATCTTCGCCTTCATACCTCCGATCGAAATGAATTGTACCTAAAATTGTAAGTGAATTGCAACTTGTATAAATATTTCTCGCACATGCCACACTGCAATGGTACTAAATACTGATTGCCGGAATCTTCGCTCAGGAAGTTTTCTTGAAAGTCCAAAAATACTCTTTAAGCTTCACGATGCTCTAGCCGAATCCAGGCAAAAAATTACGTTCAGGTACCTTCAAAAATGTTTAGAGCGCATTTCTGCAAATAGAAAGGAACGTTTCCGCATAGCAGCTTTCTAGCAGCTATCACAAACCTGTAGTGAGTTTTTTTTTTATTTCAGAGGACTGTATCCTCAACGTGCACTCCCTTAAATACACAATAGTGTCTCCTAATTGATTTCGACTGCGTCTCCTGCACTTGCTTTCTGATGACAAGCCAGCCCCTTCATCCGAACCGTTGCTGTGCAGGCGAGAACGTGCAGCAGTTGTTCTTCCGGGTGGCCGCCCTGTCTTTCGTCAAGTGCCTCACCAGGGAGCTCCAGGAGAAGCAGTCACCAGAAAAGGCCGTCACCGGAAGCAGCAACAACAACTTTGTCCGTGAGTGGCGCCGTGGCTCACACGGTTCACACGCCATATCTGAAGGTCCATGGGCAGTTTTTAAATGAGAAAACATTAGATGGCCCATTCAGCAGAAAAGTCATCACCCGGACTCTATAGAAGCCAGACGGCCCCTGAAAGGGCCGATGGAACAAAGAAAACGAAGGAAACACAACCCTATTGGAAAGAATACCAGGGAAATGTGGAACTAGATTGGAATCAAGCTCAAGGAATAGATGAGAATTGAACTTGAAGAATTCCTATTAAGTGGCTGTTCAGATTTTTCCCTTGGTAGCGTTAACCGTATGTTTCGAAGACCAGCAGAACGGTATGTCCAAACCAGCAAGATCACTGCAGCAATCATCAAACAGGAATTGAATTCGTCCTCATCTTTTCGTGCTGTAGATCAGTTTACAACAAGACCTAACAAAATGTGAAGCAAATTGTAATGTTTGTGTCCTTTGGAGTCATTCACAATTATGCTGTCTCCTGTGTTAACGTTGGATTGCAGGCATGTAATACCTAAGTGAACTCCTGGATAACGAGAAAAAATTACTATTTCTATTGGAGATCCAGTTAAATGGAGTCCACAGCTAATAAACTATATGCGCTCCCTTTACTCTGGAATACCAGCTAATACTGGCTTGGTGATGAAGAGGAATAATGACGTACTAACTACTTGCACTGGCATCTCGACATTGTCAGGCTGATACTATTCAGTTCACACATGTCGGCGTCGCATTGCAGAATGTATATGGTGTCACGGATCTCCCATGAGCTGTCGTCGCGGGTTGCGAGGGATTTGTGACACCTTACACACCCGCATCGTGGCATAGACATATGTACCGTTGCCGCCTTGTATCGTAAGAGCTGTAAAAGATGATAAGCAAAGAAAACTCAAGCGTAAGGAATCCTGTCATGCTCAAGTTTCGCTTTATCATCTCCGCCTTTCATTTTGGCTCGCAGGGTTGAGAAAGAAGAAGCACGGCAAAAAGCTGAAGGCTCCCAAGTGTTCCGGCGGCCAGAAGTGCGCCACCAAGTGAACCGCGCTCGGTGCTCCCTGGACTACGTAATTCCAGCTGCATGGCCAAAGAACGCACACGGAGGAACGAGCTCCTCCAGCACCCGCTCTGAACGCGTCCACCTCCGCGAAACATCCGGGAAGTCGGTGACGACAGAAGAAAACGGGGCGGCAGACCAGAGTTCCGTGCGAAGACTTCCGAGTGACAGTGTTCTGCCGTGAACGTGGACGCTTGACCACATTCCTCTTGTGTGTATACGTGGGGAAACAAGTGGGGTTCACAGGCAGGCACGCACCTGAAGTACGCGCACTCTGCTTAGAGGGCACTGTTTCACCAGCAGTATATATGGGCTGAGTGCCGCGATCTGCTTGCAGTGGTCCCGAGGCTCGTGCTTGCAGTGTTCTTCTAAACGGTGTGTAATCGACGTCGTGATGTTGACCGAAAACAAGGAACTATGCAAGGCATGAATATTGAGGCGATGCTTGTGCCCGGTCAAGACGTATCCAGCTGAGACTGTTCCCTTGCCTGCACCCCTTGGCTAGGAAAGTATGAATGTTGGCACCATCATGAAGTGAACTGTTAGAGAAATGGTTAGACTGCAAAATAGTCACGCTAAAATGCATTACGAACGTCCCGCCGATGTGGCCCAGCACGCCATGCACGTCTGCGTGAGTGGTACAGCGCGGCCTCAGCTTCAAGGTGATGGTGATACCGCTGTGTGTTCGGGCGCGAGTTAAAAAGACAACTTGCCGCTCGTGTTGATACATGGTAGAACGCTGTTCTTCACGCAATAGTTTAATGATAAGTTAGTAAGACTACATAATAAATACAGGAGAAGTCGCGGCCACCACCATTGTATTTTTCTAGCGGCGAAAAATAAAATACGTTCTGATGTGTTCAGACGGAGATTGTACGTACGGTCGACGTTGCACCGTGTAGACTAGGGGGCTCGTCACTCGCGCTACGCATAAGCCTAAGACAACCTGCCGGTTCTCTTAAAGGGACAGACAACCACTTTTAAAGACGATAGTCTTTCTTGGGCTACTTAAACCCAGAAAGTTTGGTCTGTCTGTCTGTCTGTCTGTCCGTCTGTCTGTCCGTGACTCGATTCAGCCACCCGGCCAAAGCAAAACAATGCCTGCGCAATAGTCTTATATAGTCACAGCTAAATCTACCCGTCTATGTCCGGTGTATTGTTCATACTTGTCAATATTGTTGAAGAAGAACAAGACATTACGCAAATATGAGACAACAAATCAATACAGAAGTGATATTTGCAGTGTCCCTTTATAAAAAAATCAAACATGCTTGAATTTTGCGAAATTAAATACTTCATCAACTGCAGAAAAAGAATTCACTCCGGCGTCGCCTGCTGTCGCCCGCGCCACTATAGCTTCTGGCGCCATTTTAAGAAATCAACCGGCGACAGTTACGCAAGCTTCCACTAGATAGGTTCCACGTTCTGCTTGCAACGCACGTGGAGTAGGGAAACGCGGTTCTATAAACGTTGAAGTAGGGCGCCTCGATTAACGCGCGTCTTCGCCGTACGGCAGCGTTCGCATCGATACACCTGGTTTGGAGCAGTGGAACGCGCGAAATTTAAAATGATCTAAGCAAACCTTTGGTGTCTTTACCTTGGGAGGAGCGCGACGCAAGAAGAACAACATGAGAGGTGAGCGGGAAAGCGAAGGGAGGCATTTACTTCGCAAAAGCCGATAAAGACTATCGTCTTTTGACGGCCTTTGCAACGAAAGGAGCAGATACGCGGCCAATTTTTTTGTGGAGCGCATGTCCTTTAGGTCCTATGAAAGCCAGCCTTTCAAATAGTGGAGTAACCACGAGAAATTTCTAAATAAATTAGCCGAAATACTTCTAATGTGGCACTAAACTTTCCGAAATCTGAAAGGTTGTACTATGTAGCGTAGAAATGTAACGCTACCGTACATATGCAAAGACTTCGCCAACTTCAATACATTACTCAAAAATCAAACAAAGGAATAAAAAAGACTGCATTTTAATATTGTTTCCGCTGAGGAAAAGTTTCTAGATGCCTCTTTTCATCTCACGTACAGTTAAAAGTATGCAGTTTCACGGCTCACTGTAATGGTTCCGAGCTTTTGTTGGGCAGCATAGCTAGTAGACCTAAAAATTGCGATTTTATAGGAGTCGTATCAGCGAAGCAGTTTCGGTTCCACGTGCATCAAGTTGATGCTTTTCATTTGGGATAGAAGACGTGCACTTCACTAAAATCGGTTCTCTGGTGACTTCGCAGGTACATTCTCGCACTGTAATTGGTGCGGCCTGAAGACATTGGCCTGAAAGAAGTAAACACAAATTAATAGGGAACGCGCGCACAGTTCTTGGCCACCATTACTACTAGAGTGCTAAGTTTGGTGCGCTTTGACGCGTTGAAGTATTTAAGGCTTGTAAAAAAGGGCCTAAAGTTTATCCATGGAAATACGGTAACACCCCGCTTCGCCAAAGCTGATACCGAAATGTACTGCGTTCTATTTAAGTTGATGGGAGGCAAACTCTACTACTCCAACATCGCTGACCGAAGAGGCGGTTAATCTACGCCGCTAACATCCTCTTTTCGGAAAGGATTGGCAAAGAATGCACTCTTCCTGTTCGGCTCGCTGCGCGCTACTTTCGAACAACATCGGCCACACAGCCCGCACAAAGCTCCAAATAGGCCGCCCTGAACTGTGTTGTTAAAAATACTTGCATGACGTGTTTGCTCTGAATCTTGCCAAACGCAGCTCGCGGCTTCGAGAGGCTCAGAGGCGCGGTGGTTGCTGTTGTAATACTGACGCGCTTGTGGCACCTCCTTGCCTTCCTTTATTTTCCCAGGCATAGCGGCAACAGCGCGATGTTTGAGCGTCCGATGAATGCGCTCTTTTGTTGGCGGGGTAGCGCTTACTCGACGTGCTTGCCGACGTTAGTCGCATCGGACGGCTCACAGGAAATGCAATCACAAAACAGGAAACGCAATTTCATCAAAAATGCTGTTCGTGTTGGCGCACTTAAGCAAATTTACGTTGCGAAATCACCTGAATCAAAACATGTATTAGGGCAAAACATTCTACGTATTATGGTACGCGAAAAATGACCGCCGTCATCAATGCGAATGGTACCAAAATAGCCATCGCTGGCGCAGGCATTCTACGGCGCGTGACGTTTGAAAACGAACGCGGTCACCACCAAAGCGACACTTCGTTCAAAACATCACTTCGACCCTGGGACTGCACGTGAGTAGAACATGTACACATAAAAAGAGCTGTGGCGTGAAGTGGGGCTATATAGTGCTCCCGTCAAAGTAATCGGGCCAAGGGACCAACAAACGAAACCGGAAAAAGACGAACGCACGGTGTAACATAGCACAAGCCTGATTATCGCTAGAATTTCACCTCCACAGCACGTAAGCAGACCTAAATGTACGAGGAAGTGTTTTGATTCCGGGCGACAAAAGGACCGCAGGCCGTTCCTGTCCGGCTTACAAACTCACTACTTATGTTCTCGGCCCTCTTAGCGGGAAAGCCTTACTTGGCCAAGCAGGTTGGCGAAAGCGCGAGCCCGGCTGGCGTCAAAGGAATGCACGTTCGCCTATATAGTGCCCGCAAAAAGCGGCACCCGAAGTTTACCCTCTTTGTGCGTACAATACAAATTTCCATGCGACGCATTTCATAGTACGTGCATCACACACAAAGATAACACAAAGAAAAGGGCGATCCCGCCCGCAGTGTCGGTTGGCTTTTCACTTCCGGGGAGTCAGTGTCACAACAGCGTGAATGGCGATTCTGCAAGGCAGTGTTTATTCTGTGGATTAGTCGATTATGATGATCATGAACCCAGGATAATGTGCAGCATTATTCTGTGGAAGAGACCAGGGTTTAATGTTCAGGTTTATTCTTATTCGTCTAAGGAGTTGATCGACATATTTACATAAATAATGTGTAGGATTTTAAACAGAACAGGTTACAGCAAAAAAAAAAAAAAATCACTCAGAAAACTACACAAAGGCTGGGACTCGAAACCAGGCCGTTACAGCCGAAACACAATATTCTACCTCTGCGCCACGGCTGCATTTCTTTTCGTTAGCGCCTGCTTGGTGACATCCAAAACGCACTGTACAGTACACAAAAGCTCCAGCCTCCAGCCGGCTGAACAGGGTAGCTTAAAACTTCTTAAACTGCACTAATACATCTCAATGGTTCTTCGGGAATTGCTTTTACGCTTCTCTTATAAAAGCAACACTTTCAACGAAGCACTCTCGCCCTGTGCGAGCATCTTCATCGGCATTTTGAACTGCCGTGACATGTTTCCGCACAGAATGCAGACTAAGTGCATAAACATATCATAGGGCACGCCCCAGTCATTGTTTACTGGCAAAAAGCGAATGCCATACGGCGTTAATGGCAGTTCTTTTTTCAAGGTTCCTTGGGGGATGTCCCAGTGTAACACCGCATTCCAACAGTCCACAAAGATGTGCGCAATTGTTTCAAGTTTGTTACATAAGCGGCAGTTAAGTGTCCATGGGTGTACATATAGTCCTTTTTTCTGTAGCCAGGGTATTACTGGCAGAATCTTTTTTTTTGCGCATGGATGCCGATGAGCGGAGCACTTTTAGCAGTAGCTCGAAACGGAACATAACCCTGTAGTGTGTACCACAAAATAACTCTGGGCATTATATAGTCGTTTGGTACACAGAATAGGCAGTGCGAGTCTGCAACAACTATGGCTGCAGTGAGTCTGGTGTCGAAAGTGTAGGCTATAGTCGACATCGGCAGAAGGCTCGTCGACAGAGTTAGCCAAACGAAACGCTTTCGTGTTCTCATTTTATCAAAAACTGTATGGTGTTTCCTGCAAGTTTTTTTTATTATTATGCCATTCCCAACAGGCAGTAAGCCACTATGAAACCTCGCCCTTTGTCGCTTTTTGAAATCCCTTCAAATCAATATTCCTTTAGCAGTCGTAACTGGCTTTTCTTCGCTACTTTTTTTGAAATCTTGAGTTGAAGATACATGATATTTAATCACGGCCTTAAAAACTTCGTTAGACGAAAACAAAGCCGATGAAATTAAAATGAAGTTCGGTGGCTGCCTGGGCACTGTGGGTTAGCACATAATGAGGCCGCTGATACGTTAGCAAAAATGGCTTTGGCTTTACCAATTGTAAATGTGCTTCCCCGTTCGCTTGCGTGTTGCTGGCCCGTTGTCGCCAATACCTGTTGGCCAACACGTTTCTGTTACGGGCTGCACACTTCTCCTGAACTCTAACATCTCAGGTACCGCTGGAAAAGAAACCTCTGCCACACTCACTCGTGCAAAGTTTCGCTGACTTCGTTTCTTTGTGATGTCCCTCCACTTAATCGGTACCTATATTTGGGCAGATCTGACAACCTCACCCTTGTGCCACTCTTGACACGAAATTACATCTGGTGAACATTTCTTTCTTTTTGCTGCCGACTTTCTAACAATCGAAGAAGGGCGCTGGTGACGCCCTGTGACGCCTAGAACTGCCATTGATTCTTTCAGTGCTTTCGTCGTTTGGGGGTGCAAAGCTGGGGAACTGCCGCAAAGATGTGTGCCACGCAATCCAGTCTTTCATTTCGGAGACGGCTCGTTTGTCGTGCAAAAAACATCCCGATCCGATTGACTTTTATCTCGTTTTTTCCCTCCTCTTTCCTTCTTAGTTTTTCTCTCTCTTGAGCTTACAGACTAAGTCCTTTCTTTCTCTCCACTATTTTGCCTTATATGATTGGTTTCCGTAAACAAAAATATTTTCTGTGCCAGCCCCCTAGGTGGGTATGCGCCACCTTAAAAGGCCATCACCAAAGAAAGAGAATGCGTTAAATGGTAGGGTGTGTCTGGAGTGCCGTTTGGCGGTACTATAAGCACTCCAGTAAAGCGACGTCCACCGCCGTTTTGACGAAAAAATGTTGTGTCGGACACTACTTGGCTGTCTATTAACGTAACTTAACGTAAACCATCCTAAAATAGCCTAACAAACAGAAATAAGTCGCATAAAACTTCGATAACTAGCCAAAGCCATCAAAATTATAATTAAAACTAAAGATTCTCGAACCATTACCCTTAGTAACAAGGAGCTGAAACGGAACTTATACTCCACAATGACAGGCGCTCTAGCCTGTGCCAGCCCATTATTAGGAAATAGAATATCGCTTGACGGCACTGTGCCAAGGCTGTAGCGCTGACCTGGAGTGCCGTCAGAGGCACTCTATAGAGATTGCGTTAAAGGTAAAGGCAAAGAAAAAGTAACTTTTAGTCTGTGGACATCGGCATAGAATTTTGTAACCTCCCAAACGAACTGGTCTTAAGATATTCTCTTATTTCAACAGCGCTATCTGCCAGTAATTTCACAAGTGTCCTATGGTTGGACGCAGGTGGCTTGCGATCCTCTGCTGTGGGCCGAGGTCACAATCACGTCGGGGGCACCCATCAGCGCCGAGGAAATCACGGGCATTCTTGACCGGGCCTGCTTGCTCAGTAATCTCGACATCTACGATTGCGTCGTCGACCTGGATGCAGTCGCGAACACTTCGCACCATTTCGGGCTCCTGAACGAGCTTGTGATCCAGAACATTTCATTTGAGCACCCCGCCATGCCGCGAATCTTGCGAAGCTGCTAGTCTCTCGCAACAGTGGGTCTTCAAGCGAGGGAGGTGCTCTTGGGAAACCAAGTCGCGGTCCTGGAGGTGTTACCCTGCCTGAAATCACTATTGAAGTTTACAAGATAGAAGTGGGTGGCAGCGCATTCCGTCAGGTTTGCCTCAGCTGCCCTAGACTGGAGGAGCTGAAGAAACGCGACCTGCGTTCTAAAAAGCACCACCTGGAACATCCTCACTCGCCTGCAATACCTCACCTGCCTATTCATGACGGAACTTATTAAGACTGCACTGCTGGAGTTGTCAAAATGTCCCACTCTCGAGTCTATGAAGGTGCATTCTTGCTGGAATGTTGAAGGAATCCTTACTGCGCAGGCTCTTCAGCGGTCTGCACAGTTGTAGAGGCTGAAGCTGAAAGGCTACTGGGAGTCGAATCGGTTTAACCCGAGTTTTCTCATTCCGACTTCTCTCGAATGCTAAGACATATTTGGGGGGTACATGGAAAAGCTGAACTCGATGTTGCGTTTAAAAAGTGCCGGATGTCAATGCAGCACCTCACGATAAACATCAAGAGGATGAATAACGCCACACTAGGGACACTTTCCGCCTTTGAGAACCTTCAGAGCCTATGCATCCGGGGTGCGCGCGGGGACCACATGATACTTCAAATCCTCTGCAAGTTATCTAGGCCGGTTCGGGGAGAGGTACGACTCCAGGAGGACGCTGTGGAGACCGTCCTTCAGTTGGGGAACGTCGTAGATGTCTCCGACGTATCTCCCAAAGGAAACACTCGTGTGGTCCTCCACCTGATCTGTTTGTCACAAGTTTTTCACGCTGTGATGGTATGCGCTTTGGGCATCTTCAAAAAATTTTGGATTTCGTGCACGAGCCTTTCCCGAAAACTGTAACGGGACCTGGTAAAGCAGATGAAGTTCCTTTATTCTGGGACTCAACGATCCATGAACACCTACTTCTCTGTCGAAAGCAATACGCCGAAGTACGCCGTGCTGAACCTGTGTGATTAGCTACAATACGCATTCAGTGGCACGCACTCGTGCACTATGCTCCTTGGGATGGAAAGGTCGCCTCGTTTGCGCGTGTGAAGGGTCAGAAGTGTGGCCTATCAAAAGTGGAAACCTATGAAGGGCGCAAAAGAAGACCCATAATGTTTTAGGAGTTTCTTTGCAGAAACACCATGAGAGTGCTTTGAAGTATGTAATGCAAGATTCCTGAATTGAAAAAAGAGCAGCACACCTAAAAGTCTCCACTAAAGCTGTGAAGGTGTTTTTTATAAGCAGAGCAGTTTAGGCTCTTGGTTGCGCCGTCCATACTCAGAAGAAACACCAAGAAAATGTTGAGTGCACGCAACCTGAGCGATGGGAGACCTTGTTGTCCAGCCCTGCCCTGTAAGAACAGATCGCGCTGATCACCAGAAGACAGGAGTACCTGGAAACAAATGGGGCCGAGAAGAGGACACCACCCCATCAAGCGCCTAAGCGGCTCTACAATGCTCAATAAAGTTTGTTCTCTCTCTCTGGGGGTGCGGCTAGGGAGAGCGCACCCACGTAGGGGATTCGCCAGGAAGCAGGCGTAAAGAGGGCTAATGCGCCCGCCACAGAAAACTGCAAATTAGAAACTTAAGCATCTGAATGAAGAAAGAGCGTATAATGCTCTTTCTTCACGAGCGATTGAGCAAACAGCGTCGCCGACAAAACGACTGTTTGCTCCTGACGTCACTCGCTCCACGTTGCTAAGGGTAACCGCCTGAGCTCATTGAACTCGGAGCCGCTGTGGTGGTGGCTGCTGCAGAACTCTCCTTCAATCTGCGCCACGCACAATAACAATAGAGGTACCAAAGGATATTCGGACTCCCGAAGAAAAACCGGCTTATCAGGAAGCGCGCAGCGCTGACTGGCGAGAATGCAATCACCCAGAAGGAAAAGAAAAAAAAGTAGTGTAGGTCTTCAACGGTGAGGAAGCGGTCGACGAAGACTTTGGTGTGGCGGAAGATTAAGTATATGAAGACGTAACAGGGCACTATACAAATGAAGCACTCTTCTACTTTACTTTGCATTTTATTTGGTCTTCTGCTGACGAGCGCAATATAGCACAGAGTAAAGCGTTCCCAGCGACTTGTTAGCGCTCGTAGAGTTTAGCTTAGTGAGATGAACCCAGCTCTGCTGCAACATAAGGCTTGCGTCGTTGTGTAAGCTGGCTTTGATTTTTTGTTATGTTTATCTTTCATCTGTTGCGAGCTATTCAACATCCATGCAGAAAAAGACAAATGGGTACACGTTACGTTAGGCAGACATAAGGGAAGGTGGAAAAAACTATGCACATTGAGCTTAACTCCAATGTGAGGTGAAAAAGGGGCGGTCGAAACGAAGGGGCGGCCGAGAAGTCTGGAGATAGGAGGGCACAAGCTCAAGTGGGTAAACGCAGATGGGAAGGTCCACAAAAATACCGCAGTAGGCATGGATGGGATGCCGATGGAGTTGATCAACCAGTTAGTACCAAAGAGCAAGGGAAGGCTACTGCAACCCTTTACCACAGGCATATAAGAGAAGGAAATACCCGACACGTGGCATACAAGCACGATGAGCTGAATCTATAAGGGCAAAGCAGACAAGGCTAAGCCGAGCTCGTATAGGCTAGTCACCATCACGTCGGTGCTATATAGGTTGGCAATGAAGGCAGTGAAATTTGAACTACAGCAGTGGGTAGTAGAGAATAGAGTGCTAGGGCAACTTTAAAATGGGTTTCGAAAGCAGAAGACTAGATGACAATCTATTTGTAGTAAGCCATTGCACAGCGGTGGCGAAGATGCAGGTATGTGGTTCGCCTTTCTGTATATTAAAGCGGCTTACGATAATCTGGACAGGGTGTGGCTATGGAGTATTCTGGAGAACGAGGGAGTAGGGGAAGAATTCATTAACTTACTCAGGGAGCTGTGCCGGGAGAACCAAGTGCAAATAGTGTGGCAGGAAATAACATACAATACGCCTATATACACCTACAAGGGTTTGAAACAAGGATGTCCTCTCTCTCCACTGCTGTTCATGATCTACATGGCGGATTTAAAAAGGAAGCTAGAGAACAGTAGGCCGGGTTTTATCATACCTTATACACGGACAGGTGATGGAACAGTGAATCTGAGGAATAATGTATGCAGACGACATATTGTTGATGGCGGATAACCGCAAAGGTATGCAGGGCCTGATGGATATATGCGGAGAGGAAGCAACTCACCTTGGGCAGAGAAAAACCAGGGCTCATGGTCTCCAACGACGACACGGACCACAAATCGGTATGAGTTCAACAAGTTGAAATACCACTAGTAAAGGAGAAAAAATATTTAGGAGTAGGGCTTAATGACGACGCAGATTACACGCATTCGCACGAGGCCCCCCTTAAAACAAAAGGAAGACGGAACGCAGCAATAATGAAACAGAGGGCACTGTAAGGTCATGGTACCAGGATTGAGTTTCGGGAATGCGGTTATATGCTTGAAGTCAGAGACCCAAGCGGGATTGGATGTAAATCAGAGGGCGGTAGGCAGGCTGGCCCAAGGGGCCCATAGCAAAACTACGAATGAAGTGGTACAGGGGGATATGGGCTGGTAGTCCTTTGAGGCAAGGAAGGCACAAAGGAGAATAAAATTTAAGGAGAGACTGCGTGGCACTGGGGAGGAAAAATTGGCCGCGAAAGTGTTTAGGTACCTGTACAGGAAGAGCATGGACACGCGGTGGAGGCGGTGGACCAGACAGCTGACCAAGCGGAACGGAAATTCGGTAGGGGAAGGTGGGGTATACAGAACAGTTAAAAACAGGTTAAAGCAACAAAGACGACGAATTGGTTGCAGAGTATGGAGGTGAAAAAAAAAAAACCCTGGAGACTTCTAGAACAGAGAAACTAGAAATCAGAAAGGAAGGTTTCTATGGCAATACGCGAGGCAGTGCATTGCTCTTTGAAGCATGGGCGAGATGCCTGAGAACACGGGCATACACGGCCAACTACAAGCAACAGGACGAAACTTGTGTATGCTGTGGCAGGGATCGGGAAACGGTAGAGTGCATTGTCATAGACTACACAGAGATGCGACCGCGGTGGGACGATGGGGAAGCGACGTTGACGGAGGCTTTGACATATGTTATAGGGAGCCTCAACTTCAGGGCCATATAGGAGACGAAGAGGCAGCTGGAATGGTGGTGGAAGAAAAGTAGGGAAGAGGGAGAGACGTACAAAGAGTAATATACCGAATTAAAGTGTATAACAGAAGGGGGGTAAACAGGTGTGCAAGGGCAGGAAGGGGGGGGGGAAGCGATGCGAGTTTAAAACCGAAGAAGGGGGGGGGGGGGAAGGGCTAACCCATAGGTTAGTTAAGGGTAGGGCAAAAAGTAGATAATGCAGGCAAGTCGGTTGGTAACAACCGACGTCCCGATACAAAGAGACGGCCTCTAATCATCATCACCATCAAGCCGCCTTCTGCCTTTGGTTTGTTTGTGACCGTATTTAAACCTGGCCTTGTTTTTGTTGGAGAAAATAATCATTTCGTGAAACATAGTGCTCGCTCGACAAATATGGTCACCTAATACACCGTCGCTTGCGTCAATCGGCCAGTGTCGTCTGAGGCAACCCCAAAGCCCCGCAGTGCTGTGCATCTGAACAAAGCACAGTGCGTGCAGTAGAAACAGCAGTACGCATCGGTACTTCTATGTTTACGTGCGTTTTCGTAACTTGCACTGTTTGTCCCACCATTCTTACTGATATGAAAATAATGTGCCGTAAATTTAAGCGCAAATAGGTCGTTCGGCTAGCTTATAAGCTCTGCCTAATTTGCGTTTGCTTCTGCCGACCTCCGCCAATCGCAGAGCTGGCTGGTATGACATCATATGTCCTGTTGCGGGAAATGAGCTAGTGAATGGGTCACATGGCCATGCCCTTTTTCCTAATTATATAGTTTATTTAAGCGAAGGTTACATTAGAACTGCAGTCAGAATGATGCGCACAACATCAACAAGCGCGTGGAAGTAAACTGATACTCGTGACATTTTTTTAATGCTATTTTCCACACTTCACGTTGGAAATATTGTTATGCTGCAATACTAGTAGCTATACTAACGACTCAGCCTTCGACTTCAAACCCGTCCCCCCCAGGGCCAATGGTATTGAGCCCAGGCGCGCCGATATCCGTTTCGGGCCGCGGCCTGGCCCGCAGGCCGGTCTGGGCCCAGGCTTTCGGTGAGCCCGGGCCCGTTTCGTCATCTCGATAGGACGCCAGCTAGGCCGACTAGACAGCTTGCTGCCCTGGCATTTATTGCAGTAAAAGATTTGCCTTAAGAAAATTTATGAGGTGTTGAAATCGGTATTCATCAAATTAGACCCACATTCTCGCTATCTTTGTACCTGAATTTAAAGGTTGAGAGGTTGCTTTGTCCCTTTGAGGACATATTGCTTTCGTCGCGGTTTCCTGTTGTATTCTCTAGCAGCTTCGTACCGCAGACCTGGAATCCATGGGACTTGTTGAGGCTTTTGGTATGGCGGATTTCCTGTCTCTAGAATGGCATATGTTCGCAACGTTAGGTTGGTATGCACTGGTACGGCTATAGGCAGAATAGGAACTTATCAGGCGATAAAATACATCGCAACCCCGTTCTCTCATACATAAGTATAATCTGTACGTATGATAGCACACAATAAAACAGTACATATTTCATGGCCTGTGGAACTGCAGTTACGAAGTTAAGGAGCAAGCAAAAAGCCTACAGCCAGAACGACAACAACCTAGTAGGACCATTCTAGGACGAAGAAGGCCTAATACATTCACATACAACTACTCCTGTCCTGCGCTATTCGAGTCCATTCTTTACCCCAGTTATCGTTTTTCGGCCCTTAATCGAGTTATTGGTCCTCCCCGTATACGTCTTCCAGTCCCATTTCTTGGTATCAACTCTGTTAATCTGGTGGTACAGATGTTTCCATTTCGCCTAACTACATGTCCAGCATAAGCACATTCTTTATTCTTTGTTTCAGCTATGATATCATCTACACGGTTTTTTTCCCTAATTCAGGAGGCTCGCTTAGTTTCCCTGAGTAATACTCATATTATTAGTCGTTCCATGGTCTTTTGGGCTGACCCTGGTTTGCTTTCAAGTTGTGCAGCAAGTCGCCCACTTTTCTATCCGAACAACCCTCACCAGAATTGAGAATAAAAATTAGCTTTAAGAAACCATTACATAACTCCTTAGACAGACAAACCAGGGAGTGACAAAAAGAGAAAGGAAACATGTTCAAGTTGGCTGTCATTGACATGTGATTTGAAAGGTCCCTGAAACAGTGTTTCAAAGTACAGGTCTTCCGACACGTTTATGGGGAGTATCAACAGAGTTGCAAACCCGAACAATTAGATAACTTCTTTTTGCTGTGAATGTTTCTCCTTCTACTGCTGCTTTTAAACCTGCTGGAAATAAGCCCATAAAAGAAAACTGAGTGCTGAGCTTCTGTTTTGAGCTTTTTAACTGCTTAGAGTAGCTCATTTGTATACAGAATGACTGCTTTACTTACCACGTACAACGCCAGACAAATACTTTCCTACTGTGTCTGACGTCTGGTTGTAACAGTCGAACACTGCTGTAATGAAAGTTTTGAGTGCAGCCTAATTTTTGGTTTCTGTGGCAATTTTAAGAGGTAACCACACGCAGCGAGGGCGAGGAGCTACCAAAAAAAACGTCACCAAACAATACAGCTCATACAGCAAAAATAGCAAATACAGCAAATACAGTACAGCAAATAGAGAGTGTGGGCGAGAGCAAGAAGCGAAAAAATTTATACACATGCTGCCAGCATGTGTGTAACATTTATTCCAGCTAGGAACAGCTCACAAGCGAGCAGCAGCGACGACGACAGAACCTATGGGTGCAAGTGTATTATTTTTTCTATCTTGTTGCTGTCACCCACACTATCTGTTTGTTGTATCTATTGAGTTTAGCTTTTTTCGGCGCTTGTCGTCGTCGCTGTATGTGGTTACCACTTTATACAAGCATTAAAGTGATAGTCGTGTATTTGCAGCACTCATCCTGTGTTTTTTTCTTCTGTGTATATTTTAGTCTGTGTTCTTTTGTAACATGCATAAATACCAACTTGCAGCAGCTCTGAAGCTCCGCCTTTGCAGGTACACTTGTACCTGCGTGCCAACTGTGATAGAAGGGAAGGCCTTAGTCAGGCAAGTCACTTTTTGCCTTCCCTCCGTTTTTCTATATTCACAACAGAACAAATTAAAAATGTCAAAAAGTGAACAGAGTAGTTTAAGATAGCTATCCAACCGGAAAAACAAAACAGGGGAATGCGAACAATCGCACACGATAATCGCTGTCTAGTTTCGAAGTTCAGATTAAAAAGAACGCCGAAGTGTAATTTCTATCATAGTAATTGTCATTGTCATCAAAGCTACCAACTTCACAAATTTCCCCCGCATTTCCCCGAGGGGAAGAATGTGAAAGTGCGAATGCACGAGTTGAATTTGCGCGGTTCGGTAATGTTCGCGAAAGAGCGATCACACACACACACACACAACTACAAAGAAAGAAAGATGCATTTATTCACAGACACCTATTTGTGTTGTCGTTGTACTTGATTGCTAGAGCGGATCTCAGCTTTGAAATTTCGTGTCAGTACTCCTTTAAGCGGGTGCATTAGCCCTTCTCACGCCCGATTCCTGCCCACGTGGGTATGTGCCATGCACAGACACCTATTTGTGTTGTCGTTGTACTTGATTGCTAGAGCGGATCTCAGCTTTGAAATTTCGTGTCAGTACTCCTTTAAGCGGGTGCATTAGCCCTTCTCACGCCCGATTCCTGGCCAATCCCCCACGTGGGTATGTGCCATGTCAGCGGCCAGGCAGCGCGCGCCCATCTCCCCCCGTTGCCAAGGAAGACGAGGAGCGCGCGCACCCGCAGCTGTTGCTATGTGGACGGACGGCGGTCGCCGGAATTCAGGGTCGCTTATAAAGTGCATTCGCACTTCATAATTGAAGATGGACTGAGGTGGAGATAGAATAACTCAAAATATGAAAGAATGAGCGCCATTATCTTCGCCGCTTTACTTTCACGGATCTTTCACGAATAATATATTCAGCTCGCCCTTCGGTAGCTGGACACGCTTAAGCGACAAGTGCGACAAATCCTCGGGCTTTGCAACAACTCTCGTTCATATTCTTTGGCGCTGTTAATTTCTCACAAGCAAAACATTGCTAGGTTTTTATATCCAGCTACCGCTAAATTTCCACATATACTTTGTGACATTACAAAACCAGAAGTATGAAACTTGAAAAGCGGAGAAATGTCTTTTTGTTGAGCGCCATTGTTTATTTCCCCTCTTGGCCTGGTTGTTCAGCAAGTTCAACGTGCGTCACTAATCCAGTTCACAACCCTTGATTCGAAAAAACTGGACCGATTCTCATCATGTCCCGTTTAGTGTAAGGCAATGCATTTTGAAAAAAAAAAGCATCACTTGCTGCTGCTGCCTAAGACGTATAATGGCCATGGGAAGTTCAACAAATGATGGCGGCGTTTACAAATAACCTAGATACAGAGCCAAATCTCCACCTTTGAGTTCAGAATTGTAAAAGCAAACAGTACAACTGCGTCGCCAAGCTATGCAAAAATAAAGTAAGAGGTAATGGACTTAGTCTTCCGTTTGAACTGCACCGTAACGTTCAGCTTAACGGTTTCTGGTGCATCCAAACAGACTGAAGATGCAATTCGGGAAGCATTCCGTCTGCAGTTTTTCAAAATCATGCCTCTAAATACAATGGGTGTTGCAGTGCATTTTAGACACCAAACTTTTGTGATTCCCGCAGTTTCAGCCCTAGCCTGTAAGAAAGCCCTGATCTCTTCTCACCTCGGCCATCTCGCAAATCATATCAATAGAAGAAAATAAATGTATCGCCCTGTCTGTGCCGTTTTTTTGCTGGGTTCGGTCTTGTGTGGTTGAAACCCTCAATATGCTGCTATAGATGATAAAAGGCCAGAACGACATTATCGAATAATTGAAGAGCTCTAATAAGCAGAAACAATTTGTGTAGAGGGGGTGGGCGAGAGCGTCAGTTCAGTTCGTTAAAGCTTTTAACCCAGAATATAATGTACTAGATAACTTGAAGAAAATATTCTTACTAACAGCCTTCACACACACTTAATCCCGTACCGAGTGGTGTATGTTATGCAATGCGCAACAAAACTCAGTTCATTGCTGTATACAGACTGTGTAGGCTGCAGTTTTTTCTGTTTACGTAGCTAATATACGATTATGAGTGGCAAGAAACAAGCCAGTACAATCCGCGGAACAGTCTATCGGCCCTTTTCTAGCGATGATTGCGGCAACGCAGTGGAAGCGTCATCTTGGTTAACCCGCCTAGGCAAACAGGCTGTTAGATATTTGTTCGGTGCTCCTCAGCCAATCCTTTTGTTCGGGACCTGTTTGTACTCAAATAGTGCTAAATCGCTGTATTCTGCGCTGCATTTATGGGTGTTAATTTGTTTGCTGTAACACGTGTTTGAGCACCAGGTTAAAGCTAGGCTCAGTAAAACTGGAGCCCATGCACAAAACGTTGCGAAGGATTCAAGCCTTGGAGAGTTTTTTTTCTCAGGATGTTTGTTGCTGTTTAGTGCATGCGACGTGGCTCAGCTCGTCTTACGCGGCTATTTGTCATGACACGTGTGCAGTATGACGATGGCGTAAGAAGCAGTGACAGCGATTATACGACAAAAACGAAAAATCAAACATCGCACAAAGGTTACCGGCCAATCTGATAATTCATTAAACCAAGACGGACGAGACAAATTAACCAAGGCAAGACATAAAGTCCCGAAAAGGGAGCTAAAATGCAAGAAATTCTCCTCCTACGACACCTGATTGGGAATTTTTTGTGAACCATGCTTTCGCCATGTAACACAATAATTACTTCCTAGCTGTGTAACCACCGGCTTCTTTCTGAGCCCATCATCACCACCGTCAGCGGCACGGCACGCAATTTAGAACCCAAGCCACGCACCACGGAACAGTCTGCGTGCGTGGCGGCAGGAGCACGTTTTTCATCACAGCGCAAGGGGCTAATCACCTCCAACCAACTATGGCCCCTGACGAACACCGGATATATTGCAAAATATTTACCTTGTGCTTGCGGTTGAAAAGACGGAACCCCCTCCCCCCCCCCCAAAAAAAAAAAACAACAACAACAACAAAAAACAAAATATACGCCATCAAATCTTATCTACCATCAAACATACCATCAAACATATCAAACATATTATCTACCTTGGCCTAATGAATAAACGTGTTTTTTGTTGTAGCGTCATTTTTTTCAGTGCTTCTGTTCTTACGTCGAATCGTTTTTATTGCAATTTTTATGTACATATGTTTGTATTGCTACAAATGAATGTATATATATATGTGCGTATATACATATATGTATTGCTTTCTGCCTGTTTTTGCTCATTTTCGTTTGATGTGTTTTTTACTTGTTGCCTACTCTACGCTGTTCCGTTGTGCACTTTGTCACAGGAGGTCCCCCCGACAGTTTTTTAACTACGGGACCTCCTCGGTATTACTATTTGTACGCTCTTTTAAAACGTGAAAATAAAAATAAACTTCAAATAAAAAAAAAATAAAATCAATATCTCCATAGTGATGTCTTATCACTTTAAGAAACTATAGAGCGATCTTGTTTTTAAGTATGCCATATGTGTACAGCAAATTTGTACTAAATTTTTAAGGGCGTGTCTTTAAGCGCAATTATTTGAAACATCATCTCATGTTTGGAAGGAAAACATACCTGAGCTCACATAAGCCCTCTTATGTGCTTTGATGGCAAAAGCAAATTTCAGGGCGAACCCGCCGCGGTGGCTCAGTGGCTAAGGCGTTGCGCTGCTGAGCACGAGGTCGCGGGTTCGATTCCCGGCCGCGGCGGCCGCTTTTCTGATGGAGGCGAGAAGCAAAAACGCCCGTGTGAACGAGATTTCGGCGCACGTTAAAGATCCCCAGGTGGTCAAAATTGATCCGGAGCCCTCCACTACGGCGCACCTCATCGCCTGCGTTGCGTCGGCGTGTTAAACCCCACAATCAATCAATCAATCAAATTTCAGGGCGACATCAAATTTCCGCCGCTTTCCTCGTTTTGTCTGTCTTCTACTGGGAATCACTACTATCGGGTTTGTTTGTGCTCAACGCTGTTTGCAACTTCCTTGTCTTTTTTTTTCGTCTTAAATCCCGAACTATATCACCATACAATCTGGCACACCACACAACTTGCCTAAAATTGCACTTTAGTGTGGCTCATGTGTACTTTTTCACTCTACTCACCTGCCTGAAATTCAGATGTCAAGCGCCACAAAGTTATTGACTTTTCACTTTTTCAATTAATAGTTTTGCGAAATTTGGAAAGCGAGCGCATTATTGTACGCAGGGCTGACCTCACCAGTTTACATTAAAGAGCCTTCTCTCTCTCTTTAGTGTGCGGACTTCTGGTGAATACACCGAATGGATGTGTGCACGGAATAAGAAGCAAAATATTCCATTTGCTAAAACTATTTCCATTGGGAAGTGGCACTTCACACACACATCATTCAATTTTTATCAATTACCCATGAAATTTATTTCGGTAAAAACGCAAACGAACAAACAGAAACAAGCGGGTGTATCTGTGCCGATGTAACTAGTTTGGCTACATAAAGAAGAGCAAACGTATTTGTTCAGTGCCAGTGTACCTGCAAATTGCACAAACACTTTGGAAATCACAAAATGACACACATGAAGACATTTTATGGCACAAGTAACCATTGCAGTCCATCGTTGATAGGGGCGCTTAGAAAAGGCGAACGAGTTCACCATTGTTCATTCAACTCCTCTGCATACCACTTAATGGCACCCCCATAGGAAGTCATCGAAATATTTCTCGCTTTTGCGCGGAGAAATAAACTCGGTGTACAGGAATGTGATGTTTTCAAACTCTAAACCATCCAAGTGATCCGTGTCTTTTTAGACGCTTTTAAACACCAAAGTAAATTATCCTCTTTCGTCATAGTTAAAAGTTGGTTGATCACTGTTGCCACTCAGATCAGCACAGCGCAATCACTCCCGCTGTGCATTGGGTCTCCAGGGGCGCAACCGAATGCGCTGCCGAAACTCCTGAGGGTTTCAAGTGGACCATTGCATTTAAACTGAGCGTCCGGCTTGCCGCACTGCAAGAGACACGAGAAGATGAACAGCAGCTGCTTATCTGTCAGTTGCGGGTAGCGGGGCAGCCGGTAATCTCCCCAATCTCTATCTCCGGCAAAATAGGCATGGTATGTCATGCGCAAAGCGGTTGCCCGCACCAACAGTTCGGAAGTTTTCTTTTCCCACAAAGAATGGCTTGTGGTCGTTGAAGTTGGTTTAAAAGTCGCAAAGCAAGATGCCGCCTCCTCTAGCTTCGTTAACGTGTCATTCCCAGACATACTAATTTGTTTAAAGATGAGCGCGGCGAAGCCAGAAGCCATCTCGCTGCCAAGGGCACCGTAGTTTGCTGCGGCAATGGTGTCGTCATCGTAAAAAGGCGCCTCGAATGCAATGGGAAGAAGCTCGAAGTGCTGCCTTCGTAGTCTGTAGGTAGGCTGGAGGTCCACATCGATGTAATCCAGCAGTGTTTCGTTTACCTCGGTTATTCTCCTTGCAATAGTCGCTGCCTTGATGTTGTGCCAGACGTCTGTGTTCATATCCGGGAAATGTACGTACTTGCTGTCAAGCACACTGTCGTTGCCTCTTCTCAATAAGTCCAATATGCTGGTTTCGTTGCCTATGCCGAGTTCAGAGAATATTGCCAGATGCGCCTTGAAATCCGACCTTCTGAGGGCTGTTTGAAATGCGGCCATGGCGTTCTTGAATATTTTATGAGCGCGGCTGACGGTTAGAAGCTGAATTTTGCGGTTTATGTGTCCTGCATAAAAAGGAAGGCCGATATAGCTCAAGGTCATTGCAGAACAAAGTTTTCTGTGGCCCGTTGACGCTTCGTGTTTACTAGGGTACGAGTGCTCAATCAGGTCTTTAGTTGCTAATTGAGACGCGACCTGTACAACGCACCATCCTACGTAGTAGGCTATATAACTCTCTCCATCACTCAATAGCATCTGAAAGACTGCAGCGAAAAAATCGGTGTTGTATATCGTGACGGAGTATTCATCAAAGCCTCCAGACGTGCTGCTGAAGTATGCTTTCAGCTGGTGTTCCCAGTCGGTTCTTTGTATGGTGTGCTTACACAGCGCTATAACTTCTTCAACGCTAGCGTGCATCATTGTCGTCGAATTCTTCATCCAGTAGACATTTCGTAAACGTTGTAGCAGCCTAGACTCAATAAGTTCGTGCTCTGCGTAAGACAACGCCTGCGAAAAAAAAACAGCACAAGAGAAGTATTCAAATAGGCCGACTGGCGGAGTTGTCGAAACAAATACAAACAATATTACGCAAAACAGTTTACTGATCATTGAAAATGGCATCCCCTTTATTAAAAATTTGTTTTTGCAACAACATGGAAAGGGCTACATTATCTAAGATTGTCGGCTGCAATATTTTGAAAATTTTGGCATACGACAATATGTCCACACAAGGCAATAAGTTATTACGTATGTAGAATCATTGGCCTGCTAGTGAGACTTCCTCTAAAGAATGGGAAAGAAAGTAGACAAGTATGAATGCCCAGGTTTAACCCTTCCGTCCCTGGATGTTTTATTTCGAAGAAAATATTTTCTCTGTGTGTTTCTCCAGACTTCAACGCAATGAGCCTACACAAAAAATGAGCTTGTGCTGCAAGTAATTACCCATTTAAAGTCCTGATATTTAATTAGGTGATCGGATAATGAAAGTTTTATTTTCCAGGAAAAAAATTCTTTTGCTTCTTCTCGTAAATTTTGAAAAGCATGATCCCGCATACACAAAATAAAACTGGTACTGCAAGTATGTTTTGATTTACAGTCATTTAATCGAACTGGGATTTCGGTCCTTCGGGCCACCCCGACGTCAGTCTGGTCTTCACTGCAACGCCTTCCTTCATCTATCCTTCAACTCTAGAAAAGAACCAATAATAGTGACACTTATCGCAAAGAAACATCCTTGAAGAAGTATTTCCCAGAAAAGTAGCTGTTTCGGTTGTGTTCTCGACGTGATAGAGAAATTTTGGGTAATTTCTTCAAAAGAGGACGTCAGAGCACTCCAATAAGAATAAAATCCGTCAGTTTTAACAAACAAAGGCGCCGGATTTGCCTGCCAATGCTTTGTTATTTGAAAACGAAATAACCGTCACCATGTCTTGCGAATATGGATTCCCAGCGAAGCTTTTGTACACCACCACACATGCTTTTAGATCAGGGTATGTATTGTTCATCGTCTCAGCGGCAGTGTCGCTTGAGCACGTCTTCTCTGGCGGTCAATGCTGTGTCCTGCCTAGCCTGACACTCACTCGGCGTCTTGGGCGAAAACTGATAGGCCCTGACTAGCCTAACGCAAGGGTTCATCCTCAAATGATGTGAATCCAGTTTTTGAGATCATCGGTAAACCTATTACCAGGAACACATGGGGGGATCCCATTGTTCGCAGGCGCCTTATCACCCATTATGGAGTTTCTGTGATTGTTCCGTTACGTTTTCACACGGATACTGAGCTCTATATTGTACGCTTGGTTAGCCTGACTAATGCGCTCTGTGCCTTGGGCGTGAATTGCATGGTCTGGCCGACGTTGTTCGCTTACGACGATACGTAATTTTCCGAACAACGAGATAAACAGCTTAGCAGTAAAACCCCGATAGAAATGTGCAACCTGCGAAGAACACTTTACATCCACCTCAACGCAGCCATACGGCTACAAAGGAAAGCTAAACAGCTTTCTCTGAAACTTCTCCGTTAAAAAAAGTCGTCCTGGTCCAGGATTCGAAAATAGGACACACCTTAACCGGAGCAGGTGCTCTACCAACGGAGATAACCGGACGGATAGTGTTTTGTAGCGCGAGAGCGAATTGATCAACAACTCGTAGTGAAGGACAGGTGTTAATCGACCAGATTTAGGGGAAGTCCCCAAGGTGGAGTAAGTTTCTGCGAAAGAATACTTGACATCTATAATAATGCAGCCATACGGCTACAAAGAAAAAAACTATAAAGCTTTCTCTGAAACTTCGCAGTTGAAGAGAAGTAGGTCCTGGTCCAGGATTCGAACACGGGACCACCGCTTAACCGGAGCAGTCGCTCTACCAACTGTGCTAACCAGGAGGATAGTCGCTTGTAGCGCGAGAGAGAATCGATCAACAACTCGAAGTGATGGGCAGGTGTTAATCGACCAGATTTAGGGGAAGTCCCCTAGGTAGATTACGTTTCTGCGAAGGAAAGTTTGACATCCACCTCAATGCAGCCATACGGCTACAAAGGAAAGCTTTTCAGCTTTCTCTGAAACTTCGCAGTTGCGTTCTCGTCCATTTGCGTTCTCGTCTTAACAAGATGAGGTTGACCATAGTGTACGCCACGACCAAGTACAAATAATATGTGCTGGAAGTACAGGTGAGAAGTACAATGTTTCGCTTCCATCGGAATTGTGGCTCTAACGGGACGCTTGTGAAAAGGAGCAGCGAAAGAATGAGGTCAATGGCGACATAGTTGGTGTTCAGAGGAAAAAGGTGTGAATGATGCCGTTTATGACAGCTCAATCTTCACAAGAGGAGCGATTCCGTGTCATTTTCGCAGACCGCTGGGGTCCTACGGAAAAAGAAGCCCTGAGCGTGTGTATGCTTGTTTGTGGAAAGATGTCCTAGACTCGTGTACTCAAATTTTCTATCACAACAAACGCTTCGCATCAGATACGAACCCTAGTATTTCCCTTCTGTTCAGTAAAAAGCACCTGCTTGGTGTTTTTATTTGCTAGTTTGCGGAGACTTTTCATTACTCACGAATTTGCAGGCTTCCTACCTTAGCTCCTGGTCTAGAAAAGTCTTCGACGAGTTTCTCGAAGAATCTCTCGTAGTAAGTCTTCTCCGACGCTTGTATAGCTTCAGTCTTCTTCATTGTTACACCAAAAAGTACGGCGGGCTTTGCTTCTAGAATTCCAGGCCTGTTGACATAGAAGTGCACGGGACTTCCCCAGTTCCAAGCCGAGGCCATAGAAAAGAATATTTTCAAGACGTTGGATTTGTTGCTGATCTCTGGCCAGAAAACGCCGAAATCAATCAGCGAATCTTTAACCAGTTGAAGGTGATTCAAGTCGTGTTTTAGGACACCAAAACAAGACTGGTAAAATATTGCGGCTTTCTGTACCGCACTTTGTCTGTCTGTATAAATTACGGGGTTGGATGCCATCCTGGACACCTTCCTGAGAAACCTGCGCTCGAATAAAACAAACAGCGGAGAGTTAGGTGCATTTTATACTTGCAGCAACACCCGTAACACAGTAGTGAAATAGCAAAAAAGCGTAACTCAACAAGTTATGCTGAAATTAGTACAGCGAAAATTAGGTAAGTATCTCGAAAGCCAAAGTGATGTGCTAAGGCTGTCAAAATTTATACTGATCAGAGTTTCTCATTATGCTAGCCCTACCTTAGTAACATACCTTTAGTAACATACCTTTCCAAGTAAATGCAATCACACGTACTTAGCGTATTCACATTACAACGGTGTGCAGCGCTTTAAAATATTTAAAATACAATTTTCTGCACATTCGCAATAGTGGCGTGGACACGTATGGACTTTTAAATTTTTTACAGGATCTTATTTGCGTATGATTGTAGTTATGATCAGAATAAAGATGCTTTAATTCGTTTAGTCGTTACTGGTGCTGCGCCTTCGTATGCCGTTTATGCCTGCTCACTCATCTCGTTCACAGGACGATGAAGCCTTTCACGTGCGGTGAGCAGCGTCGTCATTTTGCAAATGGCGCGCTGTCTCTCAGGGGCTCAGGCATGGCTTTGCGCCAATCCTTGAGTGCATTGGGCGCGCCATATTTGGTGTAATTTTTATTTTTTCATACCCTACTGCTTTTTGGTGAAAACATTTTTTTGTAGGTTGTAAGTCATAAAGAGGGGGTTCGGTAGGTGCTCGAATACCGGTCTTGAAACTTAACAAGGTATAGATTTGGGCCAGTTAGAGATTCATACTGAACTTTTGCTGTGCAGACCAGACGAAGACGTATGAAGGAACATGAGACAATGCGCAATTTGCAACTAACCTTATTAGGGAGGAACACTCCTTTCTACAATTACAACATCACAAAGTCATCCTACCCTTTCTGCCAAACGACGCTTCTGGAACACGTGCTCGCTCACTGCGAAACAATTGTATTTTTGAGCCAAGGTGATGCATTGTATTACGTGTAAATTTCTAACGCGTGTCCCGAAAGCGTCGTGTGACAGAAGGGATAGGATGACTTGGTGATGTGGTGATTGTAAAACAGAGTATTTCTTCCTAATAAAGTTGTTTCCAAGTTGCGCATTCTTATAGTATGCGCAGTGACAATTCAGAAGAGTGGTTGGTACGGGACGTCAGGAAGGTTGAATCGTATCGGATAGTCGTCTCTCTAGATCGCGGCGCGCATTACGGTTACGAATACACTGGTTCAGATTAATATTGGGGATAAATTTGCGCATTTCTGGATGCCCCCAACTCTCACTCTTTAGATTTGTAAGTTATGAGTAATAGGTATAGCGAGAACTTTTTCAATCCAGAATAAGCGCAGTGCAATACGATGTTCCGCTTATCACTTTTTTAGCTGCTAAAGTGCAAAAACAAGCCGCCATGACGCGCAAAACTCAGCGCCACCCGCTTGGAGACGGTTGCGATCCAGTTAACCTACTACGTCTCACGCAGCCGGCGTCATCACGTCGACCGTCAGTGCTTCACCGAACGCTTTTTTGGACATTTCGTTTAGACTCAAGTTTTCGCATTGGCGGTGACGGCTAGTTCGTTGTCGTCATCATGGCTTTATCAGTTAAGAAAAAAGCACTTGTATCGTGTTCGGATATAGTTTTATGATTTAGATGTTAGTACAATGACGTCTCAAAACTTCAAAACTACTGGTAAGCGCAGCAGAAGGCAGACAAATTGCGTGAAAGACAGAGACAGACATTTTGTGAATCCCCCCCCCCCCCCCTACCAGGTAGCGCGTCCAGAATGTTTACGGTAATGAAGGTTGGAGATTTTCGACTCACTGTCGAACCTTGTGGGAGTATATCAGCAGCGAATTCGGTCATTTCTTCGAAACGACCTGGCTACATCGGCAGGTTGCGTTTCTGAATTTGCGGATGCCGACACGGAGTCCTCACCCTAGACCTAAACAGCTTTGTTTGCCCTAGTTTGAGCAATCCAGCTTACGAATAAAATGACTTCTCGTTCAGGTGAAGTGGGGTGGACATTGCCCTAGGAAGAGTAAATGTGTTGTTTTCGTGCGGCAGGGCAGACATTTAAGCTTAAGCAAGGTTTCTCTTTTTGCTAGTCGTCGTACAAATTGGAGGGTGAAAAAATAGAAACGCACCATGAAACTAGATGACAACTGTTTACCCGCCGCGGTGGCTCAGTGGCTAAGGCGTTGCGCTGCTGAGCACGAGGTCGCGGGTTCGATTCCCGGCCGCGGCGGCCGCTTTTCTGATGGAGGCGAAAAGCAAAAACGCCCGTGTGTACGAGATTTCGGCGCACGTTAAAGATCCCCAGGTGGTCAAAATTAATCCGGAGCCCTCCACTACGGCGCGCCTCATCGCCTGCGTTGCGTCGGCGCGTTAAACCCCCACAATCAATCAATAGATGACAACTGTTTGTTAATCTAGCTCCATTTCTGTATCACATGAAATTTGACATCACCCCGTCGGGGCTCAGTGGCTAAGGCGTTGTGCTGCGGCGCACGAGGACGCGGGGTCGATTCTGGGCCGCGGTGGCCGGTTTTTTCTGATGGAGGCGAAAAGCAAAAAACGCCCGTATGTTCAGAAGCGATATTTCACTGGGACATCCTGCGGCGTACTGTAAAAAAGGACCTGCCCATAAACTCTTTCGGGATCCGTTTACAGTCTGTAGGTTACACAGGAGGCGTGCCATTCGAGATGTTTATGTTGATCAGCATGCAGAGGTTGGGGTGCACAAGGATGTTGACAGGCATGCCGATCCCAAGGCGCGGCCCACCAGAGAGGATTTTATTGAGAGTATATTCAACATACGTGGGGTATACAGAGTTCTAAGCGAACCACCTGAATGGTTACCAATGCTAGATGACCTTGTTCAGCTGAAGAGATTTTAAACTTGTATTATCGCAAAGGTGGCGCATGTTATGAAATCACTGTAACATGGTTTTTCGTTTGAGATGGACGGTAATAAAGAAAAAAAAAGTTTACGAGATTGCAGCGCATATGAAGGATTCCCAGGCGGTTAAAATTAATCCGGAGCCCTCCACTACAGCACTCCTCAGCGCCATCGTTGTGTCGGCGTGTTAAACCCTACAATCAATCAATCAATCAATCAATCAATCAATCAATCAATCAATCAATCAATCAATCAATCAATCAATCAATCAATCAATCAATCAATCAATCAATCAATCAATCAATCAATCAATCAGTCAATCAATCAATCAATCAGTCAATCAATCAATCAATCAATCAAATTTGACATCGACTATAAAATGTTCGCAAAGGTTTTCAAATACAGCCTTAGCGTAGGGGCTACAAACTGGCACTTACCCTTCCAAGACGTATTTCTGAAGTGACATCGAGTTGTTTGCTTCCCAGCCTGCGCAAACATAGTGGTGAAAGTCCTTGCAGGGGTTTCCTGATGGCGCCAATGTATGGGCTAAAAGGTCGCTGTACAACGTGCAGGCGGCGCTTTCACAGACAAGGTACTTATGCCCGCTGACGACCACGAACACAAGAGCCACGATCAGCAGAACTAGCGCTGCGCATCCGATGCCGGCGAATGTCAGCACGCCCTTGGGAACTTTCGTGACCCGGAGCGTCGTGGTAGATGACGGTAGATCCGAAGGGCGCGTTGTCAGCAGCATGGCCAGGCTCTCGTGGTCAATAGGAACCTAAAATAAATTTTGGTAATCACTTTTTGTGATAATGATATTGATACGAAAAAACACTGATACGGCAAATGCAAACATTTCAAGAAATATTCATGGCCCTACTTCGCTTCCTGCTGCAAGGAAATGCGGAAGGCACCCAGCGATCCCTTTTTTCGGGAGGGACCGCAGGCAAGGCTGGCTCGTAGTCGCTACTTCAATCCACACCACATCCGCTATCGTCATCTCAAGCCTGACAATACTGCTGCGAAATGGGAAACTATGCCTATGTAGGCCCTGGAATGCTCTTATTTTATCGCAATTTCGAAAGATCATTCCAAAGTCATTATCTTTAGCAAAAAACAGCAGATATTCATGTCGAATGCATGAAGACGTTCCGTTACATGAAATTCCAACTGCGTCAAGCGTGCGTTTGTACAGATTTTATTTCTCAACGTATGTCCACTGAGTTGTTTGTACTCCACACTTGTGGCCCCGTCTTTCACTAAATAACATTTTCCCAGATGGTGCACCATATGGTTGTACGATCTGCCAATGCGGTGCCGAGAAGTGACAATTGTAAATTAAGGCACTTCATTACGGTGTAGTGGTAGAATGCCTGTATCTGCTCTAGCAAGCCCGAGTTACAATTTCGGCATCACAATGTTTGCCCCGAGAGTTGGGATTTTGCAACAAGCCTTCTGAAGTGACGCTCTTCCTTCCACTGAGCCTAGGCTAGACAAGCTGAACTTTTCTTGGAAGGCACCCTGAAAATCCCGTAGCACATACCCAGCAGGATATGATCTGTCCACTCTGATAGCGTTTTCAACGGCGCAATAACTAACCGATATATATATATATATATATATATATATATATATATATATATATATATATATATATATATATATATATATATATATATAGCGAATCAGAATAGGAAGTGAGGGGCTCGTTGAAAATAACAATAAGAGTTGGCAGTCAAGAAACCCACGGAAAGCAAAGGGGAGGATGTGGTAGGTCATTGCAACAGATAAAGAATTTGGAAATAAAGAAAGCGAAGAAAAAATGCCCGCCGGTATTCTGGACCGGTATTCTGGAGGTCGTGGGTTCGGATCCCACCTGGCGGGCATTTTTTCTTCGCTTTCTTTCTTTCTTTCCAAATTCTTTATCTGTTTCAATCAACTACCACAACCTCCCCTTTGCTTTCCGAGGTTTTCTTGACTGCCAACCCTTATTTCTGCGTTATTTCTACGAGCCCCTCATTTCCTATTCTGATTCGCTACATGCGTAGCGAGAGCCTCTGTTCTGGCAATCTTGGTGTCATAGGGAGCTTAAGAGGGTTCAACGCTGGTTGACCACTCTCGACATGTCGTAGACACTCGAGTCACGGCGCGGGGATTAAAAAGAAGGTCCCCCTCACCCCGAGAAGTCAGAGTGGCGCTGGCTACCACCCCCAAGCACAGGAAAAAATTACATTGACATAAAATACCCCAGAAAGCGGGGAGGAAAATCGCCCCACCGGTAGCGTAGTGGTTATCGCATACCATACCGGTATTCTGGAGGTCGTGGGTTCGGATCCCACCTGGCGGGCATTTTTTCTTCGCTTTCTTTCTTTCTTTCCAAATTCTTTATCTGTTTCAATGAACTACCACAACCTCCCCTTTGCTTTCCGAGGTTTTCTTGACTGCCAACCCTTATTTCTGTGTTATATATATATATATATATATATATATATATATATATATATATATATATATATATATATATCTGAATTTTTCACAGAAATGCTTGAGGAGGAGAGACACGATAAGGACAGTTCGATGATTTGAAGACAATCTTTTTTTCTTGCACTGAACCATATGTGTCATTTACGGAACTGTTCGTGGGTATCTACCTGCCGCGGTAGCTCAGTGGCTATGGCGTTCTGCTGCTGAGCACAAGGACGCGGGTTTGATTCGTGGCCTTGGCGGCCACTTCTCTCACGGAGGCGAAAAGCAACTACCTGCCGCGGTAGCTCAGTGGCTATGGCGTTCTGCTGCTGAGCACAAGGACGTGGGTTCGATTCGCGGCCTCGGCGGACGCGACTCTGACGGAGGCGAAAAGCAACAACACCTGTTTGTTCGCGAGTTTAGCGGACGTTAGAGTTCTCCAGATGACCAAAATTAATCCGGAGCCTACCACTACGGCGCACCTCATCGCCTGTGTAGAATCGGTGCGTTAACCACTACAATCAATGAAATCAATTGATTGTTATCTAATACTCGTATATATATATATATATATATATATATATATATATATATATATATATATATATATATATATATATATATATATATATATATATATATATATATATATATATATATATATATATATATATATATATATATATCTGCAATGAAGGTGACGAGAGATTACACGCATTAGCAAGGAGGGCGTTCGGCATGGAACTTATACTGAGAAACTTCGTCACAAAACATTGGTGCAGTCGAGGAGACGTACACGCGCGATTCAAGGAGATAAATAACCTGCGACCTCAGGATAACCTGTTCCGCACACACAAAACTGCGTAGACTGTAGGTCATAAACGCAGCCAATTTCTTAGCATAGCTCTCATCAAGAAACTTTACAGTACTCAAAATATAAGGGAACACCGCAACACCCCTACTACACGCCGTTCGTGTCGTGAGCTGTCCTTGCTTATGGGTTTCGCGGTGGTGTTTTGTATGTTTTGGTCGCGTTATGTCGCAGTGTAGCTTGCGCTTCGTGTTCCGGATAACAATAAATATCAAAGAACAAATGAATACTAGAAGGAATCAAACCCAGTTTTAATCAGTGTGAAATTTGCTGAAGCAGCCGAACTGTGGTTCGATTGTGTTGGTTCGGATGTCAATGGGCACTCGCCCGCGGACGGCAGCGCCTACGCCGAACAAAATGCACAGTTCTCGGAAAGGAATTCATAGCTCAAGGTCGGCGTCGTAAAGCCCCCCCTTCCTTTTTTAGCGGGAAAGCGATGAACCCGCCCCTCCGAGACCACCACGGCCTCTATCGGTGGGTGTCGAAACCGGTGTCTGCGAGGCCACCACCTGGTCAGACCTAACAGCTTTAGGTCGTGTGTGGCGCAGGACCCACAACTGACTTTCCAAAAGGCTGTACCTATAACAGCTCTGCTGATATAATTATGAGTCGCCGCACGTGATATCTAAATTTCTCGGTTTTGTGAATTACATGCGCTGTCTACTGCTCAACCCCCAGGCCCATTTTCTTTCACGAAGTTGAAGAGCACTGATAAACACCTACAGAATAGAGGCCGATGATTACACTAGCGTAATACAGTCAGGTCTGTACTATTTCTATGGCCTATCTTTCAAGGAGGCCTATTTTGTTTTGTATTCCATCCACGCCAGTCGTATTCAAGGTAAGAAAATGACTCAGCTTAGGTGAGATCGCAGAAAGGTCTAGCATATATACAGACAAGTATTCAGCTGAAGCGTCCGCAAAGGACGTGCGCATGGGCAAAGTGTCATTTCTTGAAGATGGCCGATATGCCGGAAACTCGTACTCTAGAAATAATAAAAACTACTGTGATACGCCTGTAAGCCGACCCAGGAAGAAAGTTCTCGTGCAGGAGCAAGAGTAAAAATTTATTAAAACAGTGGACTGATGGAATATAAAGGTGCTAGGTAGAAAGCAATGAAACAGCAGAAATATTTTCCGCGATTTCTAAGAAACTGTGGCGGCGCCCCAGCAGCTTGCGTCGTCTGCTGCCGCAAACGGGCTCGCTCCAGGAACGATGACGCTGGGGCTGAGCCACGAGTGGCGAGTGCTGACCACGCGCTTGCGGTGCGCCCTGGACACGAGCGTGGAATAAAGCGGGGACCCCAGTTTGGGTCCACGGCGCTGTAGCGTGCAGACGTGTGTCTTCGCATCTCTCTGTCGCCGTCGCGACATTGGTGACCCGGACGTTGCAGCGGAGCCACGTACCCAGAATGGACCCTCCCCGCGACGCCAGCGGTCCTTCTGTGTCCTCCGCTGCCTCTTCACCTGGCATCTCCGCCGTCGCTTGCCGTTTGCCCCCCTTCAGCGCTAAGCACCCCGACGTGTGGTTCCTTCAAGCCGAGGCAAGCTTCCGAGTGAGTCACATCACGTCGCAAGAGACCCGCTTCAACCATCTACAACAGTCACTGCCTATTGAGATCGCGGTTGAGGTTCGTGACATCCTTGCCAACCCGCCTACCACGAACCCTTACGACACGTTGAAGGCTGCCATCTTGAGCCGCACGAGCCCTTCGGAACGGCAGCGTTTCCAGGGGCTGCTTTCTGCAGAGGAGTTGGGTGACCGCCGACCTCTGCAGCTCCTTCACGAACTGCAAACCCTGCTCGGCGACGCACCTTCTGCCACGGACTCCCGTTTGTTGAAGGAACTTTTCCTGCGACGGCTCCCCTCTTCTATGCAGATGATCCTCGCGACTGCTTCTGACCTTCCCTTATCCGCGTTGGCCGCGCATGCTAACAAGATAATGGAAGTCGCCACGTTGCATCCGCCTTTGTCCACGGTGGCATCCGCTCAATCTTCCGACCATACCACCGTGGCGGCGCCTGCTACTCCTTTGCCCTCACCGCTATCCGACGACCTCGCCGCTCTCCGAGAGCGCATGCAAAACTTGGAGGAGCTTGTCGCCTCGGCTGGTTACAGCTCGCCGCCGCCTCGCAACCCTCGAGCTCGCCGGTTTCGCCCTTCTCGCCGTACCCCGTCACCGCAAGTATTTCGCCAGGAAGGCACAACGCGCCAGCCACCTCAACACCCTGATTCATTGTGCTGGTACCATCGCCGCTTCGGTGCAGCGGCGCAACGTTGCACCCGTCCTTGCGGCTGGCCGGGAAACGGGACGAGGGATCGTTAGCGGCGGCGACCGATTCCCAAACCAGCGACAGTCGCCTCTTCTACATCACAGATGCAACCAGTGGTCAACGTTTCCTAGTTGACACTGGTGCTGAAGTGAGTGTGCTCCCCGCTAATTCCTGTGACCGCACTCAAGCACCACTGTGCCATCTCCAAGCTATTAACAAGTCCAGCATTCCCGTGTACCGAAAAAAATCCCTGATGGTCAACATCGGCCTACGCCGTGCGTTCCGCTGGATTTTCCTCGTGGCCAACGTGAGTCACGCCATTCTAGGAGCCGATTTCCTTTCGCACTTCGGCCTCCTGGTTGACATGGCCCGAAAAAGAATCCTGGACGCCAAAACCGGCCTTTCTGTCATCGGCAAATCGTCTCCACTCCATCCGTTCGCATTTACGCTTCTTTAAGACCTACCTTCTCCGTACCGGGAATTGCTGAACGAGTTTCCTTCCCTGACTGCCCCTCCAGACTGGACAAAGCCAGTGAAGCATGACGTCGTTCATCAGATCGTCACCACCGGTCCACCTACGCACGCCGTGGCGCGTCGACTGGCTCCAGAGAAACATAAAATCGCGGAACAGGAATTTCACCACATGGTTGAAATCGGCATTGCTCGCCCGTCATCGGGCAACTGGTCCTCGTCGTTACTCATGGTCCCGAAGAAATCAGGAGACTGGCGACCCTGTGGTGATTACCGCTCCTTGAACGTGGCCACGGTACCCGACAGGTACCCCCTACCTAATATACAGGACTTCACCAATAACCTCAGTGGATGTACCATCTTTTCAAAGCTTGACCTCCAAAAAGCCTACCACCAAATCCCCGTAGCCCCGGATGACGTCAAGAAAACTGCCGTCATTACTCCGTTTGGCCTCTTCGAATTCACTCGGATGCCTTTCCGGTTACGCAACGCAGCTCAGACTTTTCAGCGCTTCATAGACGTCGTCCTCCGTGGTCTACCTTTTGTTTTCGCCTACATAGATGACGTTCTTGTCGCCAGTTCATAGCTATCTGAGCACCTTCACCATCTTCGGATAGTTTTCGAACGCCTAGCAGAGCATGGCCTCATCCTTAATAGCGAAAAGTGTGCGTTTGGGTTGCCGTAGTTGGAGTTTCTCGGTCATTTCGTTGACTGCAATGGAATTCGCCATCTGCCAGACAAAGTGAAGGCCATAATCGACTTTCCCCGACCTGAGTCCTTGCGCCAACTGCGCCGTTTCCTAGGGCTGGTGAAATATTACCGACGGTTCATCCCGAAATGTGCGGCCATTGTTCAACCTCTCGAAACTTTCCTTCAAACTTCCAAGTCTCCCGAGTGCAGTCTTGAATGGTCTGACGCTGCTGATCGCGCATTCACTACCACCAAGGAGCGCCTGGCCTCTTCTACCCTCCTCGTGCACCCGCGCCGCAACGCTCCCACAAGCCTGATGGTAGATGCTTCCCACTGTGCGATTGGAGGTGTACTTCAGCAGCACATCCGCGGCAGCTGGCACCCGCTCGGTTTCTTTTCAAAGAAGCTTTCTCCCACTGAGCAACGGTACAGCACTTTCGGACGGGAACTCCTGGCGGCATACCTCGCTGTGAAGCATTTCCGCTTTTTCCTCGAAGGCCGCAGCTTCGTGATCTTCACCGATCACAAGCCTCTTACGAACGCCTTCAAGTCATCGAAGACTACATATTCTCCCCGAGAGACGCGACATTTGGCTTATCTTGCAGAGTTTACGACGGACATTCGGCATGTCAAGGGAGTTAACAACATTCCAGCCGACGCCCTTAGCCGTATTTCCGCCGTACAGCGCTCCGGTTTCAGTTCTCAGGAGTTGGCCCAAGCCCAAAGCGATGACGAGGAGCTCCGAACTCTACGTTCTTCAAACAGCTCCTCTCTGGAACTCGAGGACATTCTATGCCCTGATTCGGGAATCAACATCGTTTGCGACATTGACCCGGTCTCAGGCCGCAGACGGCCATACCTTCCTGCGTCTCTCAGGCGCATTGCCTTCAACTCTATTCACCGTCTCTCTCATCCTGGAGTTCGTGCCTCACGGCGTTTGATTGCCGAGAGATACGTCTGGCCGGGCATGAATACTGACGTACGCGCTTGGGCCCGTTCCTGCCTCGCCTGCCAACAATGCAAGGTCTCTCGGCATACCACATCGCCTCTGGCTGCTTTCCCACTGCCGGACTCAAGGTTCTCCACAATTCACGTGGACCTTGTTGGCCCACTACCACCATCTAAGGGCTGCCGCTACATCTTGACAGTGATCGACCGTTTTACACGCTGGCCGGAGGCTTTTCCAAACGACGATATTACGGCTGAGACTGTTGCTTCCACGCTTATGTCGATGTGGATCGCCCGTTTTGGCGTGCCGTCGGAGATTATCACAGACCTTGGCCGCCAATTTGAGTCCACACTCTTTCGCCGCTTGACATGCCTACTCGGTGTTACTCACCTAAAAACAACGGCCTATCATTCTCAAGCCAACGGCATGGTCGAGAGGTTTCATCGTCAGCTCAAGGCCTCGCTGATGGCTCACGAATCACCTGAGCAGTGGGCAGTTCACCTTCCTCTTGTGCTGCTAGGATTACGCACCGTCATCAAAGATGATCTTGGTTGTGCCGCATCCCAAATGGTCTACGGCACGTCTTTGCGATTACCGGCAGACTTCCTGGTCCCTCCACAGCCTCAAGATAACCCTTCCTCTCCTGGCCCATCCTACGTAAAGGATTTAACCCGGTTTTTCAGCTATATCCGTCCCCAACCGCCACGGCCGTGCTCCACAAAACCCACTTTTATTCACCCAAGTCTTTCTGTCAGCCAATACGTTTTCATCCGTGTCGACAGTGCCCGCCGGCCACTTCAACCGCCCTACACCGGCCCTCATCTCGTCATTTCACGCGGCGAAAAGACGTTTACAGTTCGCGTTAATGGCCGCGACACTGTCGTTTCCATTGATCGCCTCAAGCCCGCTTTCACCGAGGCCGAACCGCCTGCCTTCGACACCACCATCCACCACTCCACCCTGAACACCACCACTCTCCCCTCCGTTCGCAGCCCCACCCGTGAACATCCCAGCGCAAAGACTGTCCGTTTTGCCGCCACTCCGTCTGAAGAGGGGGGGGGCTATGTGGCGGCGCCCCAGCAGCTTGCGTCGTCTGCTGCCACAAACGGGCACGCTCCAGGAACGATGACGCTGGGGCTGAGCCACGAGTGGCGAGTGCTCACCACGCGCTTGTGGTGCGCGCTGGACACGAGCGTGGAATAAAGCGGGGACCCCAGTTTGGGTCCACGGCGCTGTAGCGTGCAGACGTGTGTCTTCGCATCTCTCTGTCGCCGTCGCGACAAAACCATCGCGCAGTTATAATTCGATAAAAGAGCAATAAACTTCGAAAACCCACTGACAGCGTTATTCGGCTTCGCCATTACTAATACGTGGTATTTTTTTTATAGAGTACCGCCTGGCCAAGGCCGTGTAATGCCGTGCGTTTTCACAATAATTGAAATTGGGAGGAAGTAAAATGTTTACTCGTCACAACAGCGTAAATGGAGCTCACTTGTTTATATTGGTGTGAATAATAGAGACAATAGCTTTCTAATTTAGCCAGCCTTGTATTGGTCTTCATGGACCCCTAAAGGTGGAAAATGTGGAATCTGTGTGATGATGGGCAGTTTAAACTGGAACAGTTCGTGGTTATTTACTGAAAATTGTGTAGTTTATGGTAGAACTGCTGCAGGTGGTCATTGAGAGATGCCATGACAATATTGTATAGAGTTTTGAGAACGCAACTATACATAGCTGCTCTTTGCTCGTAGTCAATGCAAGTCGGTTTAGTTCTCGCGTTGACACAAAAAATATTCGATTACTATTTTTTGCGAGTGATATGCAGCTCTCTATTTGATGTAGGTATCTTTGAAAAAAAAAGCATGTAGTTCGTAGAAATAGTGCTAGAAAGGATAGCTGGGATAATGCAAGCCAAGAAGTTGAAGATTTACCCCGAGCAAAGAAAACAAGTTCGTTGTTAGAATAAGCCTGCACATCCCCTGATGAAAAATTGCCGTTTCTTTTGATGTTTACTGAAGACGTTTGACTTTGTAGGGTTCGAACCGTTCAAATCTCGAATAAGTGAAATATACACCCAAAACATTCAGTATATGTTTATCGCTTATAGGAATCGATTTTGGTGGTTAGGAAGAGTTGATATCAGTAATCTTGTAAATTGCTGACACAGGTTTTGCAAAGTTGCCTACGAAACAACATATCCAGTTTCTAAGAAACCTGGGGATGAAGGACAGCCAAAAGAACTACGTGGGAACTCCTACAATGAAACCAACTACATTTTGCCCTTATCAAAAGTGCACATTGTTAGCTATATTGCCTGTTCACTAGCCCTGAACTTGTTGTGATAAGCGGAGAATGCACAAGTTGTGCAGCCTTCTATTCAATACATATTAACAAATTCTTCATTTCATGTTTGGCGCCTTAATATTTACCTATAGGCAGACAATCTTATTACATTCCTGTGATTTTCTCCATGAGGTTATTTTGGGTGATAGTTTATTTGCTTTGTGTCAATAATCCCCAAACTTCTTTTTCTGTCGTATTACCTTGTATGGTCGCCTTTTGCGAACATTTGGGTGATGCACGTGACCCAAAATTTCTGTATACTACAGTTACCTCTTTTAGAAGAAGCATCTTGAGTTGGTCATTCTTTACAAAAACGCGCTTTTCAAGCTATGCGCATTTATGACGCACCTATTTCTTGTTCTGTAGACCTCTAGCGCTGTCGACTGCCTTTGCATTACAAAATGTATGCTGGAGCCAGGTAAAGTTTTCTGCAACTTGCTTTGATTCATAGTGCAGAAATTTTATCTCGTGCGCGTATTTTAAAGAGAGTCATTTTTTATGTCATTTAAACATATATCGACACTGTATTCTACGCCATACCTCAACGCGCAGTGTTTTGATTGACCAGTAAAATATACCGGATATGTAGTGTCCTTCAATTTTTGATTCTGGGTTTTTTTGCACGTATCTTCCGGCGAGTAATTTCTTACAACAGTCAAATCCTACACTGCTGCAAAATAAACAAAGCACTTGTAAGGGCAATTTTATGTGTGAAACGTGGTTTCCCTGTTATAATTAGGGAAATCGATTTGTTTTGTGCTCAGATCAAAGCCAAGGCTGGAATAAATGTCCTTGTTTGTGCAAACGCTGAAAATGGAACGTGTTTCGCAGAAATGTGCCTTATCGTTACCCGCCTAGTATAATATGTTTATAAAGAAAAAAAGTTTATTGGAACTAGAACAGCGGAGTAGGCAATGCCGGGCTGATATCTGTCAAGCAATGCCCCAGGTATGAGAGGTTTTTTATTATTTAGAACGGTGTACGAGAAAGCTTCTGTTTGGAGTAGTTTAGCCAGCTTATTTTGTAGAAATATGTGGATTCCAATATCGACAACGTTTTAAGTGTGTAGATTCCGCAAAAAATTCGGGAACTTTCTTGCAAAAAGGTACGAGGCACTAAGGGTAGGCGACTTGAAACTACATATGCTTGAGAGATAGGAATTTCGCAAGCGTTACACATTATAGTAAGCGTTTATAGGTACTTTATTATTCATATCGCGAGGCTTCTTGGAAGTAGGTATTTTGAAGCCGCTTCTTTAAAGCGAAAATGGCAAAAGCTTAACCGTAAGTTATTTTAAGCTCAGTTCGGGCACTTGCGTTGCTTCTTACCAAGCTTCAAAGTGAGCCATGCCGAAAATGCTTTGTAGTTTCAAGGCGCTTTTGGTGATTTAGGCTTTTTATTTTGTACTGTCAATACGTAATTTAACGACCTTATAAAGCGCTTGAGCTGTACGCCCCCCAAAGTTGTGTAATGCGACTATACTTGTAAGTCCTTGCAAAGGTTCGTCTGTTACCTCTTTCAGGCTTTTGGACCGCTGCGGGGTTGCACGAGACGCGAGCGATACGGCGTCGCTGTCCTTGAATGCCGATCTTTTCTGCAAAAAAAGTTCCCCCCAAAATTTGAAAAGGTTTGTTAGCGTTCTCCACTCAACTTATGTCGCTAGGTTTTTGTTTGTTTATTGTACACTATACCCGAACGTGAGTCTATTTTGAAGACGGTGTAAGGTGTAAATTCTAGACTGACTTTGAGACCCCTCAGGAGTATTGAGTTGTTCAGCACTGGTCAGAAAATGTTTATTAAAGTCATGTTACTGGAATTATTAGTAACATGGCAACGCAAGCACTCGTTGTACAATTCTCACAAGAGTCCTTTCGTCACTTCATAAGAAAAAAGTAACAAAACACAAACTAGTCATTGCAGCTGATAATTAAGGCAGAATGTCTACAGTAATAGGCGCCTTACCCCAACTGAGAGCAAAAATAAACTATTATCCAGGTTAAAATGTATGTGTGAAAAGTGCCAATAATAATATTCAACGTCACAGCTACTTGGATAGGACCATGAAGAGTTACCATTTATCATTTTATTCATCCGGGACTTCCCGCAAGGTCCGAGTATGTTAGGAAAGCTACCTGCGAGCGCAGCAATTTTAGAGCTAGTGACCTCCAAAGAGATGATAGCGGCCGCTCAAACGTGTACGATTGATGGACAGATTCCATAAGCGTCGGCAATATTGTCACGCAGCCAAAGATGATGCAGCTGTCTCGAAGGAAAAACAAGTTTATTGGAGCGAACTTGTGCCCCCCTAGCAACTCGAAGGATACACAGGTGGCGAAGCAGCAGTCAATGAAGTGACGTGTGCAGACGAGTTTAGTGTAATGGAATACTGCGGCGGCTCTTCTAGGAGAATTTATCGTTTGGTGCGATTGTTTCTCGAAACGCCTCATTACAACGAGAGCACTGGAGATTTAAGAATATCATTCTAGGCTAGTGATGTCAGGGCCAACACTCGCCCTATCAGAATAACATAGCCAGTGGGGCATTCAAAAGAAAGCAAAAGGGTACATGCAGTTTGCTTGAAACACTGATAACACTGTCGGGCGGCCCCGGATTGTAAAAACAAAACAGAAGTACACAAAGACAGTTTATGGGTCGCAGCAGTATGCTCATGGCTGAAAACGATGTTGTGGAATATAAGCGTAAAGTATCATGGTGAATGCAGAATACAGATACATGCGAAATACACGGTTAGGCATTATTAAAATGCAACTATTGGCAGATGTTATTTAGAAGATTGAAAATGTATTTTGCGGTTATGCCAAAGAAATAAATTTCGTCTACACTTGTTAAAGGGCGTTTCCGGCCCCTGATCTTAAAGTTATTTGAATGTGCGTCTAAAATGGACGATTAAAAGCGGAATGAACTTTGGGTAGTTCTGCCAAACTAAGTAGACACGGCACATTCATGTTCGCCTCATAAAAACCAGGGTTCATCAGCCGTGACCAGTTTAAAAAGAATTATTGCTAGATGTTTTCTCCAGAAAATGATGTGCTCCAGTGAACATGGCGACGGCTCTAACTTTTTCATTTGCAGTTTTATTTCGGCTAAAAATTCTTTTATCAAAGTGGTACATGTATGCGCATTCCAAATTTGAACATGCACAACTAAAAATGGCGCTGCTTACTATTTAGGCTATGGTGAGAGAGGCAGTGCGTGTGACCGACTTCACTCCAGCGCTTCGCGCACCTAGCAAGAGCAGACAGAACGCTGCTGCGCACCCGTTCAGTGACGGCTAACATCAGCTAAACCGAATGGAGGCAAATCTACAGCCTTGAAGAACATTGCACAAAAAGAAACATTTAGCTGTGTCCAGAAGCTTCTATTGTCAAATGCTGAAACTCAACAACACTGCTCAAACAGTTAACTAGACTATGCTGTTGATGACTCTACGAAAAAATAGATACATTTAAAATGTCCGCCCGATGAAAAAGTCATGAGTTTTCTAAAAATAAATTTAACTGCGTACTTACAAATTTTCTCGCGGAAAAAAGACTGAAGGAACACAAATATACAAAAACAGTACGTTTTGCTCTGTGGCCTTTCCTTTTGCCTCTACATATTTCTTGGAGAACCTATACAACAAAGTGCATCCTAAACAATGGAGCATACAGAATAAAGGTTCATGCTACTTACCCATTCCCTTGTTTTCGTTGTACCTGTGTCTTTCGTGGGCTCCTCGTCCATAATTTTAACGGTTGGTTTAGGCAAAGAGGGCCCCGGTGTAGACGCAGGTGGTGACTGAAAAAGAAATGGTGGCACGTTGAAAGCATCCCGAAAATTTTTCTCTAGGAACACTGCGAGTAAAATAGCAAAGAGGATTCGTTAGCTTGAAAACACCCTTTCAGTCTCTACTTACCGGGCTGGCCGATGGCGGTGTAGGGGAGTGTTCGCGTGGCTTCGCGTCTTCATTTTGAGCCGTTAGTGTAGCGAGCTTAGCTTCCAACTCATGAAGTGTAGCGAGCATAGCGTCCAGCTCACCAGGTGGCTATGAAATTAGAAAAAAGACTTATGAGGTTCTAGTAGATAAATAGGAAAGACTCTGTGTTGTTCAAAGAGCTCCCATTTCTCTTCTATTCTAAGGTGGAGCCAAAGACGTCACCGTCACGCTTTACACCCGGTTGGCGGCGTTTTAGCTGAAGGTGTTCGAGTCAAATTTGCACCTCCAACATATGTTGCAACTATTTTAGCCATGATTGCTTGTCTTGTATTCGCTTGCTATGTCTGTCCCCTACCCGGTTGGTACATATGTAAACCTCCTCACTAGTGAGCCACTCATCGACTAGAAGTCCGCGGGCCGGTGATTAGTCTTTTGGGCCGGATCATGGCATAAACTGAAGGTTGCCCATTGCAGACGGTTGGGTCACGCATCTCATGGGTGGGTCACGGTAGTCAACCACAAGGGAGGTATCATCTTTCTCAAAATGCTATTTCTATAATTGCAGTAGGAAGACCTCTCACAAAGACAATCACTTCCAATAAAAGTTTGCCCAGCCGATTTCTTGGTCTGAATTCGTGCTTCCACCGCGCATTGAGTGCGCGATCATGAGTGCGGACTGTGGGTTACAGAAGATGGCTGTCCAGCTCGCGCTCGCGGCCATCGAAAGCCAGCGGCCGAAACCGACGCCTCTATCTCCCGCGAGGGGGGTGCGAGGTAATAGGCAGTAGGTTTGTCCCTACAACGGGGGCTTGAACGCAGGCAAATAAAGATGTTGTTTCTCTCTCTCTTTGAATTTGTTATTTCATTGAGTCATTCCTGTGCCATTTTGTTTACTCTTTCTTGGAAGCGATTCCGTCATACGGATGGCCAACCTTGGGCACGCTATACGTAATAGAAGACCTCTGCCGCTACATTTATTTTTCTTTTGTAACTCAAAAGTCTTTTGCCCAACCACATAGGTTTGTTCTAGTGCCTTCTTTGCTTTTCTGTCTTATCGAAAAAAAACCTTCTCTTTTTCTCTGACCCCTGAGCAGACCACAGTGTTCTTTGCAGGTGCTTAGGGAAACAGCAATATTGTGTCCTATTTGCCAATACAGAAGTACATATTAACTTCGCACCAACGTTCGCAGCTATAGAGGCGCGTTAGAGCCAAAAGTTTGAAGTTTCTCGTCGAATTCGATCAAACTCAGACATATATTTCATAATTCTAATTAAGACCAGAACAAACAATATCCTCAATGAAGCTTTTACCATCTGACTGTTTCAGTATATAGGCCTATCTTGAAAGCTTTTTTTGTTTTTAGGATTACTTTTAATTTCTTTGTGGTATTTTAACACCGAAACCATAGCTTTCCGAGTAGTGTTAAAAACATATAGAAGTTCTGCCGACCGTGCCTTATTAACAAAATGTCATTTGTTCCCAATGGCTTATTGGGGATAAAAGAAAACATACAAGTTTGTTTTTGTTGGCTTTTATTTACTTATCGCTTTCATGGGGGTGACAAGATACCACTCAAAGCCAGCTGCCCGCGTTCGATCAGTGGTTGACGGGATTTTACATGGCTTACTTGTTTTATGGCTTGAAGTAACTGCGCGGGAAAGATTAGGTATGCTGGACAAACAGCGTCACGTAAGTGGCGATGTTGTGTTATGCTAGGTGGCCAGTGTCGTGTCAGCAGGCCCAACGCGCCTGACGGCAGTGCAGCTTCGGCCGTCATAGTGCGGGGCATGCGCACCCGCTGATGTCCCGTACAGGGACTTTTTCCCTTTCTCGCGGAATCTTCTGCTGTAATTTTGTTACACAGAGAAGAAGGAATTGTTAATAGATGTAGGGAATGTTAGGAGAAGTGGATTAAAAGAAAAAAATAATGTCAGAAAACAGGACCTCGCATCAGTATCACTTCGTTTTCTTAACAAAAAAAAAAAAAAAGTTCCCTTAAAGAGACAGTGAAGTGATTTGTAAACAATGCGGGATAGCGCAAATTGTAGTCCGGAGTCCAGGGGTCATGTTTCGACCACTGTCAGGGCGCTTACGCGAATTTATTTAGTAGAAATATGAATTCGAAAATGCTTCCCTCCTTCCTCTCTGCATCCTCGCCTATTTTCTGTGGCGTTTTCGTGTGACGTCAGGAGGAAATGACTTGGATTGACTGCGCTACTGCACGGCTCGCCGACCTTTCGATAGAGTCAGTCGGCCCAGCGTTTAGTCCGCCTGTCGCCGACGGGTCCTCGCAATTCCTTCGCTCAGTTGAAGCTAAGCCTCGACGCGTTTGTGAATGGAATGCCTTTTTTTTACTTTGTTAGTTTGTACAGTGTATCAAGCTCCACGTCCACATCGCTCCATACAAGCGCTGCACAAGCGCACATGCGACGCTTCACTGACTGGTATGCTAGTAGAAAAATGTAAGGCCACTTGAAGGCGGGAGAAGTCAGCGAAGGCCATATAGGTACCAAGGAAATAAAATGAACTGGAACTTTTAGCGGACAACGTACAACAAGGGAGCAGGAAGCACTTTTCTGTGCTATGTGAACAAGCACAGCGGTCAGCAGCACGACTACGCATCTGCGAGCGCCTTTCCGTCTAAGAAATGCAATTGAGACATTGTGGAAATTTCGGGGACACCTACTGCACGAGCACTATAACAACAAATAGTCACCTAAGCTGCTTTCAACTCTAGAACTAAATAAAAGTGTAAACTGGTTGTTCATTATATACCTCAATTTCCAACATTGTCAGCGTTGGCGCGTGGCCGGGTGGTCTGGAGCGCTAGGCATATTATTTTGGAAGTTGGAAGTTCGAATCCCTGAGGCTACATTCTCTTTTTTTTTGTGATCTTGAAGGTGGAAGCGCTCACAAAACAGGGACGAAAGTAGAAAGAACATAGACGACACGGCGCTACTTTCGTCCCTGTTTTGTGAGCGCTTCCATCTTCAAGATGAACAGCTACCAACTAGCCCAATTGTCCGTTCTTTTTTTGTGAGTTGATTTTCTGTTTTCGGCCGATGTTTTTTATACTGTGTTCACCATTTTTGCGCTATAACGTTCATTCCTCCACGAGCGAGTTTGCAGAACGCGCGCAGACTGACACTGACGCGCTAGCGAGTTCTTGTTGGCGTGCTTTTGCCATAAGCACCTACTCAGGCCAATGCTACTTTTTCTAGTTTCGGTTCTATTATTGCGCGCCTAGAGGCAGTGGCGCTGGGGAAACACTCCTCTTATTTTTTTTTCTTTCCGCTTCTCTCCGGCGCGACTGGGGGCGCGCATGCGCGATAACGGTCACCGCAGTTGCTGCTTGCGCACGGCGAGCAGCGAGGCCGGCGCGCGTCTCATGTAGTGGGCGATTTCTCGTATGTGCTCGATGTGCTCCCTCGGGCATTAGGTGCTGCAAAAGGGACGCCAAGAACACCAGGGTGAATCGTAACGCGAAGACTCTTTGAGTGCTGTTAGCAAAAGGTGAGAACGTCGTTCGTATGCCGTACGTGAAGCTGAGCTGAACGATAGGACTTGGTGCCGTGCGTGTGCTGTGCTTGAAGACAGACAACCTTGTCTGTGTTGTATTGGTCATCGGTGTTTCTCGCCGCACGTTGCGTTCGCGCACGTAACGCGAATAAAGTGTTCAAGTGATATTCGAGCTGGCGTCGTTACTGCTCAAGCGGCGTGGCTTCGTGCCGTCGGAGCGAGGCTTGCCGGTTGGAGGCAGCGGGGTGGCGGCGGCGGTTGCCGGGTGGGAATGGGGGGAAACGAGGAGGGGGGAAGGGATCCAACCGGCATGAAAGGGGAGAGCGTTACCTCTCCCCCATGCAAGCTGCGCGCCCTCGCATTGTTGCCATGGCAATTATAACGCCTTTAAGGCCAACATGGCGGTGGCGTTGCTAGGGCAACAACAACGCAGTAATGTTTCCCCAGGCTCACCAGGGGAGAATATGCCGCATGAGTCGCAATTAGCCCGGACGCTGGGTTCAAGGCTAAGAGTCCGCCTCCTGACCTACTGCTGCTTGCGGACAGTGGGCACAGGCCAGAATCAACAGACCCTTGGCCTGGTGCGAACACGCTCTTTACGATACAGGAATGAGTGATGCAAGCTCCAAATATGGGGCGAAAAGCGCATGGCATTTGAGCGTCTGCGGTGACGCGGAAGGCGTCCATCGACAGCGTAGTCCTCGGCAAGTGATTGCTACGATTCCAAGCTGTCCTGGGAGGCTTATCTTAGGCATTTTACAGCGCACAATATCGCAGAAGCGCGGTATGACGATTACTGAGATATTGAGAATGCCCATCCAACGATAACGACGGAGGCCAAGCACGTTGTTTTACCGAACGGAAGGCGAAACTTGCTTGAATGCTAATCTTGGACATCGTCCAATCACGGCGCACCTCCTCCCGCCGCCACAGCGTTGTGTTGGGGCAGCCGCCGCTGACTGCGCGTAGTAGTTTTTCTTCTTTCGGTCTTTATAAAATAATTACCGACTTATCCACCGGATAAACGATTAAAAATGTGGTAGATTGAGCCAGTCTACGCAGTGCAAGCAAAAACGTGAGCTTGACAAATTCACTTCAGTGTCTCTTTAACACTTCGTCGGATTTATGTTCAGGTATTCACAGGCGTTTTCCACAAGCCACAACCATCCAAGACCCCTTACATTCTAGTTCATAAGTAAAGCCGTTCCACTCAATCTGAAAGCTGTTGGAAATGCAGTGGAGGTTTTCGCCATAATGGGTGGTGGCGCCTTTGCCCGCTCACTACTACCACTCACCAAGCTCTTCGCCGCCCTGTCAATCCTCTCTTGATGAATATGCAATTCGAATTTGCCGCCTTCGCAGTGCTCACGCGCACCCTTCCTGAAACTGCACCACCTGGAGTTCTGGTCTTTTTGTTCTTGCTTTAATTTCGTATGCTCAAGCTGTTTTGCGTCATTTTGGACGCGTAATATTTTTCGTGGGCGAGTGGAGCCTTTCTCTGTCATTTCGAATGCGCTATTTTTTTCTTGCGCGGAAGGAGCCTTTCTTCGGAATTTCGAACGCGCCTGTTTTTTCTTGTACGGCTGGAGGCTTTCTTCGGCATACGAACGCGCCATTTATTTCTTGCGCGGCTTGAGCCCTTTTACGTCGTTTTGAAAGCGCCATTTTTTTCTTGCGCTGCCGCTTTTTTTCGCTTACTGTCGTGAAAACCAAACCAGCGAGCGTTCCTAACTAAATGAACGTAGGGGCTGCCGGTTATATACACAGATTTCGCCTGAAATGAACCTGCAGTTTTCTTTGCTCTAAACAAGGGAAAGATGTATGACAAGCACCAGCGTTTCAGAAGGTACGAACAGTTATGACTATTGAAACCGCGTGATTTTGGAAGCCTCATTTTGGCTCCCTGACGATGGTACACCAGTTTCTACTTCGGTCCATTATCTCGCTGCTCCGCCTGATTATGGAAGCCGCTTGACATCGACCGTTAGTGAGCTACGACAACAAAGCGAGACCATAAATTTCTAAATTTCTGTGCACTTAAAACCGGAGTGAGCTGAGCACAGAGTAAAGAATACTCCATAAGAAAGAGCTAGCAAAGCGTGAAGCGGTGATGGCTGAAGAGCTAAAGCCTCTTTGGATGTATTTCTGCGTAATATACAAAAAAGTACTTCTAATGTGGCTTAGTCTGCGTGTTGTCAATAGGACATGGCGCCAGCAGGCCCAGCGCTGAGCTCAAATTACCTCAGTTACCGAACAATGACTTGTTTTCTGTCGTATGGGCAGTTTCAACATAGAGCTTTCATTTCCAGTGTAATCATGCTGTTTGGTTCACGCTGAATTTAGTTCACGCTGTAACTCTGAATCTCGGAACGGTGTCGGCATCCGGAAGGCTATGTAAAGTAGACATAGGTGGCGCTGGCTAACGCATAAAAGCGAACATGAATCTACCAAAGTCCTGTCAGCTGCAAAAGAAAAACGAAGATAAATTTGCAGGGAATTCTCAAAATCCTGCCGGGAAAAATGCTAAAAATAGGAAATTTTTGAACTTAACAGTGCGAATGTTACTTCCTACTGCGGAACATCCCTGTGCGTATTCGTTATTTGAAGGTTACAGTGATGTTCCTCACTGGGTAGAAAAATTCTTATTTCTGGGTTCGAAAATTCTGTATTTTAAGCATTTTTTTCCCTGCAGGTTTCTCAAGAATTTCCGGAAAAATCCCTTGCGTTCTCTTTCTGGAGCTGATATATCTACGTGAATTACTGTCCGGTTTTGGGTAAGGTCCCTGAAAGAACTAAGGTAGCGCCAACTGCTCCCTCCTTCTCCGCTGCCCTCCTCTTTTTTCTCTCCCCTCACCCGCGGCGCCGCCGTCCCTTTAACTCCGCGGCGGGGCCGCCATATTTGTTGGCTACTTGAGAGCAGACGCCCTTGCTACGCTTCAGGGCGCTCGCTGCAGTTTGCTCTTGTTTTCGCGCCGAAATCGCTCTTTGGTAGCATTTATAGGATTTCTAGAGCCCCGTTTTACCAACAGGCACTGAGTGATAGTGTTTTGTTTTATATTTTTGTCTACAAGGGGATATTTGCGAGGCGGATGCCGCTGGCGCATACGCACAGCGCGGTTTTTGTTTACGTGTGCGGCATTCTGTAATACCTCGGGATAGCTCGTGAATGCGAAAGGATCGAGCGTGGACATTTCAAACTGCTCTGTTACGGTAGTTCCGTTCTTGCATTCGCGTGACTGTGGTCGTGCAATCACTGCACAGAGGTCTTGCGCACGGTTCGCGGCAGTATACAGTGCGCTTCATTCGCAAATGCCGTAGTTCGAGCGCTGCGCTGGCGTCCTTGCACTCGCCTTTCTTGCGATAATTGTGTATCCTCAGCGGCGTTCACTCTGCGCCCGCTTTTACTAACGACCTACAGCCTACCTTAATTACGCGCAGTTTAGAGTGCTTTGCCGTTTTTGTAGAAATGTTTCCTTCACCTTCATGTCGTTATAGGCTGCTGTGAGTAGACTAAAAACATACACATGCTGTTGTGCGTGTGTGCACGTACAGCGGCGTGAAAAGCCCCTGCTTCCCCGACTTCGCAGCCGGATACACTAAACTACACTCGCGGCCGTACGTTCATGTGCGAACCTAGTGAAAAACGCAGACTTGTAATTCTGGGAATACGCGCCAGAGAAGACTGCGATCAATCGATCGGGTAAACTGAAATTACAGTCCCTCTAGGTATAAATTATGTAACTAGTTACTGCAGTTAATTAATCATGCAATACGTTTTTTCACCGGGCGCGGTCGTTTACAGCCGTTATTAATGGAGGCGCCTGGACAGAATTGTTTTGTGCTGGGGTATATTCTGGCAGATTTGTACATTGCACTAACACAGGGATACACCCGAAAGAAATTCGAAAGAGGACCAATGTCACGATGATTATCAAGAGAAAACAATAAATCACAAAAATGAATTGGTGCCAGCAAATAGATATTTTATTGGAACAAACGTCCGTAATGACGTCGTGCAGGTGGCTTGTGCTGCTGACGTGGCTTCCCGTGAGAAAAAATGTTGGGAGTGGCATTTGGGTTTAGTTTTTTTAACGCCAAGCTTCTCCAATATCCGTTGCTCAAATTGATCCGTGAAATAATCCTATTGAGAAGGGAAAAGAAATGTCGCCACCGAGTTTGAGATGCGCCACAAACACTCCGCAAATATGGGCAATAATGCATTGCAGAAGGGAGTTAGTGACTGTTCTACCGTAGCATGGTCAAATTCGTGTTCGCGCATCTGCTCAGTGCCGCGTCCGCTCAACTCGCTACACTAAACCCGTTTAGCAAGCGCTTTGCTGAACAAAAATACGTCTGCTGAAAATAATATAGTCGCCCAGTGTGTTTTGGTTCAAATCGCAATGACTGGATACGCTGCGCCATTGACTACTAAGATGAAGTAAGCGCGCACACTGCAAATGTACGGCATCACGTGTAATGCAAACGTAAGTCGTAATTAACGTTCATCTGTGCATACACGGAAGAAAGGGCGTACAGCCGTTACGGTGCGAATATGCATTTGAAGTGCTCATTCAAACGTGCGCGAATTTAATAAAGCGATAACAGAAATTGCGCATCAAACGTACGTCAACGGCGCGGTCACTATATTAGCTGACCTTAAATTGTTTTACCTAGCCGCAATTTTTTTTTTCTCGCAACAGCCTCAATTTGCGCCGCACCGACCAAGCCCATATTACGCAGCAAATCACTCCGATGTCATAACAACGGGATTATAATACCACCCGGGTAGCTAACACACAAAACATGACTTCACGCCAAAAAGAGCGTACACGCACTCGGAACGCACACGATACATGGTCAGACGCAAGCTGCCGTCGGCCAAAACAAGCATGAATTCAGGTGAACGATTCTCGCGTCACGAAACCCTTACGACAACTGACTGAACATGCTACGCCGCTGATATTGATGCTGGAAGTTAAGCGCGCACATGACAAATACACGGCCTCTTATCCAAACCAAAGCTTACGACGGGACGAACTCGGCGCTGCGCGCAATGCCTACTCAGAACAAAGCGTGGACGATGGTCGCGAAGGGAATACGCATTTCTTCGTAAGTGACCGCTCAAGCTCGCGCAGAATTTAACAGAGCAAGAACAAGCATTCAGAAACTTACCTCGCAAAAGAGTGATGGTAGCGTCGGCCTGAAGTATGCCCGTTCAAATCTATGCAACCAAACTTTTCTCCTTTCTGCGTCGCGTTTCCCGGACGGAATAACGAAGTCTTGTGCCCTGCCTGACGATATTCGCGCTGCCTAAGGCACAACACATCGACACCGAGAAGCAACCTAAAACGACACCGTTGCGACATTTTTTCGAAGCGAGCAGCTAATTCCGGTACTGAAGCACGGTGGCGACGGTGGCTCGGAAGCCAGCAATGGCGTCGCAGCGGCGGCGTTGCGCAATGTCCCAGCCGGCGAGGCATCGGCGAGGCGACCCGGCGGCGGAGCAAAAAAAACAAAACCACGTGACTTTTCCCTTGGCCAATGGCGCGCGGCGTTCGCCGGCGAAAAAGAAAATGGCAAAAAACGAAGTAAGAGAGGAGCGCGGGCGAGGGCGAAAGGCGGCGAGATCTAAAGATGGCGCTACCTTAGTAATTTTAGGGACCTTAGTTTTGGGCGCCATCCAGCGCCACCTATGTCTACTGAACGTAGCCTTCCGGGCGCAGACGTCGTTGACAGAATCACACTTCCAGCTTAACTGAATTCCGCTAGATCTGCCCGTCAGGAGCATTTGATTATACATTTTACGTTTTGAACCAAACAGCATGCTTATTTACATGATAAAGTTCTAAGTTTTAGACTGCCCGTAAGCAAGAGAACAAGGCATTGGTAATCACGGTAATTTAAGTCAGCGCCGGAACTGCTGGTGCCATCTCATGCTGACAGAACGCGTTCTAACGAGTCCCCAAAATACGGTTTTGTATATTGCGTATGGATACTTGCGAACAGACATCAGGCTTTTAGCCGCTGCCGCTTCAGGCATTAGTAGATCGTTCTGATTTTGTAATCTTTCCTCTCTGCCCCCATCCATTAAAGACAATAGTCTTTCTTGGGCTACTTAAACTCACAAATTTTGGTCTGTCTGGACATCTGTTTGTCTGTCTGTCTGTGACTGTGAAAGAAGAATTTGTTACAATCCACATATCAGGGAGCGAGCAGCGGCTAGTGGTAACAGCGCTGCCCTAAAACCAGAACTCGATTCAGCCACCCGACCAAAGTCAAACTAAATCAGCGCCCACCCCCATCCCCAATATCCCCAATGCCAAATCTAAACGCCTAAGACATTTAAGTTCGATGGTAATCTGCATACTTGTCAACATTTTTGAACAAGAACAAAACATTACGCACATGTCAGGCAGAAAATCACTTCATAAGTAATTTTTTGCAGTGTTCTCTTATTAAAAAATTCATGGATGCTTGTTTTTTTTTTGCGATATCAATTGAAATAATACTCCATCTGCAGAAAATCCTTGCCTGCTGTTTACCTCGCCACAGTAACGAAAGGTTCTATGTTCTGCTTGGAATGCAGGTGGAGCAGGGCAACGTGGGCTCTATAATCATTGTAGTAGGTTGCTTCGATTGACGCACGTCTCCGCCGTACGGCAGCGCGAGCATCGGGGACACAGCCTGGAGCAGTAGAATTCGTTAATTTAAATTGGCTTGAGCAAACTTCTAGCGTGTTATCTTGGGAGGAAAGAGACAGGAGAGGAGAGGAACAGCATGAGAGGTATACGGGAAAGATTAGGGAGGCGTTTGAATGGCAGTGGCGCAGGTCGATGGGTCGACTATCGTCTTTCGTCGGAATTTGCAACGGAATGAGCAGATACGCGGCCATGTATATGAACTGGATTGCAAGCGGTCTTGGATGGTCGTGGTTTGCGAGAACACGAGTGTGAGTATTTAAACATAATAATCCGGCGAAATGTTCAGAGAACATTTTAAAGAAAACAAAATAATAAATGATGCCCGGTCCTGTTTAGTGACATTATATTTCTTTTTTACTCTATGATTCTTAACATTTCTTGCATCTATTAAACATTGCCATTTTCCCCTTATGGCGCGAATAACAGAGGAAAATTCCCCGAAAAAACGAGAGTTCCCCGCACGGAACATCACTGTGCGGTTATCTGTTCGTTCGTAATTTACCTGGTTTACGTCATCATTGTTACTGACCTAAACAGGATGTGCACTAAATGTATACGCACAAATAGCTCGTTCTGTAAGCTTTTAATCTCTGTTTAACTTAGGTTGGATTTTTTGGGCCTTAGCCAATCACAGCCAGGTGTCCGTAATACGTCATAAGTTCAGTGAGCAAAATGAACTAGGTTAGCGTAAGTTTATAATTTGGATTCACAGGCGTAGCACGCATGCCGGAAACCCTGCATGTATGCAGGTGCGGCAGCGTGTGTGTTACGTTGTTTCCATGAGATGGCGGTACTTGGCCACGCTGGCGCCCGATGGAGCCCAGCACATGACAGCAATTGCTGTTTGATGATCCAAACCGTGACCCACCGAACGTAAAGTACTATCTCAACGCCAAATACCATCTATCTACTTCTATACATGGCTGAAATCGTCGCGCGTTTTGGTAGAGCGGTAGAAACTTCGGAGCCTTAACTACATCGTGATGGCCCAGGTCGAGAGCGTATGGTACTGAAAGCCCATCGCTCCTGTAAGTTCTGTCACCTGTTCAAGGACAGAGCAGAAATATTGTTGCCGACATTAGAGAGTTTTAGTATAGCGGAAAGCACCACTTTAGCGCGCCCTTAGCATTAGCGGGCACGCTAACCGTCGCGTAGCGAGGCGCTATCCGTTTGCGATTGCGGCGCGCAAACGCTAACGCCACAGCTAAAACGCTTAATAAAACTCTCTATTGTTGTCGTGCGGAAGCAAAACGCAGGGATTTGTTGGAAGAGCATTTACAATTCGCCAGCGATTGTGCCGACTACGGAGTGCCAGCAGTGCGAGCACGGAACGGTTCGAGAGACGGCCTCACATGCACTAGCTGCTTCGCTACCACCGGATCTAAATCGATTTACGAGTGAAGCAGTTCCTGAAAAGCAATAGTTGGTTTTTGCACTCAACCACGGATTAGAGGGCACTTGTATTGACATCCGTGGTCGCAGGCAACTAACTATGGCGTCGGCCTCTTGCGCTCCGTGGCGCTTTCGTTCACAGCCGCGATTTCATTCGCCAGTGATGCCAAGTTCTCGAGGGCAAGAGAGCGCAACTACGCGATGCGTGTGCAATTACGAATAGACCTGTTACCACCGCGGGCGAGAATCAGATTGAAACAGGGCAGACGACGCACGTCGGTGTTTTCTTTCTGCGAGGTGCGCGCAGGCACAGCAGCGCACACATGGCGGTTCCCAGTGTTTCCATGCGAAAAAAATCACCCGCTATACTTTTCAGTTTATACCGTCTATGGTCTGTTTTACTCGTCTACCTCATACCAGTTTTCACGCAAAATCTACTTCTTTAGTAGATTTTGCGTGAAAACTGGTCCTGTATTCTAACAAGGAAATGAGCCAAACCTGCATTTTGTCCTCATGGCCCCTTAAACCATTTCGCCTCCTTGAAGAATTGTTTATTGATGTGTAAACCTTAATCAATTCTCACCAGGCGCCCCGACAAGGCAAAGTTTAGAGTCGAACCCTCTTTATATCATAATAAAAATTATTAGAAGTGCTTCTCGTAACTGGTTTGTCGGTCATCGGCACTAGGTTTATTCGATCAAGAATTTAAGCGTTACATACTAGTTGCGTCTCACCAACCTTCACCCATAATAGAAAGGGAACTGTACGAACAAACAAGAGCTCGTAGGTCTGAGTTTGTGAAGCCCAACTTGGATGGTTTCTGAGCTCCCAGGTAACGGTTGCACAGCTAAGCTGTCTATGGCTACGCGGGCAACTTTTCCGTATCCGTACTTGCACACCGTCGCAGCGACAAAGAATAAGTGAAAGCCCCGAATCACTTTCTCGTTCAAAGGAGGAGGCCACAGAGCTGTGTATAGGAGGTAAGAGTAAGTAAGTGCGCGTAAAACCATATGAAATGCGCGCTTACTGCGTGCTATAGCCACGAAACGCGAACTGCCAGACGACCAACTTAGGCTTTACTTCGCACTCTATGCGTCCACTGCACCTTCGAGCCGGAGGAGCTCATTGGCGTCTGCGTGTTGCACGTGGTGGAATCGTAGATGGAACAGTTGCTGCTACTGGGCATTGCATTTATCGCCTCCCCGCACATTTTTCCCATATTCATAAACGTATTTAATTTCGTGGATTTAAAACACGTAAGAAATTCTCTATTCGCCCCTCTTCACAGCGTGGCAGAGCGGGTGACTTTGTAGTTATAAACTTACCACGCCTTAATTTCTCTTTACACCACGAAGATCAATTGTGCATTCGTCAATCGTTCATTCACGATTAAATTATGTCAAGTGCATTAAGCACGCCTCTTATGAAACGACAGATTTCATCCGGGCACTAAGGCTACGTGCGCCTAATTATGACGTAGTCGTGATTGGTAGACGGATGCTGTACTGATCAACGGCATAATGGTGGCTGGAAACGACGTTGCTCACCATGCCGAAAAATGGTTGAACAATTGGGAAGCTGTTTTTAACACAAACTGTAAGCAGGTAACACGTATAATTTACACGCTCGAGAAATGGTTGTATAGGTGGCAACAGTACAAAAATAATACGTAGCGTTTGCGTTTCTCGAGCCTGATGAGGGTGGTTTCACGAGGGATGGGTCAGGCGTGTATGGTCGATATACGTTTGACGAAAATTTTAAAAGTTGCCATTTGGTCACAGGGGAAAGCATATGTGAAGGTATTTTCCCGAAAAAAATATTCGCCTACCTAAAAACGTTTTGAACTCCGGCTCATATGGCAGGTAAGTTGGGCAAGTCGCGCGATATTGTAAGCGTTCGCTGCTGTAAAACACGAACTACTGCAGCTATTGTCGTGCGATTTCTACTGCGGGATCTGCGGGAACATTGCGTACCATGAAATTAGCTAGCATGCTTATTTGAAGTGAAATTATTTTTATAAAAAAATAGGAGCTTGAGACTTCAAAAATTCCGAAGATGTCGCGCCCTGTTTCTATGCATCTCAACAAGCTACGGAGTTTATTTTTACAGCATTATTCCTCCATCTTTTTGCTTTCTTCAGGGCAATTTTAGTTTATGTAGATAAAGTGGTCAATTATAAAAGAGCGCTGCGTTGCAGGTCAGTTGCGCATATTGGTCTAATTTGAAAACCAATATAAGAAATGAGCATTTCCGATTTGTTTCGTACTTTCACAAATAGAAGTCGAAGGCGCTCTCTATCACAGTCTTCCAAAGAATTTTGCACTGTGTTTATAGTTTTCTAGCTCTAGAGCACTAAATATGACCTTTTAGCGCCAATGTCAGGACATACCAGAGAGGTTTGTGGCGAATGCTAACTGCAGCGTAAGGCGAGAAATGGCCGGCACCTCCAGAAAATCACGAAAAGTAAAATAGAGGTGACCATGCTTTCTTGAAAAAAAAATTTAATAAAGTACGTAGTCCTTGAATGTGATGTAAACGCTGTGGCTCTTAAATGGATGATTGGTGGCTCATTTTTCTGGTTCTGCCTCACCCCACAGTATCTAACTTGGCATTTTAGATGGAAAGGATCTCTTAGTTGACCCTCCGTCATCCGGCGTCCGCACCTCTCCTCCTCTCCACAACAGCTGTGATAACGCCGCTTTCTCTCCCCTCCTCCTCTCCACACCACCTGTGATAACACCACTCTCTCCCCTCCTCCTCTCCACACCGCCTGTGCGCTACGCGCGCTGCTCCTCCTCTTCCCCCTCCCACCAGCTGTTAAATCACGCGCATGTGCGCTGCTCCTCCTCTTCACTCCCTCTGCTCCGTCCGCGCTCCGCTCAGTTGCTTCTTCGGTACTGCGCCGTCCGATGACTGGAAATGGACGCCAACGATTCCGTCAGCGAACTGGCTGTCACACCTTCAACTAGCGCGCACCAGCACTGTCAGAACGGCGAGCACCTCCGAAGACAAGGCTGCACAGAGGAGAGCTCGCGACGCCGAACGTAAACGGCAGCGTCGAGCAGCGGATTCCTCGCTTCGAGAACGAGAAGCCGCTTTGAAACGCCAGCGGCGAGTAGCTGATCCAGATGGCGTTCGGCAACGTGACAACGCTTCGAAACGCCACCGTCGAACAGCGGATTCCTCGCTTCGAGAACGAGAAGCCGCAATACGTTCCCGACTACTCGATAAATAAAGAAGACATTTAATACGCTACTACACGTGTCTTTACTCTAAAAACCAATTAACACGCTACTACTCCACGGCTTTGCATCCCCTCAGGGTTCCTACGTGGGAAGATGGTGTAATTTTTTAAAGACCGCCGATCTTCAATTGGTTTAAGAAATATTTGCGTTTGGTAAGACAAAGCACACGTGAGAAGCCATAAAAAAGTTGTTGCATCAACCGACACGGCATATTATCGTTTTGTTCGCAGTATAGGCATTTCCCTGGCAATATCGGTAACTGACTCTCGCTTCAAACTCTGGTTCTCGCAACCGTCTCTTCACTGCAAGCCTAAGTCTAGAACTTTAAGCTCTTTGTGGCCCCATACGCTATTTCAAGGGTACGTAGCACAGACCAGGCAGTGCAATCTCAGTAGGTGACAACGCTTTTTAGGCTAGTCTCAGACATCTAACGCATGCTGCAAGTTCATCGAGCATCGTTGTGCTAATGCTGGTACTTAGAATGCTGCCTCATGCGCTGCTATGAGACTCGACGCAATTTTTAAAGCAAAGCTTTCTACACCAGCCAATAGTTCTTTCGCGGCATGCGGGACAAAAAACTTTCAGCGCGGCGGCGGAGGCAGCGGGGGAGGCGGGGGTTTTACTCATGGAGCACATTGTAGATGGCGCGGCGTTCCCCGCGCGGAGGTGCCTTTTCACCTGTGGGGGCGTCGGTGGCACGGCTTTGTTGTCTGCTTTGCGGCGGTTGTTTTGGCCTGTTTTGGCGCAGCTTCACGTCTATTGCGCGCTTCCTTCGCATGACTTAATTAACTCATTCCACAGCACCTCCTGGGTAACCTACATCCTAAGGACTTAAGTGGTAATAGAGCAAAGATACGTTAGGGATTGGTTTGCAGGGCGGGAAAACAAAATATACAAACCACATACAGACATCTGGCCGCTAGAGAAACTCCACCTTTTGCGCACTGCTTGCCACGAATGGGACACCGTTTTCTAAAGTGGTAAAAACCAATTCGGTTTGTTTGAAGATGTATTAAAAAAGACGAAAGGAGCAACAGATTCTGATAAATAGTGATTATAAAAGTCCCCTCAGCTTTCTCGCAATTCTCAAACTTACTAAAATATCTAGTTTAAATCGGTATAAATGGGGATCATTCAGCTCACGGGCCGAATCATTTCGTGTGGTGGTGTAGCCCCAAGCTAGCACATGAGGATGGCCAGGTACCGCTGCCTCACCCTTCGAAAGACGCTCCTCTCCGTTCTCTTTCTCCCGACTCAGGTCGGGTTACAGCGGCGGCGTCCGCCGTTCTAGCCCGGCCGTGGCCGACACTGCTGCAATCGGGACGCCGCAATGTCTGCGCAGAAACTATGTTGCCGCAGCAGCTGCAATTGTTTGTGTTTTACAACCTTAAATGTTTCAAATTCCCTGTGACTTGTCCAACGCATCTGCTACCCTATCCGGCGCCGAGAATCTGTTTTGAGGTAGGAAAAATTTTTGTAGCGAAAGCTGCAGTACGCTAAATCGGGCTATCTTCCCGGGGTGACCAGTTTTGACCTTGAGAGCTAGAGGTCAAGCCACACCCCGTTCCGCAAGCGCCCGGATTGGAGCAGCGCCCGATGGCGGGGAGAAATAGGCTAGGACGCAACGGAGAAGCGTGCGGGACTCGTGCCGCCACCTGGCGGAGGAAGGCGCGGACGCCGCCGCCACAGCGATAAGTGCACGCGAAGGAGCAAGGCGACGTGCGCCTAGAGCCGTGTGCGACGGAGTACGGCGAACATCCAGCTATGGCCGCTCTTACAGCGGAAATGCTTAAACAACTCTGTGAGGCGAAAACGAGGAAACACGGTGCTGTTTTGCACAGCTTCGCTGCCTTCAAGTCTTACGCGTTAGTGTGAGCTTCGTCCATTTTTTTAGTAAATAACATAGGATATGTTTCCTCTGTGCACAAAGGGCTATATACAGGATGATAAAAGTTAAGTCGACAGATGTTTTTAAAATTAGACGCTGTACATGGAGACCACCGCTACAGTGAGATTATGCGTCAAGAGGGACACAAAACGAGGTGGTAACTGATGCCGGTGGCCTAATTAACCAAAATTGTTTAATTGACTTCTTATCGGCTGCAGTGCGCAAGCATGTTTGTATTGAAAAGTTAGAAAAAACCGCGTTTCCATGCAGTTCCATTTGGCAGAAATCTTCTAGCGCATCCGTACTCCGAGATATCGAGCTGCGAAGTTTAATTACCGTTAAAGTGATTACGCATGAAACACCGTGAAGACCGGCGCAAAGCTCCCCCCTTTTGTGACGCGCCTGCTGTGTACGGTGTTTTGTTCGAAAACGGGGCGGAGGCACAAGAAAAACTGATAAATTGCACCCTTTCAGCCTCGGCCGGCGTTATCGCAATCCCCAGTACTCGGAACTGCTATCGAAACTGAACAAAGGGGAGGAGCTTTGCGTTGGTCGCCACTCTCTAGCATACGTAATCATGCGAACGGCAATTAAACTTCGCAGTTCGGTATCTCGGAGTGCGGATGCGCTAGAAGAATTCTGCCAAATGGAACTGCATGGAAACACGGTTGCCTCTTACTTCTAAAAACAAACATGCCTGCTTACTGCAGCCATTAAAAAGTTCGATTCGATGTTAATTAATTCGATGTTAATTAATTCATCCACCAACATTAATAATTAGTACCTCATGCTGTGTCCCCCCGGGCGCATAACCTCCTGTAGAGGTGGGCTTCACGTAAAATTAAACGTCTAATTTTTTAAAAACCTGTCGACTTAACTTTGATCACCCTGTATATAATTCTCGTTGGCAATAAAGACCGGGCACGATCTGTCGTGAGAACCAACGCCGCCTGTATTAACATTGCCTGACGCGTCGCGCGCTTTTCAATGGGAAGGGTAGGGACGCTTAGTTCAGGCACTGATCCGCTATGTGGCGCGTGCCGGCGGACATCTCGCCTTACGTCACTGCTCGCGAGTCGCGAACGCTGCACCCACTTCTACGACGTGTGTCTGTCAGCTTGCCTGTTGGGCTTCAAGAGCCGTTTCGCTTACATCTTAGCCGTGACGGGGCGCTAGTTCTGAGGCGCACTGGGGATCTCGTTCAACGTGTCGCTCGCTTCATACTTGCTGCATTTTTCCATAGATAAAGACGGAGGCGGACTGAAATAGTCTAAGAACGTACTGATTGTTGGGTAGACATATAGCTAACAGAAAACGATATTTTCGGATGGGGGAGCCATTATTTTACTGATATTTTTCTTTCTGGAGTATTTAGAGAAGAAAAAAATGCGTGCCTGTTTTTTGTTCAGGCGCTCACTTCTACGATTACTTTCCAATAATATCACGTGCTTGTAAAATTCAGATAATTATAGGAAACAAAAGGATAAGCAGCTGCGATCCCGCCACGCTGTCCGGGCGCTTCTACAGTACAGTCATCAATTTTAGAAGTGCGTACCGATGCGGAGTGCGAACAGGGGGGTCAAAACAATACCTAAATGCGGAGGGGATAGAGGGGGGATGCCCCACTCAGAAAATTTCAGGGCCTCTGATCCGAGTAGATAAGCGCGCAAAGCCGGCATCAGCCTGCGGCAGCGCAAGGGATTTTGCTTCGTGACAAAGGAAGTTTTATCAGTGACAGACCAACACAGACAGGCATGGTGAAAAACAAGAAGGCGTTGGAGCGCCGCCTCGGGAACGCTAAACAAACTTTCCACTATTTTGCATAGTTTCCAAGAAGCGGCGCTGGCTGGCGGACACAAAAGCACGCTGGAAGGCTACGGAGCGGGGAAGGGTAGGAGAGAGCAACAGGAGAGTGGCTGTTTGGCCATTTTTCGCTCACGCGTTAGGCACTGTTTATACAGGCGGCGTTGTGAGAACAGACCGAGGCTAGGTGCTTCCAAATTCTTTCGGACCAAGTAATAAAAAGTGAAATGTACGCTGAATGACCATAAGATAGTTAAAAATAACTTCTGAGGTCTGCTTGATAGAAATATTTATTCTGAAACTTTTAGTAAATCTGTCACAATTGTTACCAAATCTGATCCTACTTTAAGAATGAGGGCACAAAAGAAGACGCAAAGGAGTACTTTCCTCACAGTCGTCTTTCGTTTGCTTTAAATATTCAATTCATGGAATTAGGATTTGTGCTTCTCACCTTCTCTGTTGTTGCTGGCATAGCCGTGCTTTCGTCTGAAGTCACGGCCCCTATTTGTACAGCTGGTGACGGCGGAGAAACTCCGACTACGAGCTTAGGGGGTGACTAAAAAGAGCAAAAGAAATTAATTGTAGCGAATCAAAACATTCTTGAGGTTTGGCTCAAGGGCACTAAGAACATGCTTTTACGATATCAACCCACTTCTAAGCTGCCTTTATTTTGCCCAGTGAGGGCGGTAAACCAAGTCTACTCCGTGCCTGACATCTTAGATATGCACAGTTTGTGCAATTTGATGAAATTTTGACTCACCAGGTCTGTGCAAAATTACTAAAGGAAAGTGTGAGGTTTAAAACAAAAATTCAAGAAATGTTTTACCTAGGTCTTTCTCTTTCATCTTTTTCTTCCTTCAATGTTTCTAACGGTCTATTCCTCTAGTTATTTCTTCGTTCCTTTTTCCGCCTTTGTTTAATTTTATTCTTCTTGCTTTGCTTCCAACCATTCTTCATACCTCATTCGCCTACTTCCTTGTACCTTCCTTCCTCTCTCCCTCCTTCCGTTGCTTCCTCCCTCCTTTCATTCCTCTCCCTTCCTTCTTTCTATCCTTCCTTGTCTTCTTTTCTTCTTCCACCCCTTCCTTCCTCCATTCATTCCCCACTCCCCAATCTCTCCATATCTTCCTCCCTTCCTCCCTCCCTCCCTATCTCCAAATCTTCCTCTCTTTCTTTCCTTTCTTCCTTTCCTATTTCCTCCCTTCCTTTCTCCCCCCATATCCCTCTCCCGTACTTTCTTCATTCATTATTTTCTCCATTCCTTCATCTCTTCCTTCTTTCCTCCATTCCTTCATCTCTTCCTTCTTTCCTCCACTCCTTTCTTCTTCCCTCCCTTCCTTTCCCCTTCCTTCCCCTCTCTGTCCTTTCTTTCACTGTTTTATGCCTTCCTTCTTTCTTTTGTTCCTTTCTTCCTTCCTTCCTGCCTAGCTTCATCCCTCTCTCTCTCCCTTCCACGCTTCTTTGTTTCCTTCCTGCCTCCCTTCATCCCTTCCTTCTTTCCTTCCTTTCTACTTCCCTCCCTTCCTTCCTCCCTCCCTCCATTCCCCTCTCCTTTCATTCTTCCTTCATTCTTTTCTTCCTTCTTGCCTTCCTCCTTCGCCCGATCCCTCTCTCTTTCATTTCTCTCTTCCTTATTTCCTTCCGTCCTTTCTTCTTCCCTCCATTCCCATCTCCCTTTTTTTCCTTTCTCACTTCCGTCCTTCGTTCCTTCCTTTACTCGGGCCCAAACCAGCAATCTCCTCATACGTCATTGGCAAAATCAGATTCTTCCGTAATACAGGCGCAGCCAGCGATATTGTTCGCCTGACTTCAGGTGGTTGTGAATTCGACAAGGATGCGAAAAAGCAAGAGTGCTACACCATCGCTCCCAGTGGCTTTCAGGGTGATTGTTTTTCTTGGGCAACTCGAATGCGAAAGTATAAACGGTTTGTCCCCTACTCGTGTGAAAAAAAGGTTGGCGGCAAGCCTTCTCACCAGTGAATAACTGTGCCAGTGGGAAATTATCAGTAAGCGGCGATTTGTCCTTACTGGCTCATCAGCTATACGCTGTGGGCCACTGGTAATCCCGATTGGGTGACGTGTGAGACGGAAGGGTCACGCGTGGGTTATCAAAATCCGGAACCTGCTTGGGTCCACTGCAGGACAAATGTCCGACTTAGACTTCTGGCACTTACATCGTAAGGTTTGCTTGTCCGTATCTCCCAGGAATTGCTTAGTTCTCCCATTCATCGATTCTTGCTTTCCCATAACCTCGTTTCCTACCTCTTGGTTATTTTTGCTGTATATAGAAGGGCCAGTGTGTGGTGTGTTGTCGGGCCGATACGAGAAAAGAGTACTTAAGGAGGCCGCCCAAACCCAGAACTTCCCTTACAACCATACAACGACAATCAAGGATGAGTGAGTTTGTTATACCATGTCAAGAACATTTCAAATACACAGTCGTGTTTCTTACTTCTGGGGGTTTGCTTGGCCCGCGGGACTTCGTTTTCTTCCTATCCCGTGAGCGTGACACGTGAGACTTACGTTCTCCGGCCCTCTGAGGGAAAAAAATGAAAGAAAATGAAACCCGGTTGTCACAATGCTGCTGCTACCATAATGAAACATGAACATGGAATGAGCTGTATTCTTTTATGATGTCATCAAAAAACTGTTAAGCCAAGGAGGACCGTAGCCGCAATAGTATACTATAAGACAGGGCAGGCAGCGTCTTTGTTTAAGTTGCGTAGGAAAGCCAACATTTTATTTTACCGCTGGAACCATAGGTGTAATTACTTCGGACATGACAACGAGGTGGCGCAAGGACAATGACGAAAACACGACCACTTGAGTGAATGCACACTCAGACTATGGTTTGTAGGAGGGAGGATTTAAATATTACTCGGAAGACAGACAGTTAGACATATACGGGGAGAATACATACAAACATCAAAGAGATCGTTATTTGGAGAAGGAGGACAGGCTGGTCTGCGTGAAAAAGCAAAGGTATGGGTGGGGTTAAAAGCTTGGTGATGTAGATGACACGGTCAACACCTTTGCAGCGCGTAAAACATCAAAAGAGAGAACAGTTTCTGCCGTATATCGGTGACTTGCACCCGATTCATGCAGCAAGAAAGGCGCCAAAAAACTGGCGGAATATTTTGGAGCCTCCGGGCAAAAGCACAGTATAAAAATGCAGCATCGCTTTGGCTCCTGGGGAGGAGAAGGTGCATATAATGGCTGCCATGCATGGTGGGTCCAGGTCGACAGGCTCATGCCGTTTCGGCAGGTAGGCCCGCCATTTCGACAGCTCCTCCATGGTGAGCGAGCCACCAGCGCATGCCTTGTGCAGGAGCACTTCGGCACCACGTGGCAATCTAACCGGCAATGGAGGAGAACGGTGCGATAACAAATTCCGCAGCACTCTCTTGGACAGTTTTTTGGCTGCGGCTTTGACCTCTACTGGGTCGGGATCACACCATGCGAATGGGACGCAGCAGGCAGGGTTGGAGGGGAGTTATACAGGCTCGCTGGTCGTTGCGTAATGAATTTCGTCAACGATCCCGTCTTTGTTGCTTGGCAGTCCACCCGCACACTTTTATTCAAAGTGTATATAATGGCTGCCATGAATGGTGGGTCCTGGTCGACATGCTCATGCCGTTTCGGCAGGTAGGCCCGCCATTTCGACAGCTCCTCCACGGTGAGCGAGCCAGCAGCGCATGCCTTGTGCAGGAGCACTTCAGCACCACGTGGCAATCTAACCGGCAATGGAGATTGGTGCGATAACAAATTCCGCAGCACTCTCTTGGACAGTTTCTCTGCTACGGCTTTGAACTCTACTGGTTCGGGATCACACTATGCGAATGGGACGCGGGAGGCAGGGTTGGTGCGGAGTTATACAGGCTCGCTGGTCGTCGCGTAAGGAATTTCGTGACCGATCCCGTCTGCGTGGCTTGGCAGCCCACCCGCGCACTTTTATTCAAAGTGGATTTTAATAAATGGTTTTCACTACGTCACAAGGGTTTTTTTGTCAATATGGTTTTTATTATATCACAAGTAGTGCCCACGCATAATGTTTGACCAAGTAGAGCCAAGGCCTCGTGGCTATCCTTAATAAACCACAGCTTGTCAGCTTTGCTGTAGATAGAGTCGATGTATCTACATTGAAGAGGACTGCATCAAGATGCGTCCGGCTTGCCCCATTTGGGGACTGAACAGTGTGAGAAGTTCGCCTAAGGTCATCAATACACGACAGTTTGGCATGCCGTTTTCTTTCATTAGGCACTGCACTGGCAAATGCGGCCTCTTCTTGAAGATCTGAACGTGCAGCTGCGGCTCCACCCTCGGGTATGTGATATTCTTGAGTACGTGGGCGCGCCGCAGGCTTTAGGCCTCGAACTAAGACGTCGTCCCAAGGGGCAACTACAGACGGCAGTTCTGTGGGAAGCAGGCTTAGCTGGTCGACACCGAAATGTCTCACGAGCTGCTCGTTGCAGATGACCATACATCCTATGTTGTACGGGTCATACCTCCATACTAGCCCGCGCTGAGGGCAGGAGGGCATAACAAAGATTTTCTGCGTGTTTGCTCCTAAGTAGGCAGGTAAACCACTGATGCGTTAGCGATGCAGAACTTAGATTTATTGGAATTAGGCCTACTTAAGGGGAAGCATACTTCACCATAACACCCATTAGACGTCATCACAGCTGGTGGGGCAGATACAAATAAAATTATCTCAAATATCTACGTTATAGGTTTCCCGCGCGTTCTCGATGTATGATGGAAATAGCGGTTGCGGCATCCTGTTTGCAAAACTGCCCTCAATTATGGTCGCTGCCAAACCATGAATTTTCTCCAAAGGCTGCATCTAATCCCATGGCAACCTTGAGAATCACCTCCGAGAAATCCTCACGGCAGTTTCCATAAAAGCTGGATCACCTAAACTGATGATGATTGATGATTGTGGGGGTTTAACGCGCCGACGCAGCGCAGGCGATGAGGCGCGCCGTAGTGGAGGGCTCAGGATTAATTTTGAGCACCTGGGGATCTTTAACGTGCTCCGAAATCTCGCACACACAGGCGTTTTTGCTTTTCGCCTCCATCAGAAAAGCGGCCGCCACGGCCGGGAATCGAACCCGCGACCTCGTGCTCAGCAGCACAACGCCTTAGCCACTGAGCCACCGCGGCGGGTGGGGTCGCCTAAACTTCGCTGAATAATATTACCTCCCAACGTAACCTATTGCAGCCTAACCTGACCGAACCTAACCTAAACTAACCTACCCAAATCCAGACAAACTGCAACAAACCTAACCTAACCCAGCCGAACGACCCAAGTACATAACCGGAAATATTTCCACGAAAGCCCTACGCATCCCAGCCCAAAACCCTCCTGAAAGAACAGTCAAAATCATTTGGACGCCTCCCCACTCATTCCTTTCGCGGCAATGCAGCGGCGCACGCTCACGCCGGAGATCGTGCACGCCGGGCACCGCAAGAGGACGACGAGAGGATCAGACTCTCACAACGACATCACCCAACACTACATGCTCACCGGACGGACCTTCCGGTCCCCGCCAGAAAAATTAACAAAAGAACAGCAAGTCACCCCCCGACAACACACACAACACATTTCCACATCCCACACGGCTACACGCCATTCACCCCACATTAAACTACCCCATGTGCAGGAACTGCGGCATTCCAGCAACGCTCTTCTGTATGGTTTGGGCATGCCCTTCAAACCCAGACCTTGCACCAATTCCCAGTCATACGTACGAGAAGTGGGAGAGTAAACTTGTCAGCTCTAACCTAAGTAAGCAGCTTTCGCTCGCTGAAAGGGCGAAGACGGCAGGCCGCACCAACAAAGTCCTGGACTGAGGACCCCGCCCACTTACAAGCTCGATCTCAATGTTCAATAAAGTTTTCTCCTCCTCCTCCTTTCAGGATCTCGCTAATGAAGTTTTGTACGAGAAAACGCACTGCAGGAAAGCTAAATTTCTCTGACACCGAGCATACCCGCCCAGGTGGCTAAGTGGCTAAGGCGAAAGCCCATTCCTCGTTCCTTCCCAATTTTGAAATGAGTCCCCGTTACAAGTTCCTTTACCACGAAAGGAACGCGTTCCAGTTCCACTTCGAACATTGGAACGTGTCGTTACATTAACGCTACATTTCATTTTTAAATTAAAATATGAGGTCAGATTTCTCACACAGAACTCACATAGAACTATAGGAATATGAACACCACCGGCAGCAGTTTATCTGGATATACAAAGAATCCAAAGAAATTCTCCTAGACGATGTTTTAGGGAGCACCGGGAAAACTCCACACGTCTAACGGTGATTTTGGTGCTCGTCTATTATAGGTGCAACACATATGAAACTTTCCACTTTGGTCTTACAAATGCGCAGTAAGGTTACTGCGCTTCAGATATGCGAATAGAAAGTTACATGCATGAACGTAATTAAATGTTTTGCATTAGAAACCACGTCGAAATGAACAATACAAGGGCCTTTATTGAATGCTGATTTATTATTACAGTTTATTTAAAATACCTTACATGCGCCTTTGCCGGGAATTTTTTAAGGGGGTTGCAAAAGTTCAGCTTTGTGGATGAGATATACAGCACGAATTTGAGAGTAACAAAACACAGCAGAACAAGTAATGACTACGAGGTTCGAAATTTAAGTTTAGGTCGGAAGATTATAACAAGAAAAAAAAGCCAACAGCGTAGTTTCACACGAAATCTACGCACAAGAATTACAAAGTATGCCGAACACAATCATGGTAGTAGGTAAGAGAAACAACCAAAAATAGCCAAGTATGTGGACGTGACGCACGAATCAGTTGAGGTGGTTAGAAATACGCATAAGGGAAAAGCAGAGGAAATAACACGGAGCCTAATCATGTGCGCACAAAACGTTAACACTATAAAAAATATGGTTGGACAAAAAGTGCGACACTATGAAGTGAAAAACAAAGCAAGCACAAATAAATAAAAAGTAACGAGAAAACAAGAAAACACGTACCGTGGTAAAGAAACGGCAGATTCTTTGGTTCTTTAAACAGAAAACAGTGAAGTACATAACAAAGTTACAGGATATGGCAGCAGAAAAAAAAAGTAGAATGAATGAAAAAAGAAAAAAAGTGTAAACAATGATTTGGAAAAAATGCCGGAATGCATAGTCGCAAGTAAGTAGAGTCCCTTGTTTGAACTCAGCAAGAGTTGCACCTCGATGTGGGAGTCAGACAGACGAACCCATTTTTTTGTCAACACTTCGTTGGCAATGCTGAAGAGCCGTTCCACGGAAGCGCTTGAGGGTACTGGCGTGTTGTACTTGAAGAAAAGTTGGATCCGACCCTCGAGGTTCTTCATCTGTGACAGCGGGTACTCAACTGGTGCCAGTAGGTACCGAGACAGCTCTTCCTGTGCCTCGGCTGGAAGCGTTTTCTGCCCAAAGGAAAATAAATTCTTGGGCGCGGACAAGGTGGCCAAACCTGCGCTGGATGGCTTGGTGAACGCAGCCAGCTGTCATGTCGTTGTTCGCCTTGTCCCGCATAGAACTGTATAAGATCCGCGATAGCATAAACCTTGACATTAAGCAACTGGCGACAACGAGCTCCCGCTTTCCTTTGAGGTATCCAAACCAGCAATCCCGAACAATTCCCGGTGACCTGGTGGGTGACCCTGCAATCCCGGTAACCCTTCGAATGACCTCACAGCTAGAGCAACTCCCTCGACAACAACGCACCCGCAGCTCACGCGCACTAATGCGGTACATACCCCTGACAATATACAGTGCTTTCCCAAGGTACCTGCAGCACCGCTCGGAGACAGAAACCTTACCCCGGGAGGGCACAATTCTATAGGCCAGACGCGCACCCCGGCTTCCGGAGACAAATGATGAAAGGTGACCAGCTTTCTCGCGGCTGCGCTATTCACCCATTGAACGCCTCGTAAGCTCCACCGGCATGAAAGCAAGCACAAGCTGTGGCCCGCTGCGTGGCTATTCTTCCTTTGACCTTCGAGAAAGCCCGTTCCGCTGAAGGGCGGGCAAATTGGATCCCTTATAGGAAGAGAAACACAGTAGCGACTTTTCGATTTTGGTACTCGAGCCTTCGCACCAAAAACAGCCAGTTCCTAGAGATGTAACGTTTGCATAAGGAACGCCGTTCCTGCCGTTCCTTCAAAAACCTAACGAGTTACCATTAGTTCCACCGACCCTTAATGGAACGGTGGCGTTCCTCCGTTCCTCCAAAAAGGAACGAGTTTCAGGAACGCCGTTCCATGCAACACTGCTAAGGCTTTGCGCGGCTGAGCCCGAGGACGCGGGTTTGATTCCCGACCGCGGCGGCCTCTTTTCTGATGGAGGCGAAAAGCAAAAACGCACGTGTGTACGAGATTTCGGCGCAAGCTAAAGATCCCCAGGGGCTCAAAATTAATCCGGAGCCCTCTACTACGGCGCATGTCATCGCCTCCATTGCGTCGGCATGTGAAAGCCTACAATCAATCAAAAGCAATCAATCAGACACCGAGCATGATTGTGGGTCACCCGTAAAAAAATTCAAACACTGCCCTGCAAAGCTTGACGACAGCTCCGTCAGGCTTCTCCGCCACAGGTTCATGGAGAGCAGAGGAAGCAGGTGACGCAAGAGGCCTAACGTCATGTTCTGCGGTGAACGTCGACAGCCGTTATCCACATCTCGACGTACGATGAGTATAACCAGAGTCCTTCAATGCTTTACTGGTCACGAAACTTAGGCGCTCGTTTCATATAGGGACCGCGCGCGCCCCTACAGGCGCCACCGCCGCACGAAGGTCATCCAGCCGCCGCGCGTGCGGCGTATTGGCCAGCTCTTGGCGCGCAAACGCTCGCTGCTTTTGGTGTCTGCGCGATGATTAAGTGTGTTTTTTTTTTCGTAGTGGATAGCGATGAATAGTCCAGTCATTCTGTATATCACCTGCCTTAAATTGCTTTTATTTTTCGAAGTAAATTACTGTAGACTTCGGCTGCGAACGGCAACGGCTTCTGTGTGCTCTGGCACAAGCGCTGCGCCGTCGTGTTTACGGATTTTTAAATCTATATTGCTTCTTTTCTTAAAGCAAAGTTGTAATTACCACATACACGGTAGCTGTGTAGTCACGGGCCTGTCCATAATACAAGAAAGAAACTGAAAGAAACCAAGTACGCGTCGTTCAGACTACGCTTAATGAATCCGTTGATTGCTCTGGAATGCAAAGAACGCTAAAAGAGATAGCGCTATAGTATTGTCGTTTCGATTAGTGGGTACATACTTGAGAACATCTAAAAACGCTGCAGAAACGCGAATGATCAAAACACGAAGAGATATATGTTGCACCTTGTGTCTTTCTGCATCCACGCTTTGCAATACTTGCAAAAACAGGAAGCGAAAAAAGAACAATAAAAGTGATTTTATCACACGCAACAAAAAATTTCAATGTTACACACTAAACTTTTTAACACCCTTAAAGGTGCTAAAAGGGTGCACTCAACATTTTGCACCCTGTTTGCACCTCCTAAGGACTAAAACATTGCTCCGGCACCCAATCATGAGGGTGCCACATATTAAGGGGTGTAAATCTTAACATTTTTACACCCTTTAAGGTGCAAGGAGGGTGTCCTGAACATTTTGCACCCTTTTTGCACCTTTCAAGCACCCAAATATTGCTCGGGCACCCCACCTCGAGGGTGCCGAAATTCAGGGGTGTAATCAACAGTTTCATAGGGTGCTACGACCGTTACAGGGGTGCTAAAAAGTATTTCTTCTCGATTGGGGTGTTACCACGGCACCTTATCGTTAGGGTGCCTAAAAGAACGGTGTGTGAATGCAAGCATGCAAAATTGCACAAAAACAGGCTGAATGTTTAAACCGCACATTGCACTATTTCACCGCCCGTTGAGAGAATAAATATGAACTCTCCACATAGACCAGGGGAAAGGCTCTAAAATTGCTGTTCGTAAATTGAACAAAACGTGCTGAATGTTTAAATTCCACTCTGCACTAATCTACTGCTTCGAGTGTATCACAAGGTTCGTTTCGATGTCTGGGTTACAAAAGGCTACAAAATGCCTCTTGTAGTCCTATAAATAAAACTTTTACGCGAGGCATCGGGTCCTCAACGAAATCGAATTTACCTAAGAATTTGTTCCCGTATTATTATGCCCCGGGCAAAAATTCCAACAAGACTTTCTTGTTGGGCTCACAGCACGCCTGTGGGGCCAATACGAAGTTCTGTCGGCACTCTATCGTTCCAATAGCCTAGTCTTCCAACAGGGAGTTTAACCTTGATGGCGTTTGTGGGGCCAATAAGAAGCTCTGTCGGCACTCTATCGTCCCAACAGCGTAGTCTTCCAACAGGGAGTTTAACCGTGATGGCGTTTACCGGCTCGCCAACACGATAAGTCAACGCCAACAGACGCCTCGTTCGTAATCAGCGGCGCGAGCGCGCCATCAGACAGAACCGACAGACGCCCTGAAGGTGGTTTTTAGGGCCTAAACAGCAGCGTCTATGTCTGGCATAGACGCTAGACGTCAACGTTTGTGTTCTGAATTTTCCCTTCAGTAAGTAACAGTCAGACGGACGATAACATAACTATGTGAAGATATGCTTTGGCTCGTACCACGGCAAGCGCAATCGTTTGTGGCTGCAGCCTCGGTTGCTCTTCGTCCACAACAAACTGAATCGGCTGTACAGCTTTCTTCGAGGGCGTGTATGCAGGGGTTCTATCTTCCTTTTTTGCGCAGGCCGACGGGGGCGGTCGTGTAAAATCATTTTCGCTCGTCGCTTCCGTAGGGTTGCCACCTTCCTGGTTTTGGACCGGCCCGACCGGTTTTTTAAACAGCGGGCCGGTTGCCGGTCCATATCTAAAACCAGTCGTCATCAGCCGGTTTTTTGGCTTTTGTGCCGTGATTATGCCCGTTTTGGCGTTTTATAAGCGTCAATTCAACAACTAAGACGATAAATACGTGTCGACAAGCATAGGCGTGCGCACAGGGGGGGCAGGGGGGGCGAAGGGGGCGCCAAATTTGCCCCATGCCTGCCTTGCCGATGTAACACATGAAAGTAAAATTTCTGCTCAGAAATATTTTGTGTGTGTTGCAATTCCATCACATTGAAATAAAAATTTTATAACCATCCCTCTTTGCACTGCGTTCGCACCGCAAGGCCTTCAGTGAGAAGAGGTCGGGAGTTGCTCTGGGGGGGGGGGGGGGGGCGCAGCGGTAAGACTTTGCCCCCCCCAAATTGAGAACTCTGCGCACGCCTATGTCGACAAGCTGCGCAAAGACACGCGAGCAGAGAAAATACGCGGGCGAGCGCGCTGCCTCAGATGGAGGGGGACCTAAGGGAAGAACAAAATAACGAAATTCTACCGCCGCGGTCAGCAATTGCGGTTACTTTTCAGTGAAGCACATGCAGAGCGATTAACCAAGCTCTCAATAACTTTCAGTACAAACGTTATGTTGATTTCTCTCTAAGAAAACACTACAATAAATGGCACTGCATGTTAAAAAACATGGCGTCTTTTTTCAACACAATCCCCCCTCCCCCCCCCCTCCCCCCCCCGGAAGGCCCGTTTTTTTTTTCGGGGAAAGGTTGTAACCCTACGCTGCTGTTCTGCCTACCTGCTTGCTGTACCTATTACGTCGCCGTCACCGCAAATCCCCACTTGTTACAAACTCAGAGGTTTTCGCACTGTTAGCAGTCGTTTTACACGATGGGTTTGATGCGCCTGACATGCCAGGAGTGACATCGCTTGTAGTATTAGAGCGACGTTGCTTGTCTGCAAGACGGTGCCGGTCAAACAAGCGTTATCAACGCCATAATTCTAACGGCACATTCCATTTATTTCGTGGCTGCCGTGGCTTGCGCAGAAAAGGTCGGGTTGACTGCGATAGCTTTGCTTGAGTCAAATAATGGAGCTTTGGCTCAATCGCTTGCAGCGCTAGCAATGCGGCCTCGTCTGCAAGACCGGTGCGTGAGAAACAAGCGTTAGGACAGCCAGAATTTCAAAAATGCAGCATAAACTAGACCATCGTTAAAGGAGGCGACGACTAGATACAAGCAACAATATTCGTTGACAACTTACGTAAGTATAGAGTTGTTTTAGGCGCCTTGAACACGCCCGCCGACATAGCTGTTTGTTAACGCGTCCGTTTACTGTTTTGTAGGTCAATTGTTCGATTCCTCGTCGAACGTTTTTTTTTTCTTTTTTCTTTTTTTTTTTACGTGAGGGTTTCATTAGCTCCTTTTTTAACGACCAGGGTAAGCACCTGTTCCTTGCTTTCTATCACGCCGACATTTACCGCCCTCTTCCTAAACCCAAAGTAGCTCGTTTTCTCGCACGTTCTCTCTTGAGAAGCCCGCCGTGAAAACAAAACCAAAACAAACGTCAAACCTCTTTACAATATCAGTATATATGTCAATTACTTTATGTGTATTCACTTTTTGTGTTTAAAAACCTTAAATTTAAGTTATAAACACATTTCAGACTTTGAAAGCAGAAAGATAATTACCAACATTACAGTAGTAACACAATTTTCGTCAAACATAGAGGTGCTGCATTTGAAGTCTGGCAACTATCTCTCACTTTTGTGTGTGTTTTTTCATGGCGTTTTGTGCCGAGTGGTTGGTGGCGTGATTTAATCTGTTTTATCTATTTCAAGCTTAAATCATAGTTATAGAAGCTTTATGGGTGATGTCTACCCTTCTAACCTACGCGTGTGTTGAACATGGGGACCCCGGAAGAACGATCATCGCCGGATAAAATACTGCGCGTCAAAAGTGGATGACATTGCTTCAGAACAAAGCGTGTTCGTGTGTCCGCGAGATGAAGACGACAGTGAAGGAGAATTTTACGTTGGAAACATCGTTTTTGCTCGGGTAAGTACGCATTTTTTATTATTCTGTATTTGGTTGGAATGAGTTCTGGTGTTTATGGGTCAGTAATTCGCTAGACCCCCATCTCGTTTGCTCTGAGAGCCTACGTGAGTTAGTATACTTGTTTGGCGCCCAGTCCACCGTTTCCGCAGAAGTCGGCATCAATTTACGCTGAAGCTAGACCTTGGCTACGATGCTCGCGCTATGGTACACGGCTGCTAATAATTTCACATCACGCAACGCTCTTTAACACCGGGGCGTTTGTTTATGTGTCTCTCAAACAGTGCCTTTGCGGTTGCAGATCGCAGTCGCAATTTCGCGTGAGTGGCACAACGCTGTGATTAGTCCTCCCTCGTGAATACCCGCGGTATACCAAGAAATAACATGAACAGGAGGTTCCCTGGAAGTGCATGTGAAAACGCGTACACGTGATTCTATGGCTGGCGTCTCGTAGGTGTTGTGAAATCTCTCCCCCACCCCTTCACGAATTCCGTGCAGTGCGCTTCGCAGCTATTGCGCTCGCGAGACCGGCGACCGTACGCCTCGCGGTCTTCGGGCCGCGATGTGTGCTGTTCTCGTGAAGCTCGACAACAGCGAAATTGCCGTACTCGCTCGCCAACGCGCCCCGACAGCGTACGCGTCGACCGGGTGCTGACGGAGTTGTGCTGGAAGAAAAGCAGGCAAGAGATGAGGGCGCACGAGGTGTAGTTAAACATGAGAATTTACAAAGTGCAAGGTGGAGAAAATAGTATGCAAGGGCCGGAAACGGTGAGAGAGTTCGGGCCGCGTGCCAGCGAGCGAGTGCGGTAATTTACGTTGCCGAGTTTCACGAGTCCGGCACGAATATGACGACGCCCGTCTGAGAGTTCATAGAGGTATAGAATTCACATACGTGCAAATTGAAGGTGAAATGCGCGCATGTGGCCTCGCAGGGAGTTAGCATAGTCTCGGGGTAGTGGGGGAGATTTCACAACGCCTACGAGGCGCCTGCCGATTCTGTCAGAGTAGCTCTCGTGAAGTCTGGGGCTTGATATCAGAGGCATATGTATTGTTTAAATTAGTGCAGAAAATTGAGCCAATTCGCAAGTTCTCATTTTCGCAAAACCGCAGGCCATACAGAGACTAACAAAAAAGCTGTAGGCACTCACTCAACTCGATTTATATTGGAGAATTGAACGTGCAGATACAAGTCAGACATTGAAATGGAGGAGCCTCAACTATCACACACCAGTTCCGATTGAAAGCAAGGGATACAGATGAGCTGCTAGCATGCGTTCCATGCAAATTAGCTCAGTAGCTAGCTTTGCATATATCATGCATACCCCACTCACAGTACCTGCGGGTCTAATAAATACATTCTTACTGTGACCTAAATTTCACTTGGGGTGTTCCGGGAATGTTCTTATTAGTGCCTTGGAGGTTACTGTCTTTAAACGATTAAAAATCTACTTGATGTAAGCATTCGTGCTTTGTGTGTGCTCTTCTTGTATTTCAACAAGTGTCAGCACACTCACAGATTATGCACCTGCAGGTGCTGCTGCTGGCTGTCCTGGGTCAGCTGCCTTCCAGTCCAGTTTCAAAGGCTTTGCCAGGGCCTCCCTTGGCCAACCGACACTGCACCTGCTGTACCCAAGTACTGCCTGGCCTTTCGTTGGTGCTCCGTACGCTTTGCCGCCAGGAATGGTCATTCATCCATCATCTGGCCGCTTGGACCACCCGTTCAGAAGTCAGCGCATTTGCTCGACACATCGGTCCAGGCACTGCTGCCATATCGGTGCACCCACCGATTATGTATTTTCAGGTTAGTTATTGCATGTTGTGGAACTTGCCATGATGTATACCTGTTAGCAGTGCTGTGGCCTCTGATTATTTGAAACATTTTCATGAAGCAGTGCTGTGCGTATGGAGCGTGTCATTGCTTAGCAGAGATATTGAAGAGAATCTGGGGCTGACGACTGAAGGGCAAGAAGAGAAATTGAACTGACTTTGAAGCAAGTATTCGTATGTAATCAAGCCAAGCAAACATTTAGGATCTTTCGATATGGTTTTAAACTTGCAATACAAACTGGTCTACTTCAGATCATACTGGTAATAATCATACTATACCGAAAAGTACATCCCGCAGTCTGTAGAATTCTGACAGCGCTTTTTTCGCAGTCTCTCATGACAGGCACTAATCTCAATGGTTGGAAGATAGTCGAGGTAGCACCAGTCTTTAAATCAGGAGACGGTACTTCACCATTAAATTTCCCTAACAAGCACCATATGCAAGGTCAGGAAACATTTCATCCACTCTCAGGTCGCTAATTATTTATAAAATCACAATATCACATTCGAGTATCACCACGGTTTTCACAATGGTTACTTGAGAAACACAACTTTCAGGATTTGTTCACGATCTACATTGATCCATTGACACAGGCTTACAAACTGCGGTAGTTTTTCTCGATTTTTCTAAAGCATTCAATCGCATTGCACACCACAGACTACTTCTCAAACTTCACCCTAATGTCCTCACTTGAGCAAAAGATTTTCATTCTTCTCAAATGCAGTTTACTTCTAATAACTATATACTTCTTTTGCTCGTGCCACTTTGTTGTCCCCCCAGGCAGGTTGCTTGGTCTATCTTCCATGTTGCATATCCTCCCATGTAAGTCTATTTGCAGATGATGTTGTAATTTATCACACAATTTCTTTCAACTACTACCGTCAATGCTTTCAATCTGATATTAGCACAATTAACTCCTGGTGCTGCAAATGGCTAATGTCGCTTATCTCTAAAACAAAGTGCATGACTTTAACGGTGGCAAGTCTCGGATTGTAAATACTTACTTCATTAACAACAGCCTGATTACCTCTTGAGACAAAGGTGTTTTGGTAGGCCGGTAGGGGAGGGGGGATTGCATGGTGGATTTCAAAAGGTACATCGATTGGGAAAATAAGACGTGTGATTAATATTTTCATTTGCACTCCAAAACTCGCTTTATTTCATATGTTTAACCCACTGCCGTGGCTAGGGTGGTGTGCTGTGGAGGCGAATGTCGGTTAGATACCGCTTGGTGTAGCCGCTTTTCAGATGGAGGCAACACGTAAAGACGCCCGTGTTTGGAGATTTCGATGCGCACAAAAATACCCAGATGGTCAAAATTAATGCGAAGCCTTCCCCTACAGTGCTCCCCATATCCCAAGTGTAGCTTTGGCGTGTTAAACCACCGTTTTTTTTTTTTCATGTTTTTGGTATAGTACCAGCTGCTGTAGCAGGTGCAACTTAAAGGTAAAATTATACATAATGTTTCCAAGAGCTAAATATAAAGGCCATATTGAAGTGCGTTTATGGGTCTATCTCATAGCAGTAGTGAAAGGTTATATACTCTGGTGCAGGTTAAGAACGCCAATGGCTCATGTGGTGTAGTCCAGTGTTTGACGGAATGCCGTGTAGGCAGGTAGAAGCATTATTGCAGTGATGAAACGTAGGTCACTGACCAAGTCAAGAAAGCCATTTAACGGTTTGTTGCTTGTTCACGGTGAGCATGTGTCGTGGAAAACGAAGCTATATATTGGGCATTACGCGGCGCAATGAGTTTTCATAGATATGGTGCAGATTGCCATCCATTATGTTGATAATGTTGGGCGTCGTCTGAACAATGAGGGACTCGAGCAGTAATCGAGAAGATAGATTGCACTCAGTTGTCAGTAATTTTGTCTTGTTCCAGTCGACCACGTGTCCCGTCCTCTCACGGTGCTCTGCCAGTGGACTTGTTTTTGCATGGCCCTTGTTCACTTCGTTCCAGTGCTGCATTAATCTTCTGTGCAGATTGCCCGTTTCGCCAATGTACACTGATTTGCATTCAGCGCATGGAATCTAATAAACAATACCCGGAAGCTTGGAGCGTGAGAGGGGGTCTCTCACGCTGACAATGTCAGAACGCAGTTTGCTAGTGGGCACATGCACAATGTATGCACTGCGTGTCTTGAAAATGTGTGCGAGAGTTTCACCGATGTGTGGGACGTAGGTAATTGCTGCACGTTTTGATGCAGTCGTTGTCCTGAATATAATGCCTAAAGCATTATATTCAGAAAGAAGCGAAGAGGGCGACTAGCAAGAATCCACATTGACATTAGCAGGCAGAAGCGTCCACAAGGCCTGTGTCAAAACGTGCTGCAATTCTCGTCCTACACATCAATCAAACTTTCGCACGCATTTTCAAGAAACACATTGTGCACATCGTGCAGGTGCCCACTAGCAAGCTATGTTCTGACATTGTCAGCGTGAAAGACCCCCTCTCACGCTTCAAGCTTACAGGTGTTGTTTATGTTTTGAACAAAAAAAGTGCCATTTAAACGTGACACCTCCTTCCTTGCCGATTTCTGATGCCTGATTGTTCAGTTTGTGGGGATACGTTTAGCAGATTGCTCACATGTCTAACCTGTATTTGTGCTTGAGCAGTCAAACGCTGATGTTAGCAGTGAAGTAGGTGAAAATTGTACTTTGATTGTAGTTGTGTGCAGATTACCTACATTGTGTTAATTCGTAGAAAAGCAAAATTGAGGTAACCCTGCTAACTGTTCCGCATTGCAGCATTTTATTATGCGAACGTTAAGGAGTTCAGCTGCTTGTTAAAGGTGAAATAAACAGTGGTACAAAAAGAAGAGCATCTACTAAACAGAAATATCTTCACAATCGCAGGATGCCAACGGTCCGCCTACCAACTTGTGTCCTGCATCGTTTCTGCTGGCTGGAGCGGTTCATGGAGCATTTTCCAGCTTCTCAAAGTTTGTGGTCAAGCGCTCCTCCAAGTGAAAGATGCCGCAGAGGGATCTTTTGTTTTAATGCCACAATTTCACGTGCTCAGCAGCAAATTTACTCGTAAGGCTTTTTAAATATTCATCACCCAAGGGGGCATGTTACCTTCGTCTTCGGTGGAATGTGTCTGCACTCAGGTTATTTGTGACAGAAACAAGTGGACCACGTCATGAGAGTCATTGAGGCCTTGTTGATTGTGCATGCTTCTGAAATGACATTTTCATTAAGCTGAATACTTTCCACATATTACGATTTGTGAACAAATTATGGTAAAAGTCATGATTATTTGTACTACACTGCAGGAAGGAAACGCCAACATACGTTTTAAGCACCTCTGATATTTCAGATCGTTGGCTGGTGAGCAATAAAACAAAACTGAAATTTTTTTAAAGTAAAATCAAATATTCGTTGTCACCAGTGCATGACCATAGTAAAAGCTATCTAGTCACCAAATTTAGAATTAGACACGAAATGCCAAGAAAAATAGGGAAATAAACTAGACAGCTGGCTACAATAAACCAATTCGTAAAATTCCTCAATGTCTATCAAGTGATGATTCAGGCGGGTTAGTTAAGATGTCAGTGGGTTTACACACCCAACTTGCAGGGAAGCACATGAGCTCCCAATATTAACATGTTTTTAGTGAAGACCGTCTTCCTTCATTAAGCTGCTTTGCACATTGATGCCAGTCTGATAAATGTCCTGAATTTTTGTTATGATCAAGCTTTGTATGGGAACCATATATTTTTATATGATGTCGCTGTGTATTTCTGAAACTGTATCTAGTCACTAATTCCAATTTGTCGTGGTCAGGTTTTTTCAACTGATTCGTAGCTTTTTTAACAATTATGGTATATTTTGTGTGCCTAAAGGAATGCCTCATTGCACGTTTAGCCTATGTAGTGTTGAAAGCGGACATTTTGCTTCAAAGTGGAATGTCGGGCTAGCAACAAGGTACTTCGCGTGCTGCTCACTTTCATTCATGCCATTATTTTTTATATTATCATTTAAAATTAAAAGCCAACCAATTTGCTGTCGTTTTAATTTTGTCACCTACTTTATACTTTCTTTTTTTTTCAACTTTGTGTAAGGATTGACTATCCATATTTTTATGATACCAAGGCGTTGGACTGGGCTAGCTGGTACATGTTTGAATGGATGAAAAACCATAGGAAAACCCAGGACACAGAAGAGAACGACGGGACAAACTTATGCCGTCATTCTGTTTTAACTGTTTCCTGTGTTTACCACTGGTTTTTTATGCATTCAAACATTTTTTATGAGTTTGTTGAACAGTGATTAGTTTAGGTGTGTTCAAACAATTGTTGGCTGCGAAAGCTCCCTGTAGCATTTGTATAAGTGCTCTCTGCTTTTTTTTTTGAGCCAATACCCCACCACCAGTCTTCATGAGGTGGTCTTTTGTAGAAATAAGTTGAAATAAATATTTGTTTGCATTGCTTTACATGTTTTGAAAGAATTTCTTGTTCATTCTTGTTTCATTCAACCCCGTTTCAGAATCCTGCTTAAGGCATTTCCTCTGTTATTTTTTTTCAGAACCAGGAAGGGTGCTCATCCTCGGTTCTTGCTCAAGCAGCAGTATCCATACTTCACACGTGAGCTCTGAACACACAGTAATTATGGTATGAAACATTCTACCAGTATAAGCCTGCTTTGTAGACGTCATTGTAGATGTCAAAGCTCTTGACAGTGTAGTCCAATGTCTGGTGTAACGGGCAATGTCTACAACTTGTAAAAATTAATTTTGTGGCTATAATGTTTGTGATTATTTTAAAATGCACGTCAACTACTATTTAGAATCGCTGTCTAAATTGGCAGCCATTTTCCTGGTGGATACAGAAAGTGAAAAAGCGCATGTGTAGAGATTTCAGTGCACCTTAAATGTCCCAAATTTGCTAAAGCTAATCCAAAGCCCTCCTTGTGGTGCACTTCATATCCCATGTACAGTTTTGCATAAAAACAGCTAAAAATTTATGATCAATTTAAACTTATTTTAATGTTTTTAAATGCAAATATTCTCAGTTTAAGCTGCCATATTTAGAGTAAAATATTTTGTAACAATTATATAGCTACCAAAGGTTTACAGAAAAGCTTTTTGCTTTTGGTTGTGCACCTTCTTATCAAAAGAAAAATGTTGTTAAGAAAGGCAGAAGAAACCCAACTATGGAAATTAGCAAACCCTAAAGCTGCGGATAGAATGAATGTTTTGTAGAGAATCTTTTGCTGATTTCAATTCTAGTCAACTCTAAAAAAGTCTATCGACGTAGAATGCTTACCGTGAGGCACCTCGTGATACTAGCCAAAACTAATGGGCCCTGGCTGTTGGCTTTTCATTTGCAACAGTGACAAATGACCCCACATCCACCGGCAGGGACATAATGCAAGGCACCATGTACAAGCTAGCCTCATGATAAAATAATGTTTTCTGAACAATGGCATTACATTTCAACCATGGGCTTCACCAGGGAACTTGTATGCATTGTTCTGTGATGTTTGCAGTTCTTGTTATTGCTATGTGGGGTCATTTAGTCTAAAGGTATGTTTATAAAACTCCAAATACCACCAAACCTTGCAAGTGCTGTACCATATGAATATTTTTCCGTAAAGCAAAAACAATAATGCAAACGAAAATAAATGGCTTGGGTACCCAACTTTTATAAGTAGATTATGAGCCGCAGTACGGAGGGAACTATATTATGAGCCGCATTACGGAGGAAACTATACATTTTGCATTTGGTCTTCCTTGATATTGAACCTTCCTGCTCAGCTCAAGAATAAGGCACTAAACATTGCAGGTAGCTACCTTGATTGGAAGTTTGATGCAATACTAAGAAGCCAAGGGTTTTAAGGTTCAAGGAAGTTTTGTGTGGTTGAAGTGTTGCACACCTAATTGCTTTCACTGCACAGCATGGTTAGGCTCTGCAGTGAATCTCGAAGGATGTGTACTGCAGTTCGGCAAAGTGAACATATAATTGGTTTTTTACGAAGTTTTGGGTAATAAACTACCTCTAAAGTTATAACTGTACTGAGATGTGGCTCCTGACTTTTTAAATTGATGTTTTAACAATCGGTGACACAAGTTCAAGGAAATTATCAGCTGATGTTGAGCTTCAATGGAATGTCTCACAGAACCGAGCTTGGAAAGCACGAATGTTTCATACCATAATCGTGTGTGATATTGTGCAATATGTGGTCTCACACCTGCTGCACCTGTGAACCGAGGATGACGCACCCGTTTTGTACCCCTTTAGGTGGGTGCTTTTGCAGAAGATGCTCCTACAGATTGGGGTGCTAAGTAGCACCCTAGGATACTTTTAGGCGGACAAGGGTGTTTATAAGGCACCTGTCTTCTGGGGTGCTTCACAGAGGGTGCTCCTGCGGCGACAAAATCCAAGCACCCTAAAGGGCGTAAAATATTCAGTTTTTAGGGTGCTCCTGCGGCGACAAGCTGAAGCACCCTTTTGGGCGTAAAAATTTTTAGTGTGTACGAAGGAAGACAAAAGAGCGTGGTCCAGCGTACAAAAATTTATTTTTTCGCGCTGCGATGTGCAGCACACGGAGAAAACAGAATATTTACACGTAGCCAAGAACGAAGCAAAGCTTTTCTGAACGCAGCGAGCTAGCGATCTCCTGCTCTACAAAAGACTAGAATGAAACACAAACGTCGAAGAAGCAGTCCGCAGTGTGACGTGCACAGATGAACGCCGATAAAGTGAGTTGCGCGGCGTTTGCTATGCATGCATTACTCTCAGAACGTTATTAATTTCAGATCCATGGAAATAGCATCGAGAACATAGTCGAAGAAACAAAAAATCAAGTTAGCCACAAGGTGGGACCCTTTCCATATCAAACAATATTGCCCGGCGGGACGTACGACAGGCATAGCAAATGGGCGCTCCGGTTGAAACGCCAGATAAGAAACCGGAATCGGCCACGCGCGGTTACAAAACAAACAAAACGAACCCTAAGGGATAATTCGCGGAAATATGAAAAGTAAAAGCACAAGGACGTCCCAAAGCTTTTTTACACGCGAGCCTGAGCGCAAGTAATACACGTTTGCAAACAGGTAATGAAGCACCGCTACAACTGGACTTATATGACAAAAATCCGGGTTTAAGTTAGCCTTGTACAATTCTAGGTCCACGGTGCTCTCAAAATGGTACATTGCTTTTTACATCCTCACACACAGTGCATTACCACACACTGTCGCACACTTATAATCGAAGCTGAAATCTCCCGTTGCTTGCCTTGGAATGGCGCGCCTCCAATTCTCATGCAGCTGCCCGTCGCTCGGTCAACAAAACAAGGAAACATTTTCTGTGGTATCGTTGTACAAGGATGACATCCCGGGACGCAACACATGTTTGGCATCGTCGTTGCACTACTTCAGTCGCATCACGAGAGCGCGATATGCACGTTACATTTTTTTCCCGCACGAAACAAACACAACTCGCCGCGGCTCCGCCGTTCGAGCCAGCGCAACGCCGCCCGAGGAGTGACCTCAGTGAGAGGGTGGCGCCACCGCGCGGCGGCCAAACGCAGCATATGAAGCTCTCCAATTGAGTTACGGAGCAGTTTCGTGACCAGTACAGCATTGAAAGACTCTGGTATAACGTTGCTTTGTATGCTGCACGGCTGTTAGCTGGAGAAATTTATGGCCTAACGTTGCACTTTGAGGTTTCACACTTTGAACAGGCAGCCCCTAAACAGTTACCACTGTACGTCAAGCAGCAGATACGATTTCATGCCGGAGACTCCAAACCCTAATATTAGGCTTACGGATCGCATGCGCGAGAGTTGCTGCGGTTATTTTTGAAATGTGGTACACACCTCCAGATTAGCACATAATCGCCGCATGGGATTGGCCGACCAAAGAAACCATCACGACAGAGCTGCACGTTCAACTATCGTCGTCGTTACACGGGGTGCATAATTTTTTAATAGCGCAATCATATTTATTGAGCCACTTTCCGGATACATTACCTAAAAAATAGTAGGGGTGATCATTTGTGGTCACTTTAAATATTGTTATGAACTTTCTAAAAGAAGCATGTTGTTTGTCTTTGCCATTGTGAAAATTTAAGGTATATAAATGCAGCCATCCTCTGTTAGAACACGTAACCAAGTAACCGGGTTTGTCGGAGATTATTATCTACCATATATTTTGAGTTTGTCTGCTGTGCTTGAAAGCAGGCTGTGGACAGTTTTCAGGCGGACGTTCTGCAGCACAGCTTAGTGTATTTGGAAAGACAATGCATAAAACCGGTACCAATGAGTAAAATTGAAAGAAAAGAAGGAAACGTGGCGCTAAACTAGACATTGAACGAAGAAGACAAGGTAAGGCAGATACAGGCGCCAACGTCCAACTGTTTATTCAAAGGAAACCACACGATTTTAAGCATGACTTCTTTAAACACAAGCAACAACCAATAAAAACAACCAAGGTATAATCATGATAACAAGTGTAGAAGTTGGTGGCAATGGCTGGAATGAATAAGTAACACCGCTGATGGTATGACAACATATCTACTCCTGTCTCAAGAGCAATCAAGACGCTCCTAATGCGCGTGCATGCATTCCAGGAGCAGACCAAACTGAAAAGAAGGGCAACAGCACGTGCTAAACTATACGCTGGGATTTAACAATGTCATTTCTTTGTCACTTAACGCTAGTGACAACGTGCTGACGAACTTGTCGACAGCTCTTTTGATAAAAACTGCCCCAAAAACCTCCCTTTCCGTTTTGTTTCTGGCTCTCTTCAGAAAGATCGTCTTATCCAGGAGTGGCTCACAACGACAGCGCTTGCAGTGGTCTGCGAGGTGCCCGCCCAAGTTGCTGCAGACAGCCAACCGGTATTTTCTCGCACGTCAGTTGAAGTAACGTCCAGCTTCGCCAATACACACCCTTTCGCATTTTAAAGGGACCCTGCAACACATTTGATAAACGCTTTCCCTCTTTCCTGCGTGTCTGGAAGCACTGTGAAAGCTAAAGTTATCGCCAGCACGGAGCGGCACTGCGCGATTTTCTCGCCGCACCGGATACGCCTTTTGTTTCTGCTTTGTTTTTGTGGCTTTATTTTAAAGTTGCTGTCTAAAATCGTTCAGTACTGCAACTGAAGAAAAACCAGCGAAAAGCCGCCACATGGCCTCAGTGACGTAGTTCGGGTCGTCGACGAACGTCAAGACCGGGAAAGAGAGAAAAATCTTTTGAGCGAGTTTCCGGGTTATGTGATGAGCATACAGCAGTAATGTTTGATGAGGTACTTTGCGACCCCCTACTCTAAGTGCTGGGTGTGTTGGGTGACGATGTTCTGCAGGCATTTACGATTTCAAAAAATGTTTAAAAAAGTGCTGCAGGTACCCTTTAAGCGGATACTGTCAATGACGTTTTTAACACACTCAGTGTAGAGCGTAGCGTGCCTCTTTAAGCCTGGCTCCGATGGCTCATAGGCCATCATAGGGCCAACTTTATCTAGCTTGAATGGGGCGGAACACACAACACGCACATTATGCCTGGCTGCGACCTTCTTGACGTTGTGCGAAAGCGTGTGTGCATACACAGGTTTGAATTGGCATGTGTACATACACAGATTCTGCACAAGCAAGCTTGTGTACATACACAGGCTTGTGCGAAAGCTTGTGTACATACACAGGTGTTCGCACATCGTCAAGAAAGTCGCAGCCAGGTATAATATGCGTGTTGTGTGTTGTCCTGCCCCGTGATCATCCTGGTGTGATATTTCGCGCAGAATACTATCACCACGTCCTTAAAGTACTGCCTAGAATTCTAATAGTAGTGTTAGGGTAACCGTTCGTTTGCGTGACTTTCCTATAAAAAATCAAGTTGGTTGGCAAAACAGCAATGGAACTCGCAGTGGCTAGGCTATCAACCGGAATTCCGAGCACGAGGTGCGTGAGGTGTAAAATTACCCTTTTTTCATCCTAACAGTCACCAGTAAATCATCCAAGTTTTAACCTGCCTTTTGGAGTGGCATGTTTTACAAACACAAATACGTCAAGATCTGAAAATTCAATGATGGAACCAACATATACATATACACACGCGGATTTTGTATGCAATTCTGGATTACACTAGAGAAAGGCGAAGCAGTGAAGGTGCAGGCCTTCATATCTGGAATGTTGAGATTATTGTTTACACCGTAATAAATAGAAATGGTAATGTAGTGTTTTTGCTTTTTACATGCATAATGGGTAATATTGTTGGGCAACCAAAAACTTAGACGGAGAAAATGTTAACCTCTTAATAGCACACTTTTCCAACCTCGCACGAGACATACATTTTGTTGCAGTACATTGAAAAGGAATTTTTAGAATCCCCCAGGCAAAATAATGCTAATCTTCTGCCTATGAATGTACCTCAAACCGAAGTTTCGGAAGCTTGACGCTGCAGCAGAAAACGAAAGGCAGATATCTGGATATTGTTTAAATTCAACTGTGATTATTAAGAATCAGCTGAGGTGAGTGCCTTTTCGTCCACTAGGAGACATTTCTGTGAAGGTCGTAGCCATGATGCAAGTACAAAGGCCACCATTTTTGGGTAGGAATCAAGGGTTGACTGAAGGTAATGCCTTAGGGACATTTTGAGAGTCGCGTGATCCGGATCAGCCATTTTGGTAAATTAGGTTTCTCCGAAACAAATGTCCGACTCAGGCAATTCTCTCGGAAAATATTACGTGAGTACAAAGGCTGAATAAAATATTTTCATCTTGCAGACCTTAGTTTCCAGGTGCAGTTTAACGATTTCACCCTGTTTGCTCTTTCTGCCGTTGGAGAGTATTCCTGTTACTGAATAAACTTTGCACGGCTCTTGGTTGTGCTCCGGTATCCTGTCGGTGACATATGACGAAGGCTGCTCACTGCAAAGTACTGGCATCGTGTGGCAAGACCCGAAAACGCCATTCTTTATAGCCGGTACGAAAATATGCCAAAGTTGGAAAGCCACCAACGACTCATATCGTGCAGTGCCTGAGTGGTCCAGTCGTTAAGACCGCACTGTATTTCATGGGATGCAAGAAGGTTCCCGGTGTCACCTTCCCATTGGACCACAGATATTCGTAGGACGTCCGTGTTACAGCTGAACGTCCGAGTACCACGCTCGACGTCTGACGGACGTACTTCGGGTGTATTTTTCTGGGAAACGTGAACGTCCGTTCAATTTGGTGCGAAAGACGTCCGAGCTACGTTTGAGCATGGACGTTTACTATGGTCCCACCAATAAAGACCGCTGGGCGCCATTCGTACGTCTGTATGGTTGAAGTAATATTCCTTGATCATGTTTTAAGTGCAATGCACTTCTTAAGCGACCCTGAACCTGCGTCCACCGGCGATGTCCGCGCACGTGGAGATGGGCGCGCGCAGCCTGGCGGCTGACATGGCACATACCCACGTGGGGGATTGGCCAGGAATCTCCTCGTCTTCCTTGGCAACGGGGGGAGATGGGCGCGCGCTGCCTGGCCGCTGACATGGCACATACCCACGTGGGGGATTGGCCAAGAATCGGGCGTGAGAAGGGCTAATGCACCCGCTTAAAGGAGTACTGACACGAAATTTCAAAGCTGAGATCCGCTCTAGCAATCAAGTACAACGACAACACAAATAGGTGTCTCTGAATAAATGCATCTTTCTTTCTTTGTAGTTGTGTGTGTGTGTGTGTGATCTCTCTTTCGCGAACATTACCGAACCGCGCAAATTCAACTCGTGCATTCGCACTTTCACATTCTTCCCCTCGGGGAAATGCGGGGAAGTTTGTAACTTATCGTAATTAACCTCGAGTTAATTACGTTATCTATATTCGTGCTGCCTGCAGCGGGAGGAAAACAAATTGTCAGCTTAGAAAGCAATTGTAATAGCTGCAACCCTCGCACCTTTCTCGCTCGCGCACAAATAACTCGTTGCGGCCTGAACGAGTCAAGTTTAGGTAGTTATGTTCGAATTCAAAAAAAAGAAAGCCAGCAGATCCCGTAAAGTTTCGTAAAAACTGTTGGGTTTACATACAATGTTGTATTGTTTTACTTGTGGCTAATTAGGCGAAACTATATTTTTTCTGTAACTAAAGTTTTTCATTGTTTTTCTTTTGTGCGATGCAAACCCAACACTGGTCAAGCCACGTCCAGCCGCATAGCCAATAGCCATTCGCTTTTGTGTGCGAGTTGCGAAGCGCCAACGAACTTCGATTATCTTAGAGAAGAAACCCTGCTACTTTCTTCTAGACACCTGTTTGCGTCCTCAGCGAAAGGTAAGACATATTGATAAGCGCCGGTGAGTGGGGAGGGGACGGAGAAATCGTCTTTAGCTTACCGTGTACTGCAAACGCCGTACGCTGTGCCTAAGTTAGGCATAACTGGCTTAGCGCATTTTGAATGACAGTGTAAAAACCCGCTCAGGGAATCATCTTTTCTTCGCAAACATAGGCGCTATAAATTAGTTATACCATTTCCTAAAAGCTATCAGTGGTACCTTCAGGTACTCTCGTTGAAAGAGGACGTCGTCGAGTATGCCCGCGTTCGCATTCAGCCCGGCGGTACCTACGACGTGGTGTGCGCAGTGGCTACTTTTACGTTCCCTTAAGTTTACGCAAGGGGTTATTAGAATTTTTACTGTGTGAGCTCGTTGTAGAGGTGCGTTATGCATTGGCCTTTAGGTGAAATTGTAGGCACGGTGTAACAAAACGTGTAAAAAGCCGTACGGTGCGTTTTAGGGGGTGGGGGGGGGGGTGATTTCACGACCCCAGAAGAGAGGACGCGGCCATAGTGTTTACATAGTGTGGCTTATGCCGGTGAACGCGGCGAAGAAAACGCATTTTGCTGACGTGAGCATAAAGCGTTTACTAATAAATATGCCGTGCTTGCTGTATGCGCTTGTAGACGCACGTATATGTCAATACTAGCCGCGGTGGCTGAGTGGCTAGGACGTAGTGCTGCTGAGTCCAAGGACGCGGGTTCGATTTTCGGCCGCGGCGGCCGCTTTTCTAATGAAGCCGAAGAGAAAACGACCATGTGTACGACATGTAGGCGCACGTTAAAGATAACCAGGCGGTCAAAATTAATCCGGCGCCCTCCACTACGGCGCGCACACCTCATAATTGATAGACGCCGTCAAAGCGGATAGGTGAAAACGTATGTTTATATTGTAGGATATTCGGCGGGAATAGAACAGCTTTGCTCGATGCAACCGAGGTAAGCAGTTTTTCTTTTTTTTAAATTAGGCTAGGTCTTTGTTCTGCAGTACCCTATCCGCAAACTGCTTATGCTAGTGCTCAAGACAGTGCAGCTTGTCAGTTAGCGGATCGAGGGAATCTAGCGAAGCGCTGCGAATCCTACCAGTTTCAGCTATCATTTGGTTTTGTACAGGTTTTGAAAATCAAAAATTTAGTTCGCCATGAAGTGAGGACAGAAGCATCTTCCGACATCAAACCACAACAGTAAAGGTTGCCCAATGTCTCGTAAAAATTAGTTTTTGAAAGTTGCAGTCAAAATTACTTGAAACATCATTGGTATTTGTTGGCATGCCACTAAATTAGCTGTAGATTCGAGCCAACCAAAATAGTTCAAAAGCAGGATAAAATTCTTTTTCTGTGTCAATAATGTAGCCGTATATAGGACAAAATAAACCACGAAGTCTGAATTTACTTCTATTTTACTTCTTCTGTAGGGTGGCTCCAAAAAGCAACATGTAATTGCTGCTTTTGGTTTTGCAGGTGCTGACCGAGGAGTTGGGGAAAAATTTAAGCCAAGATGTTCCTGGCATGAAGCGCGATGGGCACGTGAAAGGTTGTACCTACATTGGAGGTAATAAAGCGTTAAATAAAAAAAATTTCCAGCTTTGCGACTTCGTTTCATCTGGTTTGCATGCCAGACTTTGCAACATGTAATCTGCAGTGTGCTAGGTATATTTAATTCAGCGTATTTGTTTTCAGCAGCCTGTTTAACTGTTCAATACTTCACTTTTTCAAGCTAACTCTTTGTTCTGTAGCTTGCACTGCTGAAAGTTTTGTCGTAGCAGTTTAATGGAAATATCTCAAACAAGTTGGTATAGATTCATAAAGCTTAATAGTGTAGGTTTCAGTTTTCTAGTAAACCTGGGAACCTGTACTTGCTGTAAATTTAAGTGCTTTATTGATAACATGCCTTGAAGCACTACTCCAGCTTTACGAATAGTGCATGTAAAAGCCCCTTCTGTAGCTCTTTTTGACAAAACCCTAATTATAAATGCTTGTACCACGCACTGTGTGAACCGACAACTGCACACCCTGTTCATATTTTTCTTGGCAAGAGTGGAAGCAGTGATTTTTGCAGTAGCATAATACAGTGGAAAGTTGCGAGCTTATTATTGTAACCGATTCTCAATACTGAACCATGCATACACTGCGGGCTGTTATGTTGGATCCTCCTGATAACCGAGGTGGTAACGCCCCACTACAATTTAGTCAAATTTATGTTGACAGAACAGCCCGAAGTGTATTTATAATCCTTACTAAAAAGTCGGGAGGATAAGCTTGCAACGTTTCACTGTATTATGCTTCTGTAACATCACTGTTCGCACTCTTGGCAAGACAGGTATGAATAGCGTGTGGAGTTGCCTGTCCACAAAGTGCATGGTGCAAGCACTTATAATTAAGGTTCTACCAAAACAAGCCACAGACGGGGCTTTTGTATCATGTATATTTAAAGCTGGAGTAGTGCTTTAAGGCATGTTATCAATAAAGCACTGAGGTTTACAGCAAATACAGGATCTCCCTGATTCGAAAAATGTAGGACTAGAAACGGACGTCCTGACGAACATCCAATATCCACAATTTGTTATCCCCTGGACGTCCCCTGTACATTTGGGTTTGGAAATGTCCAATTTCGGACATCCGCCGGATGTCGGAAAATCCGGCTGGGTCGTCTGTCGGACGTTCGCAGGATGAGCAATTCCTTTGCATCGGACCGTCCCACGGACGTCTGTAGAACGTCTGCTGGCTTTATGCCGATGTCTGCCGGACGTCCGACACCAGATGTCCGACGGATGTTAGATGGATATCTGTGGTCCAATGGGTTCGAAGAGAATACAAAGGTGGAGTCCTGGGGTTATAGAGTCATTGGCAAAAGCGACGGAATAAAGCGGGGAAGGCGTTAGAAGAGAAGTTCGGTGGGGGCAGCGGTCAGAGCAGTCGGGGGCCAGCGGACGAAAATGCCTTAGGAAGAGGGCGTCAGAAGGCTGGGGACTTGCGCGTCTTTGGTCTACCCGTCGCTGAGGTGCGGTATCCGCTAATCAGCCTCCGCAACTGGGAGCTATGCCAATGTCGAATCCGTTGTTGCCTCTCGAGCCGCCGCAGCCTGACAGCGGCGAACGTCGAGCCCTGTGATGCAGCGACGCCTCACACGGGCCGCGTGAACACCCAGACGTTCGTTGGAGCCCGTGTCATCGCTGCCTCAGCAGCAGCAGGACCTCGAGGGACGTAGAGCGTTTAGTTCGAGCTAGTGCTGTAGCAGGCCGACGCAGCCAAATGACAGCGAGCCGTAAGCAAAAACGAGGAAGTAGGTCCCCTAAAATATTTTAAATTTTTGTGCCTCAAGCCTGTCCTCCACGTTTTCATTCGCAGTTCGGACATAGCGCCACATAGAAAACCGGCTACTCACAAACTTTAGCGCTCAGCTGCCGCGACGGCTTCGAATGCACTCACCGAGGAACTTTTAGTCTTCGGGGAGGTTCTGGTGCTCCGCGTTGGGCTGAGTTCCCGGGTGGGAGGAGACTCGATCTTTTCGGGCTCCATCTTCGCACAAATACACTGTTGCAGCAGCTTCGTCTTCTTCTTCTGTCTCGGGTGGGTCACGAGGTACGCAAAACCAATTCACATATTCTGAGTAAAGGTAACAATTAACCAATCGCTCACTAACATGACTAGCTACAAGTGAAAATGGTTCACTTTAAACAAGCATCGCATAAAAAAGGCTGCAAGAACAAGGCTGCGTAGGATAAAAAAAACGTGTAGTTACAGGTTTGTGCGCGTATTTTTTATTACAGCGAAGCGTTAGTGTCTTCACGGATGCCGTTTTACGCCAACACGGCCTGCAAGAAAGCCAACTTTCTCTGACGATGATGATCAATGATCGTGGGTGTAGTGAAAGAAAAAACCACTTCCCATGGTCGTTATCGAAACTGGGTCCCGGGGGTTATGAAGCCGACGCCTATCTTATTTCTCAGTTTCGACATTGTCGGAGCGAATACGAAGCCGCTGGTACCGATTGGTGCCATACACCCCAAACCAAAATGTTAGGCCTACATACGGAGTGCACACCCAGTAGTTGCCGTGGCTATTCTAGAAAATTGGCGCGTACCTCCACCGTAGCAGATACTCGCAGTGTGGGAATGGCCAACCAAAGCCATTACGAGAAAGCTTCGCGTTAAATCATCGTCGTCGTTAAAGGGAGGAGTGCATGAAAAAAAATTTTTTTAGGAATGCGAGCGCGCACCTGCTGGAGGGGACACAAAGGGCAAATCGGGTGTCAAGAATCTTTGTACTAACAGAATTTCTGGCAGAAGGTGGGACAGGTTGGGTGTTAATTTGCGGTGGAGAGATTAAGTGTTCAAATATCTGGTTTATTTTTAAATTTGGGTCTCCATACGGCACTGGATATGTATTTATTTAATTAAAGAACGTTGTAAAGAGCGGCCCCGAATGAAAATGACAAGAATACAGCATGCCGCAGAATTTGTGGGCTACCGCAAAGCAAGTGCCGAAAACAAATTACGCCCGCTTGAACGAAGTACCTCTTTTAGTAAGGCCAGTTGCTTTTGTCCCGAGGAAAATGTTATGACGAGGTATTACAGTACGTACTTGCAAGGCAATGAAGGCAGGGAGTCTAAGAACATTTTGTGCTTGATGTATCGTCCGTAAACAGCAGCAGCTAACTGTAAAGGCATTGCATTATGTCTAGGAGCCACTTTGCTAGAGCTTTTTGTGCATGTGGGTTACGCGTTTGTTGAAAATGTTCTTGTTGGTGGAGGGGGTTGGGATGAAGTGTGGACAAGCCGGAAGAGAATGATCCCTGCGTAAGTTTTCTCTTGTTTATCGTACATGCGTTCACATGTCATAAAGTATTTTTAAAAATTAAAATAGCTCATTTTGTATCTAAGGCAGCTAAGGCAGAAGTGCTGGCTCAGTAGCCATTTGCTAGTCATTAAAGGAAACCTTCAAAAATAGCAAAGTAATCGAGGAAAACATCTGAACAAAGACACAAATTAAAGGCATGGAAACGACGGCATCCTGACAGCAAGCAAAAAGCAGAGCGCAAAAAAATGTACTGATAAAAAGTAAGCCAAAAAGTGCTGAGAATTACAAGTTCAAACGACACAATGTGATATCCCCGGTTTACGATCTTTGCTCCTGCTAAAATGCACGACACAAATATTCAGAGAATAATACAAGGTTATCGCTGGCGAAATCTTAAGCTGGGAATTTTTACACGTCGAAATGTAATAGCCGCCCTTGTTATGGTATTGCCCATCATGACTACCACTCTCTTCCTAAGTATCCCAAGACTGGTCTTCCCTAACTGGAAAAAGGGCAGAATAAGTGTCATCATTATCGGTTGTTGGCTCTTTACGAGCGTGCGGAAGGTAAAAGGAGCGGCAGGAGAATTCGGCGCCTCATTCCTTGTATTCTCGCCAAAAATACTTCAGTCATCTCTTCTCGACAAGCTTAATAAGTATACAAACTTTCACTGTAGAAAAGGCCGCACCTAGGCCGAAATATGAAATAACCTGGCAAGGGCGACAAAGCACCGAGCTTCACAAAGCCCCGCAAGAGCCTTCCGGGGTTGCTGCTGGCTCCGAGACAAAAAATATTAGTATACACTTTTTGTGCACAACTACCACCAAATTCTTCTCTCACCTTTCAGGCAGCGCCCTAATTCAAGACGAGGAGTTGAAATAAGGAAAAATGCTTTCCTCTTGTGATAGGGCTTTTTCGCACTTTTTTTGCCCTGCTTGTTTTATAATCTCTACATGACCGCCAGCCTAAATGGCAACTTTTTACTCGAAACGTATGCACCGGCTCTCATCACTTGCCTCTAAAGTTGAAGCGCTACATTTCGATAAATGGCTGAGATGCTGCAGGTAACCATAGCACCCGCCGGCGAGCCAAGTCGCAATGAGCTAGAATGGTACAGGGAAGAATAGACAAAGGCGTGTAGTATTGCTCTTTCGGCGACAATCTTCAGCTGCCATCCGCGCATCGTGGGGCGCCTATTCAACGAGCGCCCGACGCCGGATTACTGACCCGACTCAGGCGCCCTCCTGTCGCTTCGACCTCGGATGGTCCTAAGGGCTGCGACTTTAGGAGGATTGCACCGTCGGAGTCAACCGGACCCTGACCTCTACGAGAGGAAAAGTGCCTTCTCTTTGAGAGTGCTTGGACGTCAATTCCAGTGCCACTGATTTTCGTGATTGGTGCGTTCCTGAATTCAGCAGCGGAAGAAAGGGTGAAAGGGGGTGGACCCCCCTGGTTATTTAATCCTGCGCGCGCAGGAGCACAAAACCCTGTTCACTCAGTCAAACGCTATGTAAATATCTGTACATACAGTTTCTTTCTTCGCCCTACTCGGCCCCAATGTTTTCCCCAAATCTGGACCAACGTTCGTCATCACTGGTCACGCTACCAGATCCGCCATAGTGCAATATGCCAATATGTGAACCATTATTCAATGCGCTGCATTTATTTTCTTCCGCCAACTTCTTTCACTCTTTTGTTAAATGCTTTTTTGATCTGAAAATTTTAAATTATCCGATTCTGATACTTGTATTCTGTCCTTTCCATTGCGACGTATGGGTCTCTATTGTGTACTTATTCGAATTTTATGTTGATGCCCTTCCTGCTAAAATCCCTGATGGGATTGGAAGTATGTCAAAATAAATAAATAAATAAATAAATAAATAAATAAATAAATAAATAAATAAATAAATAAATAAATAAAAAATAAAAATAAACAAATAAATAACTAAACAAATAAGTAAAATAAAAATAAGTAAAAAGAAATAAATAAGTAAGCATATAAAAAAACAAAAACTCGCCTCACTTGAAATTAACCAATAAAATAAACAAAAAATGTAGGCGCGACGCCTTGTACACGCATTTTTTTCCTGTCATAGTGTGTTCGCTTGTTGTTCGAGGGGATAAAAAAAAACCGGAGTAGAGAACCTCTTTATTATACGTAACTAAAATACGTTCAATAGCAAACTCACCACTCTTACCATAACAAACGCACCTTATACTGCCACAATAAATGACAAGACAAACTCAGTCACACACCGGGAATCGAACCCGGCCGCACGGGTGAGAGCCAGGTATCTTAACCACTAGGCCATGCCACATTTTTTTTTATTGCTGGTTTCAGACATCACAAAAACGTGCCAGATAAAAAACGCTAGCTTTGCCTAAGACAGCGTATTATGTCTAAAAACGGGGCATAGACAACACTTTCTCTACTTCCTGCAGCCACTCGGGCGTACAAGGTTGACCCTTCCACATTTCTAAAATGCGATGAACACTTTCACAGAAATACTGCCTCGCGGGCCGTCCATCAACGTCCGAGTAACGAGCTGCCAATCGATACCTCCATATTCCGTGGAGGACCAGCAACATCAATAGGTCGTAAGGCACTCCGTTATCGTTCTCAACTGCCAGAAACCGTATACCATGAGGATCCAAGGGGAGTTCCTTTTTAAAAGTTCTCTGAAGAACATCCCACAAAAACACCGCATCCCAACAGTCCAAAAATACATGTTCAACAGTTTCCGGCTTCTTGCATAGCCAGCAGTCTGCTCCCCAGGGAACGAACAAACCCTTCTCAAGCATCCACGTTTTAACCGGGAGCACACCAACATGAAGCTTAAAGAAAAACGTTTTAACACCCGGCGGAACAACCATTGCTTTTACACGTTTCATAATATTTTTTCCTGGTCCATTCCGAAACATGGATCTGTATAGTGGCACTGTATAGTGGAACATGGATCTGTATAGTGGCACTGCTAAACCACAGGTTTAGCAGTGGTGCTGGTACAGAAATCCTGCCACGATCTCCAGCACCATGACCAAGCATGCAATTGCTACAGAAAAGTGGTTATTGTCCTCTTTCTGCTGCCGGAGGCAAACCGATTCTTCTTACGTCTATTTACAACAAACCAAGCTCGAGTGCCGTTCCCCGAACACAATATCACGATCCCCTGCCTTTTTCGCTTTGATACACCGGCCCCACAATTATCGGGGAGTACTTAACACTCGCAATACCATTTGGGGCCGCTCCTCCACAAACTGTCAACGGGGGCGTTTAGAGCAGACTATTAGGTTCAAAGCCCTTCAAATAAAAAAACGAATATGGCGTCCCAACCTGTATTCTCATTTACAAAGCTCAGAGCGATACTACGCCGGACCTCACACTAACTGCTCTTGGGGCGGTGAAGACCTGACGCAACTGAGACCAGCAATCGGGGTGGTGCCCATTTCCCAATCATGCTTCAAATTAAGCAAGAAATTCCGCATTAAACGGACTTACCGTCAGATAACTGGACCTCATATTTCTCACAATCCGACATCTCATATGAGCCTACGCTCGAGAAATTCATCGCCTCTTTTAGGGACACTGAATTGAATTTGTGAATCTCCTGTTTTCTCTTGCACTGCGGTGACTAGCTCAAATGAACACACTTTTTATCGTTTATCCCGTCGATAAGGCGGTATTTATTCTATAACGCCAGAAAGAAGAAAAACTAACATCTTTGGTCCGCGGGGGCCGCATCAACTAAAGCAGAGATGTCCATACAATGTGCTACGGGATTGGACCATGTCCAGGATAACAATTCAAACCAGTTTCCGTCTCGGTTGTGTGAAACATGCTTGGTATCCGACGTGATCGTTGGCCGGGCATTCTAGATATCTCAGTAATTGGCACACCGCCCTTTTGCCATGTTGTCGACAATAAGATGGGCAGGTAAGCCTACCAACACGTCTTGGAATCGTAACAATGCCTAGCCGAGGCGAACGCAGTGGATGAACGTCTTCCGCGTCGCCGGATACGCTCAAATGCGATGCAGATTCGCTGGCTAGTTCCCGTATTGAGAGAGGCGTGTTCGCACCAGGATAAGGGTCGGCTGGTTCTGGACTGTGCCCGCAAGCAGTGAGTGCTTGTGGCAACACCATGCCAATGAGAACTCGCCAGCGCTGCGGTGTCAGTTTGCACACGGTCTGCAAACTCGCTCGTGGGGCAATGAACGTTACAGCGAGAACATTCTGAATTCAGGATAGAAATGACTGCCCAAACACGACTAAATCAGATTAAAAACACCCGTGCTATCGAAGATGCGAACTTGCGAATTGCAAACTATGGAACCTAGTGCTCCAGAAGCCTCGGCCATAAGCCAGCGCTGCCAGGGGCGAAAAAAATGCACTACACAATGTAAACCCCTTTTAAATTTTTACTTGGTTTTAAAGTAAGAGCAGCTACGATGCCCATTTCTTGAATAGCGCTCGTGCAGTAAGCACCCCACAAATTTCAACATATAGCTCGTCTCTACCGACAGCATTTTTTAGAAGAAAAGCGTTCGCAGATGTGTAGTCGTGGTGCTGACCGCTGAGCTTTTCACCCAGCACAAAAATCACTTTCCACACCTCGGTTTTACGCGGTGCGATTAGAGTTTCAGATGATTTAAATTCCTTCGTACCAGTATTAAATTCGTTTACTGTTATCCTGCTGTTCAGTTGCCCTTAGATTTTTCTGCTAGCGTACCAGTCCACGAAGCGCCGCATGTATGCTTGTGAGACGCGACTCTGACTTAGAGCTTCATGGAGTGTACAGACTAACTAAACGCACATTCTTCCAGGCGCAAGCGTGTCGCGGCTAATTGCCAACTGAGCGAACAAACTGCGGCGACCCGGCGGCGGCAGGCCGACTAAACGCTTTGCCGACTGATGCTAACGGAGGGTCGGCGAGAAGTGCAATAGCGCAGTCAAACCAAGTCATATTGTTTGGACGCCATGCGAAACGTCATACGAAATCGGGAAGGGGGATGCAGAGAGGAGGGCAGAATTCTGGAATTTATTTGTTTACTGCATGAAGTCGCCTAAACGCAGCGAGAGTGGACGAAACGTGGCCTAGAGACTTCAGACTACAATGTGCGCTAGTAATGACTAAATGTTTACAAATCACTTCTGTGTCCCATTAACATAAGTACTTTAACTAGAAAGCGAGAAGTAACCAGTACGGCCGATGTGGATTGTCCGGATTCACACATTTTCCAATTTCTACGCAAGGCAGAAAAGCTAATCAAATGATATCGTAAAGAAGAAAAACGTCATCATCACCTGATTCAGCTGAAATCTTATTATCGCAGACTAATATTGCATAGTTTCTTGTTATAGTGTTTTATTCAATTAGCGTGTTAGACTAAACCGTACCTCGACTGCCGAACTATTTTTAACAATATTTTCGCATTGATTTACAGAAGGTCCCCCCGACAGTTTTACATTGGGACCTCCTTCTGTACTAATAACTGCGTGCGATGTGTATGTACCGAAAAACCTTTTATAAAATCCTTGAAATCCTATTTGAGAATAACAGGTCACATCAAAGAAATAGAACACACAAGATTTCTGCGAAGATCTCGGGGAATAAATCAGGCATCTCCTGTCTTTGGGGAGTCTTTCATGCCAAGGTGAGTCCCTCGATGCTGGATGAGATGTGCCTTCATTCAGATGCACTTCACGCAAGTGAAAGACGCCATTGCTCCCTCGTTGTTCCCCCACGCCGTTACAGAAACTAGGACCCTTCCACCCTTACCGATTATGAACATTGACGAACCCGTGCCGGAACTCGATTTCCCTTCTACTTTTGGCTAACTGTAAGTAGCCGTTTCTCAAGGCAAGTCAAAATCAACTCCAGTCCCCATCACATAAAATGGCAAAACCTCCGAAACCTGTCCTCACACGGCCTCGATACTCGACTACATTTGGCAAAGCACTCTTGGAACTCAGGCGAGATACCGAACCCCTTGAGGGTGACGATCATTTATCCGATATTCAAGCCTTGTTAAGATCCTCGTATTTCTGAGTATCTTCGGCCCATAGCTCTAACCTCCGTAATACGGGTTTATCGAGCGTATGCTTAACGATGGGCTCGTAAACCACTTGGAAGGTACAAATTGGTTCACGCCTGCCTAATTGGTTTCTGTCCCCATATTGCTACCCACGGTTACCTATGGCTGCTCCGGAGAGTTATTAATCGAACCTCGCGCAACGCCTTGCCGGAATACGTACTAGCCTTAGACATGCAGAAATTATTTGATAATGTCAAGAAGTCAGGTAAAGTTCAAGAACGTTTACTCGACTTTTATAGACCAAAGGCTCAGAAATGAATAAGCCGTTTTATATATCGTCCGTCGAACCGTCTTAACCCTCAAGCACACCAGCCCACAACGTTTTATCTCCAGACAGGAGTCCCACAGGAGCCCATTTTGGCTTCTGTTCTCTTGAACCTGGCAACAAACCGCATGGACCGAACTCTTGAGCAGGACACTGCCGCATGATTCGCCATTTATACAGAAGATATTGGGATATGAACAGAAGCCTCGGATTACAACTCAAAGGAAACTATGCGAACAGAGTTGTAAGCAGCAGGCATGAGCTTGGAACGTACGCTTTAACACTTCCTGCTACAGCATTCCCCAACCAAGACAGAACTGCTCAGCGTTGACTGCAAGCTTGGCACAAATAAGGAACAAATTATCTGTTTAATGTGGGGGATAAGCTACTCGAATACCAAAATTACACTATTCGACTGCTGGGTGTTCCCATCAACAGTTGTAATGGCCAAAAACTGTGGATAGCCTCACTTAAGAAAACCCGGCGCTCCACCTTACACCGAATATGCAGCCGCCACCGTTGCCTCCTCAAATTCCCCCTCGCCAAATACCTGCGATGTCCTCCCGGTTGAAGGGGAACTTTCCCCGTTAGAAGGCCGGTGTGAGCGAGCCTATAATTATTCGTTAGCATAAAACGCTTTCCGAGCGACACATGCACCGGTATATTTCTCGCCTGAGTGTGCGCTCATCATCGGTTTCGGGTTTTGCGTGCACGGCTTGGGGATGCAAGCAAGCGGACGTGCGTGCACAGGTGGGCTTCATGCTGCTACTGATGACATTCCCGTTGTGCTGGTGGGAAATTTGAATGTGGAAGTCTCATGCCTAAATGTGCCCTATCAGTTGTCCGCCGCAATCGAGCGTTTCACGTAGGGGTTGGTGTGTTACAAACTTTTTTGTTCGGTCGAATAAAGCTCGAGGACTTCCATGATTTACCTCGTTATGGAACGGACACGTGTCGTTCGCATGGAGGAAAAGGAGCGGGATCTAAAGAAGCGTCGGCCCGAACAGAAGTGCAAATGGGTGTGAAACAAGGAAAAGCCGCGGCCGCCTAAAGTTCCAGCTGGTCCAGTAGCTGCGAATCCCTCCGGAATGAGCATCAACTATAGCCCGCTTGGAACGCTGGCGTGAGCCAACATTACTCATTCAGTTTAAAGGGACTCGGAATGGCATTTTTGACGATGTCATTCCTTTCTAGCAACGCAGACATAACCAGTTGCCGGTTGTGCGTGCACGGATGGATAACGGAGGGACGGGGGCGTGCACGTGCAACTATTGGCGTCACGCCCTTTCTGATGCCGTGCCCATGTGCAGGCGGTAGGTTTAACCGCCAACGTCAAAAGGCTCAATGCGACCTGCCCGGTTCCCTGAATGTGTCAAGCAGGTGTTGGTGTTTCACGCAAACAGTAAGACGCCTTTCGCAAGGAGGCAGACAGACAGCTCCATGATAATCAGCTAGAATAAAGCTAGGGTTCATCCAAGGTTCGTTCAGCTAATTGGCTAGGAAGTATGCTCAATCGCAAATCACAAACAAACTTGTTTTTCTTTGTACACTCTGTGCGGTACATCCCCCTTCGCAGGTCATCCTTCTTCACAGAGTGGAGGGAAATAATTTTTATACGGAAACCATATTAAAGCTTGGTGCTGTACATGCAATACTATTGAAATAGGAGCACAGTAACTCTCAGGCCTACCGTTTTTAGAACGATGTGCACAACTAGCATCAAGAAGCGCGTGGAAGTAAACTCAGACACGTGACATTCTTTTTAATGCTACTTTCTACCGTTGACGTCGAAAATTGTTGTGCTACAATATAGTCGTAACAAAACTAATGGCTCAGGCCTACGACTTCAAACCCGAACACGGCCAGGGCCAGTGGTTTTGATCCCGGGCGCGAGGATAAACGCTTCTGGCCGCGGCCTGGCCCACGGGCGAAGCTGATTTCGGGCTTTCCGGTCATCCCGGGCCCGTTCGGTCATCTAGGCAGAAGGCCAGCCAGGCCGACCAGACAGCTTGCTGCCCTGGAATTTAATTGGAGTAAAGTATTTGCCTTAAGAAAATTTATGAGGTGTCGCAGTCGGTATTAATCACGTTAGAGCCACATTCTCGCTATCCTTGTACTTGAATTTAATAATCGGAAGGTCGTTTTGTCCCTTTGAGGTACTGCAACGACATATTGTTTTTGCCGCGGTTTCCTGTTGCTTTATCTCCAAGCTTCGTACCGCAGATCCTTAGATCCATGGAACTTGTCGAGGCTTTTCGTATGGCGGATTTTCTATCTCTGGCATGGCATATGGTCGCAACGTTATGTTGGTATGCACTGGTACGGCTAAAGGCAGTCTAGGAAATTATAGGCGATAAAATACATCGCAACCCCTTTCTATCATGCATGAATATAATCATATTACAAGTGTGATGCTGTGCGTAGGTTAATGGCACACAATAAAACAGAGTACATATTACATGGCCTGCGGTACAGCAGTTCGGATGTTAAGGAGCCAGCAAAAAGCTACAGCCAGAAAGAAAACAACCTATAAGGACTAGTCTAGGACAAAGGCCTCTCCAATTTACGTGCAACCACTCCTTTCCTGCGCTATTGAGTCCATTCTTTACCCCAAGTTTTCTTATTTCGGCCCTTCATGGAGTTATTGGCCCTGCCCGGCTTCCAGTATCATCTCTTGGTATCCAGTCTCTTAATCTTCTGGTACATCTGTTTCCATTTCGTCTGACTACATGGTCAGCATAAGCCCATTCCTTTTTAATTGCTTCAGCTATGATATCATCTACACGGTTTTTTCCATAATTGAGGAGGCTCGCTTAGTTTCCCTAAGTGATACTCATATTATTAGTCGTTCCATTGTCTTTTGGGCTGACCCAGGTTGGCTTTCCAGTTGTGCAGCAAGTCGCCCACTTCCCACTCTAAACAACTCTCACCACAATTGAGTACGTGTAAAGTTAGTTTATACAAACCATTAGAGAACTCCTTGGACAGATTGATTGATTGATTGATTGTAGGGGTTTAACGCGCCGACGCAACGCAGGCGATGAGGGGCGCCGTAGTGGAGGGCTCCGGATTAATTTTGACCGCCTGGGGATCTTTAAAGTGCGCGGAAATCTCGTACACACGGATGTTTTTGCTTTTCGCCTCCATCAGAATAGTGGCCGGCACGGCCGGGAATCGAACCCGCAACCTCGTGCTCAGCAGCGCAGCTCCTTAGAAACTGAGCCACCGCGACGGGTGAACTCCTTAGACAGAGAAACCAGGGAGGGACAAAAAGAGAAAGAAACATGTTCAAGCTGGCTCTCATTGACATGTGATTTAAAAAGGCCGTGAAACCGTTTTACAAAGTACAGGTATTCCGACATGTTTTATGGGCATTCGCAACGCAGTTGCAAACCCTACATAAAAAATTATTTTACACGAACAATTACATAACTTCTTTCTGCTGTGAATGTTTCTCCTACTTCTGCTTTTAAACCTGCTGGCAATAAGCCCCTTAAATAAAACGGAGTGCTTAGCTTCTGTTTTGAGCTTCTTAACTGCTTAGAGTATCTAATTTGTATACAGAATCACTGCATTAACTACCACGCACAACGCCAGGCATATACTTTCCTACTCTGTCTGGCGTCTGGTTGTAACAGTCGAACCCTGCTGTAGTGACATTTGTGAGCGCAGCCTTATTTTTGATTTCTGTGGCAATCTTAAGAGGTAACGACGCGCAGCGATGGCGACGAGCTACGCAAAAAATGTCACTAAACGGGTACAGCAAATAGTGTTGTGCCAGAGCGCCTGGCCCAAAGGCGTTGCACGAGGCGACGCGCCGACAGCGAGGCTGAGTCACGCCTCTCCCTTTGTCGCTGCGGCGCGGCCGAATCCTGCATCTCGAAACGCTGCGGCGCGGCCGACTCCTGCATCTCGAAACGCTGCGGCGCGGCCGAATCTCTCAGCGGAGAACGACCCAAACAAGGGCATGTCGCTACGCTCGGAGGCGAGGTCACGGAGACGGCGGCGGCATATGGCGGCATCGCTCTCCCTTTCCCCATTGGCGGCGCAGCTGCTCACCGCTTCGCTACCATTCGTCGGAATTCAAACTTCAGGCAGCGAGAGCCCTGATTGGAGCATTTCGAACTTCTTGGGGCCACAACGAACTCCCGGGCTATAAAAGAAGCCCGGAGGCTCTCATCGTCGGCTTTCCTCGGCGGCTTCTCTCCGGCACCAGTCTCTTCGGAAGCACCGAGTAAAAGGGTGCTGTCGCCTTTGTGCGAATGATGTAACGTTTGCTTACCTTGTACATACTGTATATAAATGTTACTTCAAGTTTTCGTCGGCTCGAGAACTTCTTCGCTCGGCTCTGCGCCGCGTCGATAGCGGACGGAGCAAGGCAACATCGCTACACCGGTGACTGCGCTCGGGTGGCCAATCGCAACAGCGGAGACAGCGTCGGGATGGCTGATTCCCACCCTCGGTGACGAGCAGGAAGGCGAGTCACAACCTTGGCGACCGCCCTGGGATAGTCATTCCCAACAGTGGTGGCAGCGGTGGGATAGTCATTTCCCAACAGTAGGCAGTGTGGGCGACAGCGACAAGCGAAAAAATTTATCCACATGCTGCCGGGCGGTCACGGCCCGTCGCCTGCTCGATTCCAGAAGAAGCAGCTCACAAACGAGCAGCAGCGACGACGGCGGAACCCATTGGTGCCAGTGTATTATTTCTCCTCTCTTGTCCCTGTCCCCCACGCTATCTGTTTGTTGTATCTATTGAGTTTAGCTTTTCTCGACGCTTGTCGCCGTCGCGGCATGTGGTTACCACTTTATGCAAGTATTAAGAGTGACAGTCTTGTATTTGCAGCACTCATCCTGTGTATTTTCTTCTGTGTATATTTTAGGCTGTGTTGTTTCGCAACCTGCATGAATACCAACTTGTAAAAGCTTTGAAGCTCCGCCTTTACAGGTACACATGTACCTGCGTGCCAACTGTGCTCGGAGGGAAGACCTTAGTCAGGCTATTCACCGTTTGCCTTTCCTCCATTTTAATGAATTAAAAAAAAACAAATAAAAATATGAAAAAGTGAGCACTGTAGTCAGGCTATTCACCGTTTGCCTTTCCTCCATTTTAATGAATTCATAAAAGAACAAATAAAAATATGAAAACGTGAGCACTGTAGTTAAGGATATTTCTCCAACCAGGGAAAAAAGCTGGGACTACAAACAATCGGACGAGATTATGGCTGTCTAGTACGAAGTTCAGATTTAAAAAACGCTGAAGTGTAATTAGTGTCGTAGCAATTGTAATAGTCATCAAAGCTACCGCCTTTACAATATTTGGAGAACGAATGAGTCCTTAATAGCTCAAAACAGGAAAGAATGAGGGCCATTAACTTAGCTGCTTTACTTTCAGGGATGTAGATAGGCTAAAGAAGTGGTAGCAGAAACAGACTCGTCATGCCTCGTCATTCTCTCACCAGAAATAATATATTAAACCTGCTGGCACTTGTCGCACTTGTCGCGTAACCATGTCCAGCTGCCGAAGGGCAGCTGGACATGGTTACGCGACAAGTGCGACAAATCCTCGGGCTTTGCAACAAATCTGGTTCATATTCTGTGGCGCTGCTAATTTCTCACAAGCAAAACATTGCTAGCTTTTTATGGCCAGCTACCCCTAAATTTCCACGCATACTTTGTGACATTACCAAAATAGCAGTATGAAGCATGAAAAGCCGAGAAATGTCTTCTTTTTATTTAGCGCCATTGTTAATTACCCCTCTTGGCATGGTTGTTCAGCAAGTGCAACGTGCACCACTAACCCAGTTCACAACGCCTAATTCGATACAGCTGCACCGATTCTCACCATGTCCCATTCAGTGTAAGGCACTGCATTTTGAAAACAATGCATCACCTGCTGCTGCGGTCTAAATAGTATAAGGGTCATGTAAAGTTCAAAAAATTGTGGCGGCGTTTAGAAATAACCTAGATACAGAGCCAACTCTCCGCCCCTGAGTTTGAAATTGTAATAGCAAACACACAACTGCGTGGCCAAGCTATGCAAAATAAAGTAAGATGTAATGGACCTTGTCTTCCGTTTGAACGGCACCGTAACGTTCAGCTTAACTGTTTCTGCTGCATCGAAACAGACTGAAGATGAAATTTCGGAAGCTTCCCATCAGCAGTTTTTCAAAGCGATGCTTGTAAATATAAGGGTTATTACAGAGATTGTGTAGACTAAACTTTTGGGATTACCACAAGGTTCAGCCCTAGCATGTAAGAAAGCTCTGCTTTCTTCTCCTCTCGGCGATCCCGCAAATCATTTCGACAGATAGAATAAAGGTTTCGCCCTGTCTTTGCCTTTTTTCTTTAGTTCTCTCGTGTGTGCTTCTATAGATGAGAAAAGCCTAGAATGACATCAACGATTCAATGAAGAGCTGCAATAGGCAGAAAACGTTTCTGTAGAGGGGGGTGGGCGACAGCGACAGTTCAGTTCGTTCAAGCTTTTAACAGGGAATAACTAACAGAATACTTACTACAGCCTTCACGAAGACTTCTTCATCCCGTACCAAATGGTGGATGTTATGCAATGTGCAACAAAACTGAGTTCATTGCTGTGGACAGACGGTGTAGGCTGGAGATTTTTTTCTGTTTACGTAGCTAATATAAGATTATGAGTGGCTGTCACGGGTCTCACGCGGCAGAGAAATGAGGCTCGGGTTAAGGTATTCGATGTCCACACAATATATTTACGAAACACAACCTCAAACGAACGGGATCATAGCGAATGAACACACATATAACACTAAACAAAACAATATACAAGCACAACCTCACACTATCAAAAATCTACTCAAAAAGTCACTATGACACATTAATTGTCTATGCCAAATTCAAACAAATTCTACCGCCGGTACCACGATGAACCCGGTACGATGCCGATGACGTGGCCCAGTGGGCCGGCTGGCTTACGCGGTGAGGCACGCAGCAGCACGTCGGGATGGCGCGTGGTGGTCTTCAGTGGTCCGGTGACCGTGGTGCGATGGCACGGATTCCTTGAGGCGCACGCCTCAGCAGGAGGCCAGCAGTGAGAAGCTGCTGGTAATAGGTGGTTCCGAGCGCCGCTGCCAAACGGTGCGATGCCGCTGGTGCGTTGTGGGGCACGGCCCGAACTTGCCACCATTCCTCAGCCATCACGGAGCAAAGCAAAATCTACGGCGAAAGATTTCTCAAGATAGAGACAGCGCTGAAACCCATGATGTCGCAGGGAGTACATACGGAGCAACAATGAAACCATGTACAGCAGTGATTTTGGGGCAATGGAACTGTCGCGACCTCGATAGAAAATCGACAGTGCTACAACAATATATTGAGAACAGTGAGCAAGAACCTGATATACTTCTACTGCAGGAGACCTTATCGAAGACCCGGCCGTTACATAAATACAGGACAATTTGGTCGACAAAAAAGTATGGCAGAGGCTTATGCGTCATGACCAAGAAGACACACACCGCATTAGAAATAGAGCTCACAAACGTCGCAACCGACCACGCATTGGTGGGAGGTTGTTATCAGAAAAAGGCCAAAAAGAAGGAGAGCATCTATGTGCTGAATATTTATAGTAACCCGAGCAAACGCAAACAACGGTTCCGGGCACTCTTCATCAAGGCCAGCGCGCAAGCAAACGGGCCAAACTGCTCGTGTGCAGCGATTTCAGCGCGGCAGACCAGTGTTGGGGTTATATCAGAGTCAACGCGAAGGGCAAGCATCTGGCGGAGGACGCGGTCGACAACGGATATATCCTAGTCACGGACCTGACCAATCCAACGAGAACCGGAAAGTCCGTGTCCCGGGACACAACGCCTGATCTCATCTTCGTTAAGAACATTGCGGAGGAAGAGGTCACGTGGAGGAACACTGTGACGGACCTAGGCAGCGATCACGCTGTAGTAGATACCAGGATCAGATTAAAGACACGAACGCCACAAATACGAAAACACCACTGGGTCGACTGGGAAGCATTTCGGACGCAGAGGGCCGAACGAGCAGAGGAAGAAATCACGGACATAAGCGCCTGGACGGAGAGAGTCACTTGTGACGTCAATGCGGTCACGAAAGAGATTACAACGGTCGACGACAGGATAGATGGCGTCGACAGCCGGCTAGCCCCCTTCTGGAGGCCAAGCGCTCTATACGACAACGACGGAAAAAGCAAAGACTTAACAGGAGACTGCGCAAAAAGGTGGCTGAACTCAATTGCAAAATCGAGGAGCACAGCCGCGTGCTCAGCAACCAAAAATAGAACGAAATTTGCAATGGCGCAGACGGCCAAATGCATAATAGAAATACTTGGAATCTGTTTCGTCACCTCTTGGACGAAACCCAGACAAAATCTCACCAGCGGGACAGACTAGCAAAAATTATGCATCGGGAAATCAAAGAAAAGGGAGCGACGGCGGTGGCGCAGCAGCTACTCAAGAAGTACATTTCCGACTCGCCGAAGGTCACGCACGGCAAGTATCCAAGCAGAATGAACGAAAAATTACACAGAAAAATTAGTGTGGCGGAAGTACGAGTGGCATTGCAAGCGCTTAACAGCAGGTCGGCGCCGGGACCAGACAGGGGGCCCAATAGGGCGCTCCGGAACCTGGACGAAGCGTCGATAGTAGCGCTGACCAAATATTACAATGACTGATGGCGTACGGGAATCGTACTGCAAGAATGGAAGAGCACACGGATGCTCCTGATCCCTAAGCCAGGCAAATCACCAAATATCGACAACCTCCGACCAATCTCACTGACGTCCTGCGTGGGCAAAGTGTTCGAGCACGTCCTGATGGCACGGTGGCAAGATTACCTCGAAGACAACGACCTCTACCCCGCAACGATGATTGGGTTCCGGCGGCATCTCTGCACACAAGACGCCATGCTGCAGTTGAGACACCTAACCACCGACAGGGACACCCGAGAACCCAGGGCTGTATTGGGGCTCGACCTACAAGGAGCTTTTGATAACGTTAAATACTCGGCAATACTCGAGCAAGTTTCGAGGTTGGACATGGGCAAAAGGTCTTACGAGTATATGAAGAGCTTCCTGAAGGGGCGAACGGCGGTGCTCATCACCGGAGATGTCGAGACGAAAGCCAAGGAGATCGGAAACCGAGGTACGCCTCAAGAGTCAGTGATTTCTTCGCTCCTGTTCAACCTGGTGATGATAAGGGTCGCCCACCCGCTCGCAGAGGTGGAGAACATCAAGCATACGATATATGCCGACGATATCACCCTGTGGGTCAAGGGAGGTAGCGACGCCCAAGTGGAAGAGGTCCTACAGAAAGCAGTGAGGAGCGTCGAGGGGAGCCTCGAGGGCACTAGCCTGAGATGCTCACCGAGTAAGTTTGAGCTGCTTTTGTACAAGCCCAAAGACAGTCAGCGTGAACAACGAAGAGAACGAGATGAGATTAAGATATACACCCAGGACAGGGCGGCGATCCCCAGAGTATCCGACATCAGAATACTGGGCATGCTTCTCAACGAGAAGGGCAACAATGGGGGCACATTGGCGAAGAGCGCCGGTAAAGCGGCCAGCGCCATTCGGGTCATGAAACGGGTGTCCAACAGGAAGAGGGGACTGCGCGAGGAGAACCTCATACGACTAGGGGAGTCTCTCGTCATGAGCCACATAACATACGTGGCGGCGTTTCACAAGTGGAAAACCTGGAATCACTCATCCGAAGGGCGTATAAGACGGCCATCGGACTACCCGAATCCACAAGTACCGAGCGACTGATAATATTGGGCGTACACAACACCTTGGACGAAGTCATCAAGGCCCAACAGGTGGCGCAGCTAGGGAGTACTAAGCAAGTACCGGAAAATTGGCGTAAGAGCAGGATGAAGATGATATATAAAGGTAAAGGAGGCAGGGCTGATGCCAATTCGTACAGGCCTATTACAGTTACCTCAGTGGCATACAGGCTGGCAATGCAAGCTATAAAAGCGGAACTACAGGCTTGGATAGAGGCAACAGCATACTGAAAGAACTAAAAAATGGTTTCACACGAGACAGACGCTTAGAGGACAATTTATTTGTCCTAACCCAATGCGTAGAGGTGTCAATGGCTCAGGAGCGACCACTATGGATAGGATTTCTCGACATAAAGGGAGCCTACGACAACGTAGGTAGAGAACTTCTATGGAGCATACTTGAGCGGGAGGGATTAGGCCAGGACTTTATACAGCTGTTTCAAGGAATTTACAATGAGAGCGAGGTGCAAATTACCTGGGAGGAACAAAAGTGCACGGAACCGGTAGTCGCAAATAGAGGTTTAAAGCAGGGTTGTCCTCTGTCGCCATTGCTGTTCATGCTGTACATGGCTAGACTAGAAAGAAAGCTTGAAAGCAGTAAAATATGTTTCAATCTATGTTATAGCCGCAAAGGACAGGAAGTGGAACAACACATCCCGGGACTGATATATGCAGATGACATAGTACTCCTAGCAGACAGCAAACAGTGTCTGCAGCAGCTCACAGATATCTGCAGGAAGAAGCCACTGAACTGGGGTTAGAGTTTAGCACAGCAAAGTCGGGAGTTCTAGTTTTTAATGACAACGCCCGTAACAAATCGGTATTTGTTCAAAAAGCAGCAATATCGTGGGTAACGGAATACAAATATTTGGGCATATGGTTAAACGAAGGTCAGGCGTATCTAAAAACTTATGAGGATCATTTAAGAATGAAAGGCAGAAGAAACGCCTCTATCATGAAGCACAGAGCACTGTGGGGATATAACAGATATGAAGTAGTGAGAGGAATCTGGAAGGGAGTAATGGTACCAGCACTCACCTTTTCAAACGCAGTAGTGTGTGTCAAATCAGAGATTCAATCAGGGCTAGAAGTAAATCAGAGGGCCGTAGGTCGATTGGCATTAGGAGCACAGAGTAAAACAACAAATCAGGCAGGACAGGGAGACATGGGATGGGCATCCTTCGAAGTGAGAGAACCACAGAGCAAAATATGTTTTGAAGAACGACTTAGAAATATGGATGATCAGAGATGGGCGGCCAAAGTGTTACGGTATCTTTACATGAAAAGCTAGAACACACAATGGAGGAAAAGAACCAGAAGGCTCAGGACAAAGTAAATGAAATCTGGAAGTGCAGAGGAAACAACCAAGGCAATAAAAAATGAAGTGAAAGAAACAGAAACAATGACCTGAAAAAGGAGGATGGATGCGAAGAAGTCCTTAGATATCTACAGGATCGGGAAGAAGGAGATCTCAAGGAAAAAATTATTGGATAATACAAAAGGGAGTGCATTGCTTTTTGAAGCCCGAGCGGGTTGCTTGCGGACAAAAACACTTATCCGCGAGCCGGTACAGGAAGAACTATACGCAGACTGCGGAAATGAGCCGGAAACCATGCGACATATTGTAACTAAGTGCTAAAGTATCCGTCCAGCCCTCGATGATGGAGCCATGCAGCGTCTGGAAGCCCTTGGCTTTAAGGTTAGCGGAAAAGTGAACTGGACAGCAGTAGAGGTTAGTAAAAGAAAGTTAGAATGTTGGTGGGAAAAGAGCAGATAACAATCTGGGAAGGCATGCGAACAAAGAAGTCAGACCAGCACAAAAATTTCGTAAAAATATTTGCTTTTTATTTTGACATTTTTATTTATTTTGTTTGTATTTTTTGGCGAGGTGATTGTACAGTGGCGTTGAGACTAAGGCCGCTGTGCAACGCCACCCCATTACAAAGGGGAAGCCACTAATCATCATCATCATCATCATCATCACACCATAACCAAAGCAGGCAGATAAATCCTGGACCAGCTGGGATACAACTACCATGAACAGCAGGGAACCAAGACGCAGCTACGTGGCGACACAAGGGACAAAATCCAGGTGGATGCAGTCCCGCGCAACATGCACCCGGAGTACAACGAGGGCAGGCAGCAAGCACGGGCCAAGGCGCTGGCGGAGCTCCACGCCGGGGATGCTGGAGCACGCTACGTCGATGCAGCAGAATACTGCAACGAACGTGGCTTCGTTGCGACGGTGGTCGACGCCGAGGGCAACCTCCGAGCGGAGGCCAGCGTTGCAAGCGGGAGACCCGAGGAAGCAGAGGAGGTGGCGATCGCGCTGGCCCTGAAAGATACAGGCTGCACAACGGTCCTGAGTGATTCCAGGCAAGCTGTCACAAACTTCTCCGGAGGCAAGGTTTCCCCCGTAACGCAGAAACTACTGCGAAGAGAACCAAGCCTCATGGGGAAGACGAGAATCAAGTGATTCCCGGCACACGCAGGGACGGTGTGGGCACGTGCTGAGAACCACAATTAAACCGCACACGCTCGTGCGCGCGAGCTCACTAACCGTGCCGAGCAAAGTGGCGGAGAGCATTTGTGGCACAGCACACGCACCGAATGACTACCTACAAAGAAATTACTCAGGCCCATCCACTTGCCAGACGCAAGCTCCCGCCACGCTGCAAAGAATTTAACAGGGAGTAGGCGGTCATCTATAGGCAACTCCAAACAAAGACGGTCCCGAGCCCCTACCTAAAGCACAAGATGTACCCGGAGACACACCCTGGTGCCACCTGTCGGGTGTGTCGCAAAGCTCCAGCAAGGCTCGAGCACATCGTCTGGGATTGCCTCGCTAACCCGGACGAATCCTACACAAGAACGATGCCACCTGCCTGCGAGGAGGTGGTGCGGACTGAAGACATAAATCTTCAACTCCAGGCTGTCCAAGTCATGAAGACCTAGCAATAGGACTTTATTCACAAGCCCCCAAAAGTTTTTCCAATCGAATCCAATCCCTAGACCTCGTTCCAATTTGTCTACTCCAACTTCGTAGTCCTCCTCTTCAGTTGTTGTTGTTGTAAACTTTATTAGAAAGGAAGGCCTCTACAGCTCGCATTATACCGTGTGAGGCTGCCATTTGTTGGTTAATGGTTAAGCTAACCTCCTCCTCTTCCATCCCCCTGTGTATCTTCTTCATTGGTCCCTTAAAAATCCTTCTCGCCATCCCGTAAACTGATTCTTCTTTTTAGTCTTTTCTTCCATCATCTTCTTCTCGCGCCAATCCCTCTACGGGCATGAGCTACTCTTGCTTTAGTCACCGGGCCCCACACCTCGCAACATGACAGTGGCAAGAAACAAGCCAGTGCAATCCGCGGAACAGTCTATCGGCCCTTTTCTAGCGATGATTGCGGCAATGCAGTAGAGGAATCATCTTGCTTAACCTGTCCAGGCAAACAGGCTGTTTTAGATAGTTGTTCGGTGCTCCGCAGCTAATCCTTTTGTTCGGGACCTGTTGGTGCTCAAATAGTGCTAAAGCACTGTATTCTACGCTGCATTTATGGGCGTTTATTTGTTTGCTGTAACACGTGTTGCAGCACCCGGTTAGGGCTACGCTCAGTGAAACTGGGGCCCGTACACGAAACCTTCCGAAGGATTCAAGCCTTGGAGAGTTTTTTTCTCAGTTTTTTTTTGCTATTTAGTGCGTGCGGTGTGCCTCAGCTCATCATACGCCGCTATTTGTCATGGCTCGTGTGCAGTATGGCGACAGCGTAAGAAGCAGTGACAGTAAATATACGTCGAGAACAAAAAATCAAACACTGCAAATGGGTTACCGGCCAATCTGATCCTTCAAAAACCAAAAAGGACGAGGGAAATTAACCAAGGCAAGGCATAAGATCCAGAAAAGGGCGTTTAGAGCCATACATTCTCCTACTGGGATACCCCATGGTGGAATTTTTTTGGAACCACGGTTTCGCAATAAAACACAATTACTTCGTAGCTGCATAACTATCCGCTTGAGAGCCCATCATCATCACCATCAGCGGAAAGTGGCACGGCACGCAATTTAAGGCCCAAGCCACGCACCACGGAACAGTTTGCGTGCGTGGCTGCAGGAGCGCGAGGCGCTGGCCACTTCCAACCTACCGTGGACCCGGACGAACACCGCATCTATAGAAAAATATTTCACCTTGTTCTTGCAGTTGAAAAGATGGAATATACCCCCCCCCCCCCGTCCCGAATAAAAAAATATACGCCGTAAAGTCAACGTCTCCATACTGATGTTTTATCACTGTAAGAAACTATTCAGCCACCTATGATCATTCTCAGTTCATTCTATTTAATATCCGCATTCGATTGTTGTTACATATGCCATATGTGTAAAGAAAACTTGGAATAAATTTTCAACAGCGTGTCTTTAGGCGCAATTATTATTTAAAAATGTGTTGAGGTTTAGAAAAAAAAACATTCTGAGCTCCCATAAGCCCTCTTAGGCGCTTTGATGGCAAAAGCGAATTTCAGGACATCAAATGTCCGCCAATTTCTTCGTTTTGTCTGTCTTCTACGGGGAATCACTACTATCGGCTTTCTTTGTGCTCAACCCTGTTTGTAACTTCCTTGTCTTTTTTTCTTCGTCTCATAGCCCGAACTATATCACCATACAGACGACACACCACACAGCTTGCCTAAATACATTTTTCACAGTGGCTCATGTGTGCTGTTTTACTCTACTGACGTGCCTGAAATTTAGCTGTCAAGCGCCACAAACTGTTATTGACTTTTACTTTTTCAATTAGTAGTTTTGCTAATTTTGGGAAGAACTGTGCGGACTACTGGTCAACATACCGAATGGTTCTGTGCACTGAGAAAGAAACAAGCAAAATATTTCATTTGCTAAAGTTATTTGCACTTGGAAAGGGGAACCTCACACATACATCATTCAATTTTTATCAGTTAACCATGATATTTATTTCTGTAAAAAAAGCAAACGGACAAACGGAAACCAGCGGGTGCATCAGTGCAGTTGTAACTAGTGTGGCTACCTAAAAAAGCGCAAAACGTATTTGTTAGGTGCCAGTATACCTGCAATTGTACAGACACTGAAAATCACAAAATCACACATACGAAGACATTTTAAGGCACAAGTAACCATTGCAGTCCATCTTTGATCAGGGCGCACAGAAAAGGCGAACGAGTTAACGATTGTTCACATAAATCCTTTGCATACCACTTCAAAGCACCCCTATAGCAAACCATGCTCACATAATTCCTCGCGATTGAACGGGGTTTTTTCGGTGTACATATTTGTCATTTTTTAAAACTCTAAACGGTTGAAGCGGTTCGTTTTTTTCAGACGCTTTTAAGCACCCAAGCAAAATATCCGCTTTCGTCATAGTTAAGAGTTTGTTGATCACTGTTGCCTCTCAGATCAGTACAGCGCAATCACTCCCGCTGTGCATTGGGTCTCCAGGGGCGCAACCGAACGCGCTGCCGAAACTCCTGAGGGTTTCAAGTGGACCGTTGCATCTGAACTGAGCGTCCGGCTTGCCGCACTGCAAGAGACACGAGAAGATGAACAGCAGCTGTTTGTCGGTCAGTTCCGGGTAGCGGGGCAGCCGGTAATCTCCCCAATCTCTATCTCCGGCAAAATAGGCGTGGTATGTCATGCGTAAAGCGGTTGCCCGCCCCAACAGTTCGGAAGTTTTCTTGTCCCACAAAAAATGGCTTCCGGCCGTTGAAGTTGCTTTAGAAGTCGCAAAACAAGATGCCTTCTTCTCTAGATTCGTTAACGTGTCATTCCCAGACATACTAATTTGTTTGAAGATGAGCCCGGCGAAGCCAGAAGCCATCTCGCTGCCAAGGGCACCGTAGTTTGCTGCGGCAATGGTATCGTCATCGTAAAAGGGCTCCTCGAATGCAATAGGAAGCAGCTCGAAGTGGTGCCTTCGTAGTCTGTAGGCAGGCTGGACGTCCAGCTCGATGTAATCCAGCAATGTTTCGTTTACCTCGGTTATTCTTCTTGCAATTGTCGCTGCATTGATGTTGTGCCAGATGTCTGTGTTCATATCCGGGAAATGTACGTACTTGCTGTCAAGCATACTTTCATTGCATCTTCTGAATAAGTCTAATATGCTCGTTTCGTTGCCTATGCTCACTGCAGAAAATTGTGCCAGATGCACCTTGAAAGCCGACCTTTTGAGGGCTGTTTGAAATGCGGCAAAGACGTTCTTGAATATTTTACGAGCGCGGCTGACGGTTAGATGCCGAATTTTGTGGTTCACTTGTCCTGCATAAAAAGGAAGGCCAATATAGCTCAAGGTCATTGCAGAACAAAGGTTTGTATGGCCCGTTGACGCTTCGTGTTCACTAGTGTACGAGTACTCAATCAGCTCTTTAGATGCCAGTTGAGACGCTACCTGCACAACGCACCATCCTACGTAGTAGGCTATATAACTCTCTCCATCACTCAATAGCAACTGAAAGAAAGCAGCAAAAAAATTGGTGTTGTATATCGTGACGGAGTATTCATTGAAGCCTCCAGGCGTGCTGCTGAAGTAAGCTTTCAGTTGGTTGTCCCAGTCGGTTCTTTTTATGGTGTGCTTAGACAGCGCTACAACTTCATCAACGCTGGCGTTCGTCATTGTCGTCGAGTTCTTCATCCAGTAGACATTTCGTAAACGTTGTAGCACCCTAGACTCAATAAGTTTGTGCTCTGCGTAAGACAACGCCTGCGAAATAAATAAACACAGAGTTAGCACACGAGAAGTATCCAAATAGGCCGACTGGTGGAGTTCTCGAAACAAATACAAACAATATTACACAAAACAGCTTACTGACCATTGACAATGACCCCCCCCCCCAGACATTGAAGAATGTATTTTCGCAACAACATGGAAAGGGCTACATTACTTAAGATTGTCAGGTGCAATATTTTAAAGAACTTCTGCATACGACCGTATCATCACCCAAGGAAATAAATTATTACGTACGTAATAAATATTTGCCTGCTAGTAAGACTTTCCCGAAAGAATGGGAAACAAGATAGGCAAGTATGAATGCGAAGTGTTAATCCTGCCAGCCCTGGATTTTTAATTTCGAAGAAAACACTTTTGTTTCTGTGTTTATCGAGACTGTTGGACGCAGTGAGCTTACATAAAAAATGAGCTTGTGCGGCAAGTAATTACCCATTTAGAGGCATGATATTTAATTAGGTCATCAGATAATGAAAGTTGTATTTTCCAGGAAAACTTTTTTGCTTGTTTTCTTAAATTTTGAAAAGCCTAATCCCGCATACACAAAATACAGCTGGTAGTGCAAGTAGTTTTAGATTTACAGCCATTTCATCATACTAGGATTTCGGTCCGTCGGGCCACCCCAACGTCAGTCTGCTTTTCACTGCAAGGCCTTCCTTTATCTTTCTGTCAGCTCGAAAAAAGAACCAACAATAGTAACACTTATCGCAAAGAAACAGCCTTGAAGAACCAATTCCCAGAAAACTAGCTGTTTCGGTTTTGTTCTCGACGTGATAGGGAAATTTTTGGGTAATGTCGTCAAAGGAGCACATCAGGGTACTGCAATGACAATAAAATCCTCCGGTTTTAACAAACGAAGACGCCGCGTTTACCTGCAAATGATTTTTTCTATTTGAAACAAAACATCGCATCCTGTATTTTCAAAATGCCAAACGCATCAGTCCGGACCGGCCGACCAAGCCCTCTCCTACTACCCCCAATTGCTAGTCTTCCCAGCACTGTAGTCATGTGACCGGTTCATCTTGGGCGACGCGTGGTGGAAAGCGGCATTGTTTGCGAGACGTGCTCCGCCGCAGCTCTGAGTTTTCTAACGCTGGCGAGAGCGCCATTGCCTGGCAATTTCAAACATTGATTGCCTGAAGGAAAGAAAAGGTTAGGAGAGGCCCTGACGTCATTTTTTGTGAAGCCGCGCCCGCCATGTCGATGAGCCCACTCAGTCCAGCACTCTTCCCATTCTCCTCTGCTGTTTCCGGTTTGATAACAGCTTCGCGTCGCGGTACGGTTGGCTCCCGAAAGCGAACGCCATGGAGGAAAGAAAATGTGGCGAACGCAGACGACGGGAGCCGTGTTTGGGTCCGTACCGCACGGCGGTCTTTGTGCATTACGTCTCAGCTGCGAACTTCGCTTCGCTTCACAACGAAGAAACGCACAGCAAGTAAAGCACCGACTGTGGCTCTCCCCAACACTGAGCGGGGAGGCTTTTGCCGGCTCCGCTAATCTCGAGGTGATGCCAGCGCCGCTGCGGCCGGGATACGAGTTAGGGCCGCCTCCAACGGCGGAGTGTTCAAACTGACTTAATGTAAAAACGTTTGCCGTAGCGACTGCGCTGTGTTGCAAGCGTAGCGAGGCAACCCGATTCAAGCGCCGTAAAAAATTGTCCGTGGCATTTGGCCAGATTTAGCCGCCGCAGCCGTAAAAAACTAGGCAACGCTGTCTATGGGCACAACAAAAACGACGTCACTTCCTCCACACATTTAGCAATGCATTGAGATGCTAGGGGCCTCTCCTGAGTATTCTTTCCCCCATGATTGGTTGCCTTGACAACCAGGCATGAGCCTCTCTCGAATTCAGTTACGGTTGGGTGATCCCGGTTCAGATCGGGGCCCCACCTTACGACACGTGGGCACTGCAGGCGTACCAGTCACTCCCACAGGGAAGCGCGGGATGCGCTTGGAATTGTAAAATACAGGAGGCGATGAACAAAAATAGCCGTAATCCCGTCTTGCGACTATGACTGTCCAGCGAAGCTTTTGTAAGTCACTGCACATGGTGATAGATCATGTTATGTCTTGTTGTTCGTCATCTCGGCTGCCTTGTCGCTTCAGCTCGGCTTCTCTGGCGTCCAATGCTGGGTCATGGTTAGCTTGACACGCGCACTTGGCGTATTGGGCAAGAACTGCTAGGTCCTGACTAGCCTTACGCACTGGTTCGCCCTCAAATGATGCGAATTCCAGTTTTTGAGATCATCTGAAAACCTATTTCAACGAACACATGAGGGGTTCCCATTGTTTGCAGGTGCCTTATTTATTATGCAGTTTCTATGCTTGTTCCGTGGTGTTTTTACACGGATACTCAGCTCTGTGATGTATGTTTGATTAGCCTGACTCATGCACTCGGTATCTTGGTCGTGAACTGCTGGACACTGCCTGGCTTTCTTGCTTTCGATGATACGAAATTACCCGAACAACGAGTAGCAGCTTCTCTGGAAAAACTCGACAGCTTGTGAGCAACATGTTAATGGGGTGTATTTGCTGCATTGCTACGTTCGAAAAACAACGTTGAATATTCCGATTTAAAAACTGCCTACCAAATAAATGGGCTGAGAAAAGCTATACCGCCTCTTTACAATTTTGCAGCACTACCAAATTCGACGTGATTGTTTTTCTTTAGGTGCAGCTTATTGTATTAACCAGGTTACTCCGCTTAAAAAAGGCTTTGTTCATAAACTAGTATTCTCTATGCGTCTGCATTTCAAGCTTCTGTACCATTTGGTAGGGCTAAAAAAGTATAAAAATGTCTGTGCACCTTTCGGGGTTGTACATGAGAGCAACCTTCATCATTCCTTGTTTTAAATGGCGTCATCGCAAGCTGTAAACAACTTGATGTTAAATTTCAAGTCAGCACGGCTGCTGTTACACGGGGCAATTTACGTTCTCGTCTTAAGTTGAGGTTGGCCGTAGTGTACGGCACGACCAAGTGCGAATTATCTTTGCTAGAAGGACAGCTGAGAAGTACAATGTTTCTCTCCCATTGGAATAATGGCCCTAACTGAACGGTTATAAAGGGAGCAGCGAAAAAACGAGGTCGATGGCGACATAGCATGTATTTAGAAGAAAAAGGAGTAATAAAACGCTGTGAATGATGCCGCGTTCTTGTGCCGCTTCTGACAGGTCAATCTTCATAAGAGGAGCGATTACGAGTCATTTTCGCAGCCCACTGGGGTCTTTGGAAACAAAAAGCCCTAAACCCGTGTACTCAAATTTTCTATTAGAACAAACGCTTGGCATCAGATACGAACCCTAGTATTTCCCTTCTGTTCAGCAAAAAGTACCAGCTTTGTGTTTTTACTATTTGCTAGTTTGCGGAGGCTTTTCATTACTTAAGAATTTGCAGCTTCCTACCTTAGCTCTTGGTCTAGAAAAGTCTTCGACGAGTTTCTCGAAGAATCTCTGGTAGTAAGGTTTCTCCGACGCTTGCATGGCTTCAGTCTTCTTCATTGTTACACCAAAAAGTACGGCGGGCTTTGCTTCTAGAATACCAGGCCTGTTGACATAGAAGTGCACGGGACTTCCCCAGTTCCAAGCCAAGGCCATAGAAAAGAATATTTTCAAGACGTTCGATTTGTTGCTGATCTCTGGCCAGAAAACGCCGAAATCAATCAGCGAATCTTTAACCAGTTGAAGGTGATTGAAGTCGTGTTTTAGGACACCAAAACAGGACTGGTAAAATATTGCGGCTTTCTGTACCGCACTTTGTCTGCCTGTATAAATTACGGGGTTGGATGCCATCCTGGACACCTTCCTGAGAAACCTGCGCTCGAATAAAACAACAAACGGCAGAGAGTTAGGTGCATTTTATACTTGCAGCAACACACGTAAGACAGTAGTGAAATAGCAAAAAAGCGTAACTCAACACGCTATGCTGAAATTAGTACACTGAAAATTAGGTAAGTGTCTCGAAAGCCAAATTGATGTGCTAAAGCTGTCAAAATTTATACTGATCAGAGTTTCTCATTATGCTAGCCCTTTCCTGCAGACCGTGCATATATACGCCGGCAAGAGGCAGACATCTCCAAGTAAATTCAATCACGCGTACTTTGCGTATTCACATTACAACGATGTGCAGCGCTTGAAAATATTTAAAACACGATTTACTGCAGGTTCGCCATAAGGGCGTGAACACGTATCCACTTCTAAAGTTTTTACAGACCGTTATTTGCCTATGATGGTAGTTGTGATGTGGTTAAAGGTGCTTTAATTCGTTTAGTCATTACTGGTGCGGAGCCTTCGTATGTCATTTATGCCTGTTCACTCATATCGTTCACAGGACGATGAACCCTTTCACGTGCGGTAGGCAGCGTCGTCATCTTGCAAATGGCGCGCTGTCTCTAAGGGGCTCAGGCATGGCTTTGCGCCACAAACTCGAGTGCACTGTGTGTGCCATCTTCGGTGTATTTTTTATTTTTTCATACCCAACTGCTTTTTGGTGAAACCATTTTTGTGTATGATTGTAAGCTGTAAAGAAAGGGTTTCGTAGGGTCTCGAATACTGGTTTTGAAACTTAACAAGGTATAGCTTTGAGCCAGTTACAGATTCATACTGAACGTTTACTGTGCCGACTAGACGAATACGTATAAAAGAACACGAGACAATGCGCAATTTTCAACTAACTTCGTTAGGGAGACACACTCTTTTCTACAATCACCACATCACAAAGTCATCCTACCCTTTCTGCCAAACGACGCTTCTGGAACGCGTGCTGGCTCACTGCGAAACAATTATTTTTGAGACATGGTGATGCATTGTATTACGTGTAAATTTCGAACGCGTGTCCGGAAGCGTCGTCTGACAGAAGGGGTAGGCTGACTTGGTGATGTGGTGATTGCATGAAAGAGTGTTTGTTCCTAATAAAGTTGTTTGCAAGTTGCGCATTCGTCTAGTCTGCGCAGTGAACGTTCAGCAGGGTGGCTTGAACGGGACGTCAGGAGGATAGTTTAATCGTACCGGATAGTCGCCTCTCCAGATCACGGTGCGCATTACGGTGACGAATGCACTGGTTAAGATTACTATTGGGGATAAATGTGCGTATTTCTGGATGCGCCCAACTCCCACTCGTTAGGTTTCTAAGTTTTGAGCAATAGCTATAGCAAGAGCTTTTTTCAGTCCAGAATAACCGCAGTACGATACAATGTTTCGCTCATAGATTTTTTAGCGGTTAAAGTGCAAATACAAGCCGCTATTATGCGCAAAACTCAGTTCCACCCGCTCGGAGACGGTTGCAATGCAGTTGAGATGCTCCGTTCCACGCAGCCGGCGTCTTATCACGTAGACCGTTAGTGTTTCACAGAACACTTTCTTGGGCATTTCGTTTACACTCAAGTTTTCGCATAGGTGGTAACGGCTTGTTAGTTATTGTCGTCATGGTCTTATCACTTCAGAAACAAGGACTTGTATCTTGTTCCGATATAGTTTTACGATTTAGGTGTTAGTACAATGACGCCTCAAGTATGCTGGTGAGCGCAGCAGAAGCCACACAAATTTCCGGAAACACTGGGACCAACATTTTATGAAATGCCCTCGAAGCAGCGCGACCAGAAGGTTTACGATAATGAAGGTTGAAGAGTTTCGTCTACTGTCGAACCTTGTGTGAATATATGAGCTCTTCGAATTCGGCCATTTCTTCGAAACGACCTGGCTGCATCGGCAGGTTGCGTTCTTGAATTTGCTGATGCCGACACGGAGCGCTCAACCTAGACTTAAACAGCTTTGTTTGCCCGAGTTTGAGCAATCCAGCTCAAGAAGGAAAGGACTTCTCGTTCAGGTGAAGTGGGTGGACAATGCCCCTAGGATGAGTAAATGTGCTGTTTTCGTGTGGCAGGGCAGACATTTAAGCTTAAGCAAGGTTTATCTTTTTGCCAGTTGTCGTACAAATTGAAGGGTGAAAAATAGGGAAGCACCATGAAACTAGATGACAACTGTTTGTTAATCTAGCTCCATTTCTGTATCACACGATATTTTACATCACCCACCGTTGGGGCTCAGTGGATAAGGCATTGTGCTGCAGCACACGAGGACGAGGGTTCGATTACCGGCCACGGCGGCCGTTTTTTCTGATGGAGGCGAAAAGCAAAAACGCCCGCGTGTATGACATTTCGGCGCGCATGAAAGATTCCCTGGTGTTCAAAATTAATACGGAGCCCTCATCTACGGCACGGATCATCACCTGCGCTGTGTCGGCGCGTTAAAACCTACATCAATCAATCAATCAATCAATCAATCAATCAATCAATCAATCAATCAATCAATCAATCAATCAATCAATCAATGAATTAATGAATCAATCAATTAATCAATGAATCATTAAGTGAATAAATAAATAATAAATAAATAAAAAGGTAATAAAGCAAACAAACAAACAAACAAAGAAATAAATAAATAAATAAATAATAAACTAAATAATTAAATAAACAAACAAATAAAAATAAATAAATAAATAAACAAATAAATAAAAATAAATAAATTTGACGTCGACCAGAAAACGTTTGCAAATGTTTTGAAATACAGCCTTAGCTTGTGGGCTACAAACTGGCACTTACCCTTCCAAGACGTATTTCTGAAGTGACATCGAGTTGTTTGCTTCCCAGCCTGCGCAAACATAGTGGTGAAAGTCCTTGCAGGGGTTTCCTGATGGCGCCAATGTATTGGCTAGAAAGTCGCTGTACAACGTGCAGACGGCGTTTTCACAGACAAGGTACTTATGCCCGCTAACGACCACGAACACAAGAGCTACGATCAGCAGAACCAGCGCTGCGCATCCGATGCCGGCGAAAGTCAGCACGCCCTTCGGAACGTCTGCGACCCGCTGCCTCATGGGAGATGACTGTAGATTCGAAGGGCGCGTTGTCAGCAGCATGGCCAGGCTCTCGTGGTCAATTGGAATCTGAAATGAATTTTGGTACTCACTTCTTGTGGTAATGATATTGATAAGACAGGTTTTGGCAAAACTGCAAACATTTCAAGAAATATCATTGGCCCTACTGCATTTTCTGCCTGAAGGAAATGCAGAAGGCTCCCAGCGGTAACTTTTTGCGGGAGGGGTGGTATATATATATATATATATATATATATATATATCTATATATATATATTCGTGAAGTGAAATCCTTAGTTGCTGCAGGAATACGCACAAAGTAGAGTACGCTCTTCGGAGACTTTATTTCTAACGTTTCGACCTGAGACAGGTCTTCCTGAGACAGGAAGACCTGTCTCAGGTCGAAACGTTGGAAATAAAGTCTCCGAAGAGCGTACTTCTACTTTGTATATATATATATATATATATATATATACATATATATATATTTATATATAAAAAACACATGTATATGCTTATACTATGTTAGCGGCATTGTGGTCTAAGGTAGGTTCCTCAGACGAGTGCCACTTCTCCGTTTTTTGTCTACCACCTATGGACAGGCAATTTTTATTCTTCACGCAGACGCTTTCTGCGTTCATGTGAGGACACCAAAAATCAAGTGGCTCTGCGTGGAGCTGCATGAGTGAAGCCTCAAAAGCGTGCCCCACGCTGCACCAATTTATATATATATATATATATATATATATATATATATATATATATATATATATATAGATATATGAGAACAAAGTTTTACTGGACGCCGGTAGAGACTACACAATTTTTTCAACCAGGGTAAAAAAAGAGAACGGATATTAAATCTGTTCTCTTTGTTTACCGTTGTCAAAGACATTTTTGTATATATATATATATATAAATCTAGAGAAAGATAAACTCACAAAGCGCGCAGAAATAGTATAAGTAAAGAGTCGGATACACAGCAAGAACAATAACAAACAATGTTTACTTACGTAGCGGCAATGGGACTTGCCTTCATCAGAGTAAAGTTACATGATTATGGTGTCGCAAACATTGAACACATTTCTTATATAGGTTTGCATAAAACTGTAAGAAGGAATGGAAAATGTTTCGCAAATGGAGAGTGTGCATACAGTCAGGCTACGCCTACGTTACAACATCAACCAACAAACAACAACAACAAAAAAAAAATATGGGGGGGGGGGGGGCAAGAGAGAGAAAAAGGGGTCGTGTTAACAATGCAGCGTTCAAGGTTGCACCATGACGGGTCAACGTATGCCGCGCGGGCTGCAAGTTCAGACAATGGGGGAAAATGGTCAACCGCGACTGGTTCTAGGGGAAGCGAAGATGGGTGTGCCCCCAGCGGATGAAGAGAATAGATAGGGGGCACAAAAGAGCATTTCACAGAAGCTAGCAATCGAACAGGAAATAGGTAGGGTCACAAAAGGTTAAACATGAATAGATCACAAAGAGTTAAACGTTCTTAAGTGGTGGTGGGAACGAGGCCTCCTTCTCCCGGACAAATGGCATTGTTGAGCCGCATTAAGCTAACAAAGCTGCTGTATTAGGAGAGTTTCTGCGAATTCTGATGGCAAACTCGAGGGTAAGAATAATGAACATAGTTATAAAAATTATGAAGCCGCTAAGTTTATTCGAGGGATAAGCACGTTAGTTTTCCGTAACTTTCATTAATTCCAAGTGTGGCTGACCCAAACTTATAAATGAGATAAGATTCCCGAACCTCGCGGTCGTGGTGCGTTTTGAAGGCGGATTCTAAAATCGTTGCTTTAAGATGATCAAATGCATGCCCGGGACTGTTCACATGTCTTGACAGGGGCAAATAAGGGCAGCTTTTTGCATGAGAGCGGTGATTATTGAACCGTATTCGGAAGGGCGTTTCAGTTTGGCCGATATATTGTTGCCTACAAGCAGTGCACTCTAGAAGATATACGACATTAGCGGAGTCACAGTTAAAGTTACCTTTTATATTTACGTAGTAGTCTGAAGCCGTGCTGGTGGCGCGCTGTGTAGTGGTCATGTGTGGGCATACTTTACATCGGGGTTTATTGCAGGGCATGCAGCCAGTAGTTGCCGGTCGGTTGATACGAGAGTTAGTAAGAAAGTCCCCTAAATTCTTATTACGCCGGTAGACAACGCGTGGTGGTTCGGGGAATATGCTTTTTAAGCGGTCACTTTGCATTAGGATATTGTGATGTTTTTTTAGCACGGTTGACACTCTTGGAGCGGAGGATGAGTGGGTTAAAACTAAGTTAGTTTGCGGGTTCCCGTTCGGGGCTTTTTTCTTGCAGATTTCGTTACGGTCTAATTGGTTGGCTCGCACAATAGCGTCGTCGATAACTTTTTCCGGGTATGTTTTATTCAGGAGGGAGGTCTTGAGTTCTCGACAGTTTGAGTCAAAGTCGGCTTGGTTTGAGCAAATTCTCCTAAATCGGTGGGCTTGGCTGTAAGGTATTGCTGTCTTGCAGTGTCTGACATGGCTACTTCGGAAGTGCAAATACTGCCGCGTGTCTGTCGGTTTTCTATACAGTTTAGTTTGAAGCCGACCTTGGAAGGTAGTAACGGTGACGTCCAGAAAGTTTACACTGTGTTCCGAATAGGAATGAGCAAGGGAAATACTAGGATGGGCTAGATTAAATGCCCCAATGAAGGTGAGGAGTTCCGCCTCACCGTGTTGCCAGATCATGAATATGTCATCAATATACCTTTTATAGTACATTGGCTTTAAATTTTGGGTGTCAAGAAAGTTTGATTCGAGGTGAGCCATAAAGATATTAGCGTAGTTAGGTCCGATTCGAGTTCCCATTGACGTTCCGCTGACTTGCACGTAATGAACTCCGTCGAACTCAAAATTGTTAAGTTCAAGAATAAGCCTAAGGAATGTTTGGAGAGCAGAAGAATCGATAGGTTTGTCGCACGATGACTGCTCATACGCAAGGGATACAGCGGCGATGCCATCTTCATGGGGGATGTTAGTATACAGTGACGCAACATCAAGGGTGACTAGAAGGCAGTTATCAGGAATTTCAATTTTTGAGATGTCTGAGAGAAAGTCATTGGTATCCTTAATGAAGGAGGGAAAGCTGGGCGGAATGTCGCAAATGAGATTATCCACATAGCGCGAGAGGTTTTCGGTAACAGTGCCAATGCCAGAAACAATGGGGCGCCCTGGGTTGTTCACCTTGTGAATCTTTGGGAGAAGATAGAATTTACCGGCTACTGGGCTTAAGGGGACCAGGGAACGAGCCGTGGTTTCATTTATTGTTTTATTTTTAACAAGCTCAGCAAGTTTATCTTTGACAATTTGCTTATAATCTTGAGTGGGATCATTGGGTAGTGCTTTATAGAACGTCGATACTGATAGTTGCTTATTGGCCTCGTTAACATAGTCGGTTTTGTCAAGGATTACGATTGCGCCTCCCTTGTCGGCAGGTTTAATAATTATGTCGGGACAGCTTGCGAGTTCCTCTAGGGCTTTCTTTTCGTTGGTAGTCATGTTGTGGCGGAAAGAATTTTGTGTTTGGTATGCTTTTCGCACATCGCGTTGGACAGCTTTGATGTACATGTCGAGGCAACTATCACGCTGTGTGGGAGGGGTCCAGTGCTTATAGCTAGGTAGGGTTCTGCGGGCTTCTTCCGTCGCGGGGTGATCGTAGAAGTATTCTCGTAGCCTCATGTTTCTGGCGAAGTTATCTAAGTCCTTAAAAAGTTGAAATTCATCAAAACCACCAGTAGCCGGGCAAAAGTTTAGGCCCTTTGACAAGACGTTCATCTGAGCTGGGGAGAGGGTTATGCTTGAAAGGTTCATTACATTCCCGGTAAGGTTTTCTTTTGTGACGGCAGGCGAGGGAAAAATATTAGTACAGTGGTTTAACTGAACTGTTTGGGGTGCAGTAGTCGAAGCATTTATTACAGTCGTAGTGGCATTATCGGCCGTATTGTCAGGGCCGTATTGCCCCAACTCTGACAATACGGCCGATAATGCCACTACGACTGTAATAAATGCTTCGACTACTGCACCCCAAACAGTTCAGTTAAACCACTGTACTAATATTTTTCCCTCGCCTGCCGTCACAAAAGAAAACCTTACCGGGAATGTAATGAACCTTTCAAGCATAACCCTCTCCCCAGCTCAGATGAACGTCTTGTCAAAGGGCCTAAACTTTTGCCCGGCTACTGGTGGTTTTGATGAATTTCAACTTTTTAAGGACTTAGATAACTTCGCCAGAAACATGAGGCTACGAGAATACTTCTACGATCACCCCGCGACGGAAGAAGCCCGTAGAACCCTACCTAGCTATAAGCACTGGACCCCTCCCACACAGCGTGATAGTTGCCTCGACATGTAGTAGTAGTAGTAGTAGTAAGTATTGTTGAATAAGGCGGACTTAGCCTTGCATAGCTGCCGGCAATTGCTCCGCCTAATCGTCCCCAATACCATATCAAATCTCTCAAAGTCATAACACATCACTTAGTCCTAAAATAACAGACCCGCTATGTCACCACACCTCACTTAGTCCTGTGGACTGCAAGAATCCGAGTAGGAGATGAGACACCTCTCTTCGCACAATCCAGTGGTCCCTAGGAAAAATAATGTCCTCTGATGTAGCATGGGGCACTCCTAACTTCTGGAGATCACGAAAAAAGTTCGTCCGCTCAGGGTTGGTTTTGGAGCAGTTCATAATGAAGTGATCAATGTCACCAGTCACACTGCACGAGGGGCACAAAGGGGATGAAACAATGTTGATTTTATGTAGCCAAGCTGGTGTACGGGCTGAGTCTGTTCTTACGCGGTGGAGCAGACAGGCTTCGGCTCTTTTCAGGCCCTTCGTCACGACTGGTTGATGTACTGGTCGCCACAGCTGCCTAAAGTGCTCGCGAACGGTCTGTTTCTGTATGCGTTGGAAATCGCACCGCGTTTGCACCGTCCTTGTAGAAGATAAGGCGTCCTTGGCTAAGCTGTCAGCATGTTCGTTTCCCGCTACACCGACGTGCGACGGGATCCACTGGAATTGCACGGTGAAGCCTTCATGCTTAAGCCGCTTTAGTAGGAGTAGGGATCGCTGACAGGTCTTTTCAACAGGTATACCCCGCTGCAATAGGTGAAGAGCTGACTTTGAATCGCTGAATATTGTGACTTTTTGCCTTTCAAACGATGACAGTTGGCGCAACGCAGCTTCTATGGCAACACACTCACTCGCTGTAGATGAAACCAAAGGCGTCACCCTGGCAGCCCACGAAATATTCAAACTGGGTATGAAAAAAGCCGCCGCGCACACCCCACTATTTGCGTCAACCGATCCATCAGTGTATATGTGCAGAGAGTCCCCGTATTCCCGTTCCAAATGCTCCAGCACCAGCGATCGGGCTTCAGCAATAGGTGTACAACGCTTCGAGCGCATATGAGGGATGGTCAATGCACAATCCACACTCTCGTGGGACCAAGGCGGGTCCAAAGTAGCCCTTTTCCCAGGCCATTTGGGACACAGCACACCAAGAGTGTTTAGTGTTGCATGAGCACGAGACTCTACCCTTAATCGTAGATGCCGCAGCAATGCTAAGCCAGCACTTGTTTCTCCGAGGCGCAGCACTTGCATAAGCAAACGTTGAGACGCCTGAAGACGAAGGGGTGTTGACTGCGCCTCATGGAGGATCTTGTTGTTTCCAGCTGCTTGAGGGACGCCAAGAGACAGCCTAAGCCCTTTCCTGTGCAAGGATTCCAACCGCTCGTATTGTGTCTCTGAAGGCGATATGAGAGGCAGCTGATAAAGCATGCGGTTCAAGATCAAGGCTTCGTGCAACTTGACCATAGAGGCTGGGTGGTTTCCCCACGTCACACCGGCAATTCTCCGCAGTACATTAAGTCTGGGCGCCACAGAGGAAACCATAGAGTCGACGGCCTTTCGCCAATTCAACCTATGGTCGAGAGCAATTCCTAGAAATCGAACATGATTAGCTTGGCGGATGGGGATGCCATTCAGTTCTATCCTGAGACGCGCAGACCGGCGTCGTACACCAGGAAATAGAACAAAACACGATTTCTCCTCTGATATAGTCAGCCCTACTGTTGAAAGATACGCTTGGACAGATGAAACAGCATGTTGCGCTGTTACACGCAATCGCTTTGTCTGGTATCCGGTGAGCCAGATGCAGATGTCATCCGCATATATTGACAAACGAGCTTTTGACCGATGACTCTTCAGCGTAGAAGGCAGGGCAGACATGGCTACATTGAAGAGAATGGGCGACAAAACACTGCCCTGTGGTACGCCTCGTACTACAGTTCTTTTTGAACTAAAAACATTCTCTATCCGCACCTGCATGAAGCGGTCGGTCAAGAAGACTCGAATGAAGCGGAGTAGGTGTCCTGTCACCCCCATTTCTTGCAGATGACTCAAAATAGCACTTGGCAAGACAGAGTCGTATGCCTTAGCCACATCAAGAAACACCGCAACGGTGGACAAGCCATAAGCTCTATTATGTTCCAAGTGGCTGACCAAATCCAATACACTGTCTTGGGCGCTCAGCCGCTGGCGGAAGCCAGTCATGCAGGCAGGAAGCTTTTTCCGATGCTCTAGCCACCACATCAGTCTGGCACAGACTAGCTTTTCCATGAGCTTTGAGACACAAGAAGTAAGCGACACCGGCCTGTATGATGAGAGATCTGCTGTATCTTTGTTAGGTTTAGGCACCGGTACCACCCAGGCCAGCTTCCACGATGACGGAATGTCGCCTGTCGTCCAAATATGGTTAAAAAATTCTAGGAGACTATGCTGGAACTCCAATGGCAAGTTAAGTAGCATTTGGTTCGTGATGCCGTCAGGGCCAGCTGCACACCGTTTGCGTAAGTTAGCGAGGGCTGTTTGAAGCTCCCTCAGCGTGAATGGGGTATCCAGTGCTGAAACTGAGGAGTAAGCGCAAGCCGTTGATGCACTACTGCGTAGTTGCAGTGACACGTCTGTTACGCATGGTGATGTCGAAGATGCGTACACGTCAGCAAACTCCTCAGCCAGAGATGGTAAAGTCTTGCCTTTGATTAGAGCCATTGCCAGAAACGGCTTGGCAGGGCGAGTTTTCCCAAGAAGGGAGTTCACCACTCCCCAGATACGTGGCGATGGAGTAAATACACTTAATGTTGCGCAAAATGCCGCCCATTGGTTTCGCCAGAGTTTGTTTGTGTATCGCCGAATGGCTGAATTTAACCTATTGAAAGTCGTCTTCGATGCCAAATCTTTCTTCCGCGTAAGCTGACGCTCCGCCCTTCTTCGTGCCGCACAGAGGTTTTTAAGCTTTAAGTCAGGGACCGGGAAGTGCCTAGGTATCTTGAGCAGCGTGGTCGCTGCTTCCTTGCTTGCTGTCATGGTGTCCAATACGTTGCCAGAAGCCACTTCTAATTCCGATCGGTACTTGTCCCAGTTGACAACCTGGACAATCTTAGAGGCCCGTAGACGGTATCCTGCTGCGTCAATAAAGATAGGGTAATGATCACTACCCATTCGGTCTGGCGCCACTCTCCACCCTAACTGAATATCAGTGGAAATCAGGGTTAAGTCAATGGCACTGGTAGCACTAGGAGGCCTGAAGAATGTTGGAGTGCCATCATTTGCAACACAGAGGTCCAGCCTATCAATGGCGTCTGCAAGATATTTTCCTCGAGCATCTGTCGCTTTATCACCCCACAGCGGATGGTGCGCATTAAAATCTCCACATATAATACGCGGGGCTGGGCAACGGTCGCAGAGTTGCTCCATGAACAACTTCACATCTACCTTTTTCCGTGGTGGGAGGTAAACGGATGCAATGCTCAATTTCTTGGAGCCTATTTGCAAGCTCACAGCCACAATTTCGGCGACGTCTGAGCAAAGGTCCCGAACAGATATTACAGCGTGAGGAACCTCACGTCGAACATACAAAGCGGCGCTCCCATGTGGAAAAGTGGGAAGGCTGGGATTTTTATGGGGAACGTAACCGGAAAGTGATCTTTTCCCTAATAATCCGGCTTCCGTCAAAGCTAATATTGGTATCGGTGACTCTTTGAGGAATAGATTTAGCTCAGCCAATCGACAGGTAAGCCCAGCACAATTCCATTGCATAATAAAGGGCACTGATTTTGTCTTTGTGGCCGCCGGTTGCTTAAGCAGAGACATCATGCTCTGGCAGGAGCGTCGCAGATAATCCCAATATTACTGGTTCCAAGCTGAGCATGGTCTCAAGAAAGGTTTTTAAAAAGCTTGGGGCCATAGAAGCAAGATGGGACCGGAGGGCTGCAAAAAGGGCTCGTATAACATTCCTACCGTCCGCCATCTTAGTTTCCGTAGAATTAACACGGCGCTCCTTCAAGACGTTGGCATATCTTTCACGTCCCCTTTGAACTTCCGCAGTCTTGAATTCCGCGCCGAGATGAGGTGATCGAGGAGGGGGCTCTCGTGACTCCGGTGGTTGAACACTTCCCGGATTTTCCGTCGTGTTGGATTCATTGTTGGCTTCCTGTGCGTTGAGGGCCGGGAAGCTGGCTTTGTCGGGAGGTGTCAACAGTGCTGGAGAGGATTTGGGTCCCTCGATGAAGGCTTTCCTCCTGTGCAGAGCGCTGACTCGAAATGGGCAGCCGCTGTAACTTGCGGGGTGGTCGCCGTTACAGTTGGCACAAGTGAAACCCGCCGTGCATTTCCGGAAGTCATGCGGGCCGCCACATCGCTTACAGCGCTGATCTCCTCTGCAGGATTTTGCCACATGACCAAAACGCTGGCACTTGAAGCAACGAGGAGGCGTCTCCGTGTAGTCAGCCGTTTCATGCCTTGTAAATCCAAGGTTGATGGTTGTCGGCCGTTCAGTGTTCGGCGCGAACGACAATACCACAGCGTCAGATGGAGTGGTCTTCCATTCGTTCACCGACGAGTCCCTTCGACGCAGAATTCTTCTCACGTGCAGTACACCTTGAGGCCTGAGGTATTCAAGTAGGTCCTCCTCCGTATACCACTTGGGCACACCCTTTATGATGCATGTGTTATGCACGTAGGAGTGTGGGAGTCGAGCAGAAATGGCGATTCCTCCTACTTGGTCGCTTCGCAACAAAACATTCACCTCCTTTTCCGTCGCTACGTCGAGGAGCAAGGCACCCTGAGCAGTGAACCTGCTGCGAATAGGCGCTTTCCCAAGCAAAGTCTTGAAGGCTGAGAATAGGACAATGGGGTTCACCTTTCTGAGGTCTTGATCACTTTTAGCCGGGCACACAAGCACAGGTATGCCGACTGAGCGTTTTTTGCGATGGCTCACGACCTTAAAGCCTTCCTCATCGACGTCAGTCATCTCTACGCCAAGTTCGCTGCCACCAACAATCATGTCATCGTCTCCTTTAGAAGTAGCGTCACTGGCATTGTCTCCTTTAGAAGTAACATAACTAGTATTCTCTTCGCCAACGATGACCGGTGAGGGCTCCATTGAGGCCGCGAGGCGCTTCTCGGCAGGGGGAACCATGTCAGGATCACCGGTACCGGCGTCACTCGATCTGCGATGACCTTTCACGGTGGCGGACTCCGAAGAGGACCCGGGAGGGGCATACGGAGAAAACCTCCGTGATGAGGCAGGTGTTCTGGCCGAAATGATTGCAAAACTCGCAAAATTATCACAAAAAGAAGAGACGAAATACAAGGCAGCTTACGAGCGATCTTCTTCGTCCATGTACATCAAAGCTGTCCAACGCGATGTGCGAAAAGCATACCAAACACAAAATTCTTTCCGCCACAACATGACTACCAACGAAAAGAAAGCCCTAGAGGAACTCGCAAGCTGTCCCGACATAATTATTAAACCTGCCGACAAGGGAGGCGCAATCGTAATCCTTGACAAAACCGACTATGTTAACGAGGCCAATAAGCAACTATCAGTATCGACGTTCTATAAAGCACTACCCAATGATCCCACTCAAGATTATAAGCAAATTGTCAAAGATAAACTTGCTGAGCTTGTTAAAAATAAAACAATAAATGAAACCACGGCTCGTTCCCTGGTCCCCTTAAGCCCAGTAGCCGGTAAATTCTATCTTCTCCCAAAGATTCACAAGGTGAACAACCCAGGGCGCCCCATTGTTTCTGGCATTGGCACTGTTACCGAAAACCTCTCGCGCTATGTGGATAATCTCATTTGCGACATTCCGCCCAGCTTTCCCTCCTTCATTAAGGATACCAATGACTTTCTCTCAGACATCTCAAAAATTGAAATTCCTGATAACTGCCTTCTAGTCACCCTTGATGTTGCGTCACTGTATACTAACATCCCCCATGAAGATGGCATCGCCGCTGTATCCCTTGCGTATGAGCAGTCATCGTGCGACAAACCTATCGATTCTTCTGCTCTCCAAACATTCCTTAGGCTTATTCTTGAACTTAACAATTTTGAGTTCGACGGAGTTCATTACGTGCAAGTCAGCGGAACGTCAATGGGAACTCGAATCGGACCTAACTACGCTAATATCTTTATGGCTCACCTCGAATCAAACTTTCTTGACACCCAAAATTTAAAGCCAATGTACTATAAAAGGTATATTGATGACATATTCATGATCTGGCAACACGGTGAGGCGGAACTCCTCACCTTCATTGAGGCATTTAATCTAGCCCATCCTAGTATTTCCCTTGCTCATTCCTATTCGGAACACAGTGTAAACTTTCTGGACGTCACCGTTACTACCTTCCAAGGTCGGCTTCAAACTAAACTGTATAGAAAACCGACAGACACGCGGCAGTATTTGCACTTCCGAAGTAGCCATGTCAGACACTGCAAGACAGCAATACCTTACAGCCAAGCCCACCGATTTAGGAGAATTTGCTCAAACCAAGCCGACTTTGACTCAAACTGTCGAGAACTCAAGACCTCCCTCCTGAATAAAAAATACCCGGAAAAAGTTATCGACGACGCTATTGTGCGAGCCAACCAATTAGACCGTAACGAAATCTGCAAGAAAAAAGCCCCGAACGGGAACCCGCAAACTAACTTAGTTTTAACCCACTCATCCTCCGCTCCAAGAGTGTCAACCGTGCTAAAAAAACATCACAATATCCTAATGCAAAGTGACCGCTTAAAAAGCATATTCCCCGAACCACCACGCGTTGTCTACCGGCGTAATAAGAATTTAGGGGACTTTCTTACTAACTCTCGTATCAACCGACCGGCAACTACTGGCTGCATGCCCTGCAATAAACCCCGATGTAAAGTATGCCCACACATGACGACTACACAGCGCGCCACCAGCACGGCTTCAGACTACTACGTAAATATAAAAGGTAACTTTAACTGTGACTCCGCTAATGTCGTATATCTTCAAGAGTGCACTGTTTGTAGGCAACAATATATCGGCCAAACTGAAACGCCCTTCCGAATACGGTTCAATAATCACCGCTCTCATGCAAAAAGCTGCCCTTATTTGCCCCTGTCAAGACATGTGAACAGTCCCGGGCATGCATTTGATCATCTTAAAGCAACGATTTTAGAATCCGCCTTCAAAACGCACCACGACCGCGAGGTTCGGGAATCTTATCTCATTTATAAGTTTGGGTCAGCCACACTTGGAATTAATGAAAGTTACGGAAAACTAACGTGCTTATCCCTCGAATAAACTTAGCGGCTTCATAATTTTTATAACTATGTTCATTATTCCTACCCTCGAGTTTGCCATCAGAATTCGCAGAAACTCTCCTAATACAGCAGCTTTGTTAGCTTAATGCGGCTCAACAATGCCATTTGTCCGGGAGAAGGAGGCCTCGTCCCCACAACCACTTAAGAATGTTTAACTCTTTGTGATCTATTCATGTTTAACCTTTTGTGACCCTACCTATTTCCTGTTCGATTGCTAGCTTCTGTGAAATGCTCTTTTGTGCCCCCTATCTATTCTCTTCATCCGCTGGGGGCACACCCATCTTCGCTTCCCCTAGAACCAGTCTCCCCAGCCACTGAATACCTTGCTGTATACTCTTCCCTTTCTTTACAAACCGCGGTTGACCATTTTCCCCCATTGTCTGAACTTGCAGCCCGCGCGGCATACGTTGACCCGTCATGGTGCAACCTTGAACGCTGCATTGTTAACACGACCCCTTTTTCTCTCTCTTGCCCCCCCCCCCCCATTTTTTTTTGTTGTTGTTGTTTGTTGGTTGATGTTGTAACGTAGGCGTAGCCTGACTGTATGCACACTCTCCATTTGCGAAACATTTTCCATTCCTTCTTACAGTTTTATGCAAACCTATATAAGAAATGTGTTCAATGTTTGCGACACCATAATCATGTAACTTTACTCTGATGAAGGCAAGTCCCATTGCCGCTACGTAAGTAAACATTGTTTGTTATTGTTCTTGCTGTATATCCGACTCTTTACTTATACTATATATATATATATATATATATATATATATATATATATATATATATATATGCATATATACAGTCTAGCCCACTTATAACAATATCTAAGTGCCGAGGAAATACCATCGTTATAACCGGTAATTTTTATAAGCGGGTTGCTAAATAACAAGATGGAACAGAACTCAAAACATTTTATTCGCATGGCAGCAAGGTCCTGCTGCTACTAATTTGCGGAAAAAGAAGCCACAGTCGGTCACCTTTGATTGCCGCGTGTGAAACAAGCGCAAATCTTTGTGAAACAAGCGCAAGAACACCTATAGGTGCTTCATCTAGCTGAGGTAAATGTCCTTGGCGGAAACAAAGTCCCTGAGGGACTGTGTCACGCATTGATCCTCCTAAGAAGACACTACCTGAGTAGGCTGCGAATCCACGTCATTAGAGTCATCACTGTTGCCCTTTTGGTACACAATGTAACCGGATTCAATTGTTATATCCGATACTGTTGCACTGGAGCGTTGTCATAGGCGGTTTATTTCACAATAGAAAGAATGCAAAAGTAGCCAGTGCCATAGCTGTTCATCGTTATATCCGATATATGGCTATAACCGGCATCGTTATCAGTGGACTCGACTGTATATATATATATATATATATATATATATATATATATATATATATATATATATATATGTGGCAGAAGAGAAAGATACGGACTCACTCGGTAAGGACACATATCAAAGCTGCAGTCGTCATTGCCAGTGCTGTTCGGCTGTTTACGAAATATTTAATAGTGCCGAATGACATGTGTTTGTGATGTTTCTTTGATACATTGATAAATAAGCGAAAATATAAGTCCACAAAAAATCCGCCGTTTTTTCCGGGAGCGGGAGCCGAACCCACATCTCCGCATAACGCGTGCGGTGCACTAGCCATTATGCTATCCCGCAGCGGCTTCTCTCTCGACCTAACAGCGGGGGTTTATATTTACAAGTGCTCTGAGGACGGTCAACTAGCGCCGCCCCTCGACCACCGCGGGAGACGTAGAACGTCTTTGTTCCCTCGGCCGCCATGTAAGACGTGGTCGGAGGTCGGGGTTAGCTATTGGCATATCCGAACTGCTGGAGCCAGAGCCCTCAAATGCATGTAGCAGAACAGAAAGATACGGGACGAGGGACTCGGTAAGGACACACATCAACGTTGCAGTCGTCATTGTCAGTGCTATTCGGCTGTTTCCGAAATATTTAGTAGTTCCGAATGACGTGTGTTTGTCAAGATTCTTTGATACAGTGATAAATAAGCGAAAATATAAGTCGAGAAAAAATCCGCCATTTTTTCCGGGAGCGGGAGTCGAATCCACATCTCCGCATAACGCGTTAAATATTTCGGAAACAGCCGAATAGCACTGGCAATGACGACTGCAACCTTAATAATATATATATATATATATATATATATATATATATATAATGTTTACTTAATTAACCGTAGTGATAAAGACAAGAGCCTAACCACACCCCTATGCCTCCTTTGGCGTTGTAGACTGCTGACCTATCTTTCTGTATTTCCTCAACGAGCCCCTCATTTCCTTACTATATTATTCTGCGAAAGCCTAGCGAGGGTCTCGGTTCTGGCAGCCTTGATGCCTAGGTAGCATAAGAGGGCTTCCAGCCAGTAACCCGCTCATGACAGGCTGTAGATGTTCGAGTCACGCCCCGGGGGTTAAAAAGAAGGTCCCCTTCTCCCCGTATAGTCAGAGTGGCGCTGGCTACCACCCTCAAGCGTCAGATACACGTCTACTAAATATAAATAGCAGAGAAAGTGAAGGAGAACACAGTCGCCCAGATAGCCGAATTGGTAAGGCATTCGACATGTAATCGAAAGGCGTGGGTTCGGTCCCCACTCTGGGCGCGTGTTTTTCCTTCTTTCTTTCTTCTGTATAATTAAAAAAAATGTTTACTTAATTAACCGTAGTGATAAAGAAAAGAGCCTAACCACACCCCTATGCCTCCTTTGGCGTTGTAGACTGCTGACCTATCTTTCTGTATTTCCTCAACGAGCCCCTCATTTCCTTACTATATATATATATATATATATATATATATATATATATATATATATATATATATATATATATATAGTGGGTTTTTTGTTGGCAGGACGCTATAGCAAGGGCTTACTATCGCGGAGTCCAAACGCGTCCAAGCGAGCTCTCGGGTGTGGGCACCAGTCTTGCGCCCAGCGCTCTCGATGGGGCTGCCTAGCCCCAATTCAAGCACATACCCACTTGTAGTGGATGGTCCCATATCCAAGCACATACATTGTCTGAGGCGAGACTTGCATGGCACACACCCATTTAAGGAAATGGCCGTGATATCTTCGTTACAATCACCCCCCGGCCAAGAGAGGAGCCATCCCGGCGACTCAGGGCGATGCGAGAACGAGGGGGTCATAGTAAGGCTTCATACGCTGGACGTGCACTGTTTCTCGCCCTCGGCTACGAAGATCGTTTGTGGCAGCGATCGGCTCAACGACGTAATTGACAGGGGACGTTTTTTCGAGAACTCTGTAGGGTCCATGGTAGTTGTCTTAAAGTTTCGGCGAAAGATCGGGAGTCTTGGACGGGATCCACAGTGACATGAGGGATCCGCTGGCATAGGTAGGCGAGGTGGCTGAAGCGTCATGACGAGATTTTTGGCGCCCTTTATCCGCAGCGGTGAAGGATCGAGCCAGTTGACGGCAATCTTGGGCATGCTTAGCTATCTCGGAAATGGGCCTGCACTCGGAGGCGTCGGGTCGGTAGGGCAGGATGGTGTCTAGGGTGCCGGAAGGCTCACGCCCATAAAGTAGAAAGAAGGGCGAGAAGCCCGCCGTCGTCTGTGTCGCCGTATTATACGCATACGTGACAAATGGCAGAACTAAGTCCCTGTTTGAATGATCCGAAGAAACATGCATTGAAAGCATGTCGCCAAGCGTGCGGTTAAATATTTCGGTCAACCCATTGGCTTGCGGGTGATACGCTGTAGTTTTTCTATGAACGACTTGGCACTGGGTCAGCAAGGCTTGTATTAGTCCGACAAAAAAAAGTGTCCTCTGTCGCTCAAAAGCTCCCTGGGCGCACCATGGCGTAAAAGAAACCTCTGTAATAGGAATTGTGACACGTCATGGGCTGTAACGGTGGGGAGCGCGGCTGTTTCCGCATACCTGGTCAGGTGATCCACTGCAACGATAACCCAACGGTTGCCTGCAGTTGTGGTGGGGAGGGGCCCGTAGATGTCGATTCCAACGCGATCTAAAGGGCGCGCGGTGCTTGGTAGTGGCTGCAGAGATCCTGTAGGATGTCGCGGCGGATACTTGCGGCGCTGGCATTCGGGACACGAGCGATATTCGGGACACGAGCGGCGCTGGCATTCGGGCGATATAGTTGCGCCGATACATGAGTTCGTCAGGATACAGGAGGCCTGGTGATGCAGTTCTCGGGACGCCGAAACGGTGGACGGACTCGACAGGTAGTGCAGTATGGACGCGATCCAGGGGTCTTTTCGCTGCTCTGCGGCCATGTCGTGTATGTGAAGTGACGCCCGGGCGCAGTCCGTCGAGGAAATGCAGTCATTGTCCGACTCGTCGGAACATCTAGAAAGGGCATCAGCGTCCGTGTGTCTGCGGCCGGACCGATACACAACGCAAATGTCGTACTCTTGGATGCGAAGAGCCCAACGGCCATGTATGCCGGACGGGTCTTGCCGTGACGACAGCCAACATAGCGCGTGATGGTCCGTGACAACATTAAACGGGCGTCCATAAAGGTAGGGACGGAGTTTGTGAATCGCCCAAATTATCGCCAAACATCCTTTTTCTGTCATTGAGTAATTTCTTTTTGCGTTTGTGAGAGTACGGCTGGCATAAGCAACTACGTACTCCTGGGCGCATTCTCTTCGTTGTGCGAGCACAGCGCCGAGACCGACACCACTGGCATCAGTTTGTACCTCAGTTGGCAGGAGGGGGTCGAAATATCGCAGTATTGGGGCGACGTAAGCAAACGCCGTAAAGCCACGGAAGCTTCTGCGCAGACAGGCGACCAGTCGACAGATTCTTTAGTGGATCCACTGAGAAGTTTCGTCAAAGGTTCGATGATGGTGGCAAAGTTCCGGACGAAGCGCTGAAAATAAGAACATAATCCGACGGAACTTCGGCGGTCTTTAATCGTGGTTGGTTTCGGAAATCGGGCGACTTCGAGAAGCTTCTCCGAGTCGGGAAGGATGCCATCTTTTGATACGACATGACCAAAAATGGCCAGTTTGCGAGCAGCAAAGCGGCACTTTTTCAAGTTGAGCTGTAACCTAGCAGACATGAGGCATGTCAAGACCTGTTGTAGGCGCTCCAGGTAAGTGGTGAAATCGGGCGAAAACACGACAATGTCGTCTAAGTAACGAAGTAATGAGGCCTCGTAGAACACCGTCCATCATTCTCTCAAATGTTGCAGGAGCGTTGCAAAGTCCGAAAGGCATGACGTTAAATTCGCAAAGCCCATTAGGTGTCACGAAGGCAGCTTTTGAGCGATCAGGTTCGGCCATGGGGATTTGCCAGTAACCTGAGCGTAGATCGAGAGAAGAGAAAAATTCAGCGCCTTGCAAGCAATCAAGAGCGTCATCGATACGAGGTAGTGGGTAGACGTCTTTGCGGGTGATTTTGTTGAGACGCCTATAATCGACGCGGAACCAGATGGACCCATCTTTCTTTGTGACAAGCACAACGGGCGAAGCCCAGGGGCTTGAAGAGGGTCTAATTACGTTGCGCGTGAGCATGTCAGCGAACTGTTCGTCAATCACGCGTCGTTCGGAAGGTGACACCTGATAAGGTCGCTGCCGCAGAGGGGCGTGGGATCCTGTATCTACTTCGTGGGCGATCTGATGACTGTCGAAAGATTCACGGAAGCGATCGAGAACGGCAAGAAGTTAGTCGCGTTGTGCTGGGGTGAGATCTCCATCGATGGATGGTTGAAAAACATCGGGAGTTGCCTTGCTGGGATGAGGACTGAGGACATTCACCGAAAACGCTGATGATTCCTCCGGGACGGCCATGACCAGAATGGGGTCGAGAGCTTCCACGTACCCGAGACATTCCCCACGATATAATGTTGAAGGGCAAGACGATGGGTGGGTGACAAGCATCACACTCGACCCACATTGGACGTCGAGGACAGCAGCAGGCAAAGGCAGGCATTTGCGAGACGAAAATACACTCGATGGCGTGAAAACAACAGTTGAATCAGGCTTGACGTCGCAAGAAACAGGCACAAGCACGGAGGAATTGGGCGGAAAGGACTTGTCGTCCATCATGATTAATTTGATGTACAGGTCATTCGATGGCAGTTCGCTTGACGGAAATAGTTCGACCTGAGCACGAGCACAATGAATGATGGCGTGATGACGTGATAAGAAGTCCCATCCGATGGTGATGTCGTGAGAGCACGAGGGTAGGACAATGAACTCGATGACGTACGTGATGTTTTGGATGGCTACACGAGCGGTGCACATGGCTAATGGTTTAACCTCTTGCGCGCCTGCTGCCTAGCCCAGGTTCAAGCCCATATCCACTTGTGGTAGATTGGCCCATATCTAAGCACATACATCGTCTTCGTTACAATGTATATATATATATATAGAGAGACACGATAAGGACATTTCGAAGATTTGAAGAAAATTTTTTTTCTTGCACTAACCACATGTGCCAATTACGGAACTGTTTGTGGTTATCGACCTGGCGCGATAGCTCAGTGGCTATGGCGTTCTGCTGCTGAGCACAAGGACCCGGGTTCGACTCCCGGCCTCGGCGGCTGCTTTTATGAAGGAGGCGAAAAGCAACAACACCTGTTTTTTCGCGATTTTAGCGGACGTAGAGATCCCCAGATGATCAAAATTAATCCGGAGCCTACCACTACGGCGCACCTCATCGCCTGTGTAGCATCGGCACGTTAAACCCTAGAATTGATGAAATCAATTGATGGTTATCTAATATTTTTATGTATATATATCTGCAATGAAGGGGACGAGAGATTACATGGATTAGTAAGGAGGGGAATAGGCAGACAACCTATACTGAGAAACTTCGTAACAAAACATTGGTGCAATCGAGGTGACGTCCACGTGCGATTCAAGGAGATAAATAACCTGCGACCCCAGGATAACCTGTTCCGCACACACAAAACTGCATACACCGTAGGTTATAAACGCAGCCAATTTCATAGCATAACTATCATCAAGAAAAGTAACAGTACTCAAAATATAAGGGAACACCGCAACACCCCTACTACGCGCCGTTCGTGTCGGGAGCTGTCCTTGCTTGCGGGTTTTGCGGTGGACTTTTGTATGCGTTGTCCGCATTATATCGCAGTGTAGCTTGCCCTTCGTTTTGCGGATAACAATAAATATCACAGAAGAAACGAGCCATGAATACTAGACGGAATTAAACCCAGTTCAATCAGTGTGAAATTTGCTGAAGCAGCCGAGCTGTGGTTCGATTGTGTTGGCTGGGATGTCAACGTGCACTTGCAAGTGGACGGCAGCGCCTACACCGAACAAAATGTGCAGTTCTCGGAAAGGAATCCGTAGATTAGGGTCGGTGCGTGAAGCTCCCTCTTCCTCTTTTAGCGGGAAAGAGATGCCCATCCCTGTGCGGCCATCACGCCCTGTATCGGTGGGTGTTGAAACCGGTGAGTGTGAGCCCACCGGCATGTCTGACCTCGCAGCTTTAGGTCGTGCGTGGCGCAGGATCTACAGCTGACTTACGAAAAGGCTGTACCTATAACAGCACTGCTAATATAATTACGAGTCGTCGCAAGCGATATCTAAATTTCTCGGTTTCGTGACTTACATGCGCTGTGTACTGCTCAATTTCCATTTTCTTTCACGAAGTTGGAGCAGCACTGATCAACACCTACAGAGTAGAGGTAGATGAATATACTCGCGTAAAACAGTCAGGGCTCTTCTATTTCTATGGCCTATCTTTCATGGTCTATTTTCTTAAGTATTCCATCCACGCCATGACTCAGCCTAGGTGAGATCGCAGAAAGGTCTAGCATATATACAGACAAGTGTTCAGCGGAAGCGTGCGCAGAAGACGTGCGCATGGGCAAAGTGCCATTTCTTGAAGATGGCGGATATGCCGAAAACTCGTACTCTAGAAATGCTAAAGACTACGGTGACACGCCTGTAAGACGACCCAGGAAGAAATTTCTCGTGCAGGAGCAAGAGTAAAAATTTATGAAAACAGCTGAGCGCTGGAATAGGTGCTGGGTAGAAATAAAAAAAAACAGCAGAAATATTATGCGTGATTTCCAAGAAACCATCGCGCAGTTATTATGCTATAAAAACGCAAAAAACTTCGAAAACCCACTGAGAGCGTTATTCAGCTCTGCCATTAATAACACGTGACATTTTTTTATCGAGTACTTCCCCCCCGCCTCCCCCCCGGCCAAGGCGGTGTAAAGCCGTGGGTTTCCTAAACAACAGAGATTGGTCGGAAGTAAAATTTTTATTCTTCACAACAGCGCAGATGAAGAGCATTTTTCGAACAAAATTTTCAAGAACCGAAATATAAGAAAAATAAGAATTCCCCAAAATTATCGATAAGCGCAAAAATATGCATTGTATATATCTCCCTCCAAAACAGAACGATAAACAAAAAAGGACAAGAAAAATTCAAAGTAAGAAAAACATTGCGAAAATAAGCGAACGGTGTAGTGCCCAGCATTTCCACAAAAATGCATATTTCGGGGAGGTTACACCTTTGATTGAAGTGCTATCATAAATTAAGCATACTGCTCAATCAGAATTTAAAAAAAACAAAAATACAAAAAGAGACAAAATGAAATTTAACACACGCGACCTCGCATCAAAAATTTGCATCTTGTACATTAACCCCAAACTGAAAAAGAAAGTAAATTTGTGAAAAAACGTTTGAAATACGAATAAACAACTAGCAAGAAGAGACCAACCTTTCACAACTTCTTCCATCTTCGGAAAAAATGCAAAATTAGCTAAGTAAAGGCACTTGACCGCTATAATGGTATAAGTTTACATCATTGTCGAAAAGAAACAAAAAAAATTAAAAGAAAACATACTCCAACTTGTTTTGCTACTATTTGATTCTATACTTGGCTGTAAAGAACTCGCACTGTAAACAAGTGGAATAAGAATGCTACGCATTATCGAACCATTCTGTGAATATTTGCAGATTTTTGCGTAGGCAAGATGTACAAAATAGTACTAGAATGTCTAAAGTGGCAATACAGATGAAATTCCCCTTTTTTCACTCAGCTAATTCCGAGCAACAAAAAAAAGATTTTTAACGGAAAAACTTTAAAGTATACAAATATATCGGGGCCCTTCCGTAGCTTAGGGCCTTTGAAGGCCAAAGGCGTGCTTATTTGCTACTACTTATTATTCGCACTTTTAATGCGTAGCATTCTTTGCCGAGTACCCCTGCAGCCAGGACTGTGTAACGCCCTGCATTTCCACACATATGCAGATATCGCGGAAGTTAAACCTGTAATCGCTATAGTAACCTAAATGGAGATAACTGGTAGCACAAAATTTTGAGAAAGTAAAAATAAGAAAAATACGAACAAATACAGAAAATGGCCGAACGTGAAAGCCCTGCACGTCACAATAAGGCAGATTTCGCAAACGTTCCCCATTCCGCACACCCCCCACACCAGCAGGCGTTCCGGTGTCCATTCTTAGGTGAGACAAACTACGCCTGCTGGTGGTCTTTCCTTTCCTTGTTCATTCATTCATTCCACCTGTAATCGTTGGTCAAACGAAATTTTGGTCAAACGAGTATTGGTCTAACGAAATTTTGAAAAAAAAAATGAGAATATAAAAAAACAAACAAACTGGCGAACCTTGTAACGTCCGGAATTTGCACAATAGCGCAGGTTTTGGGAAAGTTCCAAATGTAGTCGTTATAACAACGGAAACGGGGATAATGGGACGGACAGGTGCTCGAAAAACCAAAATCTTTGGCTGCAAACAACTCACACTTAAGGAAAAACGCATAAGAATACTCATGTATAAGTAGTTATTTCTCTAAATTTCTGCAGAATTTTCTATAAGTATGGTTTCCTTGTCTTCACCGCTTTTATTTAATCTGCTTCTTTTTATACAACGTGTGCGCGTCACCGTCTTCGCTTTCCTTTCTTTATGTTCCGAAGAGTCGCGTCTGAGAGCAGACTGGCAAACACCCAGCTTCCCTAGAATAAGCGTTCTTTGCAGCTTGTTTTCGCCTTTCGAAATCCCGTGCCATCACGTTCTAGTGTCCCGCCGCACGCGTTATTCTTCATTATTAACGTTTCTAATTTATAGTTCTGTGAATTCTATGAAGCCGGCGCATTATCGCTTCAACGCTTTCCATCCCTGGCCAATCCCCAGATCGGGCTTGTGCCATAAAGAAATGACTGCGAGAACTTTTCTGACAGGCTGGCAATGGTCGGAATATGCGCAGTTGGAGGAGCACTGGGCCGCTACTGTGGAACGAACGATTCAAATCTAATCGGATAGATTTTTTTGTATCGTTATTTATTTACTTTTACAATGACAGCCAGTTGCTTGAGCCGGCAAACAACCGCGGAGCTTTTTTTCCAGAATGAGTAACGCACGGCGTTTTCTTCAACTATAGTTCCAATTGATGTTTCTTGGTCGTGGCTTAAGTAAGCCACCACCATGCAACCATATCACTTTGGTGTCACAAAGATATCCCAGGAAAGTGGCTGGGACGCGGCAACTGCTTCCTATTTTTAACAGCGAAGCTGTTTAGTAATTTGTAATTTTTTGTGTCCGAAGTTAAAAATACCAAGAAATTGCCGAGCGCGTGCGCTGGAACGAGAAGGACATGTCATAGCGTGTGTCACTCCAAGGCGATTTCCAATGAGTGTCACTTTCAAAACAATGAAAGAAGCTGCCACTTATAGCCACAATGATGGAGGAAAGGTGATTGCGGCGGCGAAGAAGAAGCAAATCGGCTGCAATCGTGAACTTTACTTGTGATCGTGATGTTGCATACAGCTTCACTTCCTTAAAGCCTTACGCGTTAGTGTGAGGAATTTCTTCATTTTTTCTTTAATATCTTGGTTACTTCTTTGAATTTTGCGGGAATATTGGTGTCAATACTAGAGACAGCAGCTTTCTAATTTAGCCAGCCTTGTATTGGTCTTCATGGACCCCTAAAGGTGGAAAATGTGGAATCTATGTGTTGATGGGCAGTTTAAACTGTAACAGTTCTTGGTTATTTACTGAAAATTGTGCAGTTTATGGTAGAACTGCTGCAGGTGGTCATTGCGAGATGCCATGACAATATTGTATAGAATTTTGAGAACGCAACTATACATAGCTGCTCTCTGCTCGTAGTCAATGCAAGTCGGTTTAGTTCTCACGTTGACACAAAAAATATTCGATTACTATTTTTTGCGAATGATATGTAGCTCTCTATTTGACGTAGGTATCTTTGAAAAAAAAAGCATGTCGTTCGTAGGAATAGTGGCTAGAAATGATACCTGGGATAATGCAAGCCAAGAAGTTGAAGATTTAGCCCGAGCAAAGAAAACAAGTTCGTTGTTAGAATAAGCCTGCACATCCCGTGATGAAAAATTGCCGTTTCTTTTGATGTTCAATGAAGACGTTCGACTTTGTAAGGTTCGAACCGTTCAAATCTCGAATAAGTGAAAGATACACCCAAAACATTCAGTATATTTTTATCGCTTACAGGAATCGATTTTGGTGGTTAGGAAGAATTGATATCAGTAATCTTGTAAATTGCTGACGCAGGTTTTGCAAAGTAGCCTACGAAACAACATATCCAGTTTCTAAGAAACCTGGGGATGAAGCACAGCCAAAAGAACTCACGTTTTACGTGGGAACTCGTACAATGAAACCACCTACATTTTGCCCTTATCAGAAGTGCACATTTTTTGCTAAATTGCCTGTTCACTAGCCCTGAAATTGTTGTGATAAGCTGAGAATGCACAAGTTGTGCAGCCTTTTATTCAATACATATTAAAAATTCTTCATTTCATGTTTGGCGCCTTAAAGGGGTCCAGAAATACCTTCCGCCGATGCATGGATGTACATGTACCCAAATCAAGCAATGTATTTGCAATCTCCTCCCGCAAGAATTTTGTTAAAGCGATGAGTATTAGCTGAGAAATCGTAAATCAAAAACCGCGCATTATCGTCGCTCCGAGTTTCCTCCTCCTTTCGACTTACTCTCCGCTGTTGACGGCGCACGAGCTTTGCCTCCCATGATGCTGCGCTCCGCAGCGGTGACGTACTTCCGCTATTGCGCTGCTCAGACTGTCGTCTGCTACGGGCAAGCTTTGTTGACACCATGAATCCCGCACTCTGCTCAAGGCTGGAAAAGCGAACAAAAAATCTGGCCGCATGTATGCGGCGGCCTGGCCTTGCCCTTTCGCGGTGTACGTTGCTGGAGGCACATGACTTTTTATCGGCGGCGAACTCGCAGCCGCACGGGGAGGGTCGTGCGCTCGTTCCCTTGATGCACCGCGCACTGTTTATCCAAAAAGCGCCGTATCAGATGTGGCCCCGCTGGTGCCGGGTCTTATTTTGCGGCGGTGGTAATTCCTGCCGGCGGCATGTGAAAAAGTCATATTAAACCGATAGAGAACCCGCGCACAAAACGCTTCAATCATGTGACCAGTTCAGCTTGGGGCGACGCGTGGTGGAGAGCGGCAACGTTGGCAAAACGTGCTCCTCCGCGCCTCTGAGCTTTCTAGCGCTGGAGCGAGCGCCATTTCTTTGACAATCTCAAACATCGGTTGCCTTGGCAACAAGGCACAAAACTCTCCAGAAGTCAGTTACGGTTCCGTGATCCCGGTTCAGCTTGGGGCCCCACCTCGCGACATGTGGGCACTGCAGGCGTACCACCCACTCCCATTGGGAAGTGCGAGATGCGTTTGGCATTACAGGAGGCGATGGTGTGTGTGTTGTGGACGCCTTTGTTTCGCGATGAAATGCGACGTTGTGCTTCTGCGGGTGGATAGTTCTTCCCATGGTCTGGATAATCTTTCTCGAGCGACGTACGACTCAACCTCGCATGGGGTATGTGCAGTGTGCGTGAATAAAAGCCATCGGCTTGTGCGCCAGAGTTAAGTGACTTGCTGTTCGTCCCCGCAAACGGCGCGCGAGGTGAGTACCGAATTTACGACGGGCAGGAGGCAACCCATCCTCTGTCAATCGTGGTTCACACTTTCAACGCATGTTGTGACGTTGTGTTCGTTAGAAACGCATCTCTGGATTGTTTTGAAGTTGAATAAAATGTATGCGTCAAACCCGGGCATCCGGCTCAGGGCGTTCTCTGCGATTGCACGAAAGAAGTGCCACGGGGCTTCAACGCTTTCTTTATGGAACGTACTCAGGTTAGAGAATATCCATGTCGTGTTATGGCCGTGTTACATTCAATACAAACGGTTAGGCGTTTGTTTTACACTTGTTTCGTTTGTCGTAAAATGCCCAAGCACTCCGGCACTCCGCTGACGGATCAGCCGGCGAGCCGACGCTGAGCAGACGACTCATCTCTTTGCCGGAAGTGCGCGAAAAAGCTGCCCAATAGCAGGATGTCTAGCTCATGACGAACATCTGGGAATCGATGATGTAGACATGTGAAGATGGCGGCGTCCAAAAACACGAAGGAAAGGGTGAGAAAAAAACGACAAACTTTGCAACAAAAGTGTGAGCTTTCCGCTGCCCGTAAAAGAGTAAAGGCCCAACCACATGCAGCGTATTTTCGGCGTCGCGCCAGCGTCAGCGTCGTTCGGCGTCGACGAGCGTCAGCGCGCGCGCCAAAATGCATGGCGACGCGGGCTGACGCTCCGGCGACGCCGATATCTACGCTCGGCAGATCTCGGCGCGAGCGCCGGAAGCGGCGCTGGTGCCTGTTTCCGGTTGTGCCAGTCCGTCTCGCAGTTTTAATGGCGGCCGACATGCCGAAAATCAACGCTGAGGCACTAATAAGTGCAGTCGCTGCCCGCCCCGCTCTATGGCAGGCTAAACATAGAGACAACAAAAACAAACACCGCAAACAGGCGTTGTGGGACGAAGTGGCAGCAGCCGTGGCGCCCGTGGCGAATATGGCGGCACACTGTTGCCACTGTTGCTCGAACGAAAGGCTTTCGTCGGCTTGATGCAGCCGGCAGTTTTTCTTCAGCATTTAAACAACGCAGTTGGATGCGGTTTAGCAACGTTAAAGTCACTTCAGTGCATTTATAAACAAAAATAAACGTTTACTTTAAAGCCTAATTACAAAAAACTCTGCACAACTTGTTTATGTTGGCACAGAGCTAGGCAAGCAAGTCTGGCAACACACACAGACGCAGCGTCGAGCGCGCACGCCGGCGCGTGATTTCGCCGGTCCCATTCGGTTACTCGCCCTCTCCTGCGGGCGCGCACGTTGACGCCGAACGACGCTGACGCTCGCGCGACGCCGAAAATACGCTGCATGTGGTTGGGCCTTAATACTTGGCACAGAGGACGTTGACGACCCAATCTAACGGTTGCGCTAGTTCATTTAGTGTGCTCAAAATGCCTTTCAGGGCCCCTTTAATAGTTACCTATAGGCAGACAATCTTATTACATTCCTGTGATTTTCTCCATGAGGTTATTTTGGGTGATAGTTTATTTGCTTTGTGTCAATAATCCTACAACTTTTTTTTCTGTCGTATTACCTTGTATGGTCGCCTTTTGCGAACATGTGGGTGATGCACACGACCCGAAATTTCTGTATACTACAGTTACCTCTTTTAGAAGAAGCATCTTGAGTTGGTCACTCTTTGCAAAAATGCGCTTTTCAAGCTATGCGCATTTATGACGCACTTATTTCGGGTTCTGTAGACCTCTAGCGCTGTCGTCTGCCTTTGCATTACAAAATATATGCTTGAGCCAGGTAAAGTTTTCTGCAACTTGCTTTGATTCATAGTGCAGAAATTTTTCTCGTGCGCGTATTTTAAAGAGAGTCATTTTTTATGTCATTTAAACATATATCGACACTGTATTCTACGCCATAACGCAACGCGCAGTGTTTTGATTGATCAGTAAAATATACCGGATATGTAGTGTCGTTGAATTTTTGATTCTGGGTTTTTTCGCACGTATCTTCCGGCGAGTAATTTCTTACAACAGTGAAATCCTACACTGCTGCAAAATAAAAATAGAACTTGTAAGAGCAATTTTATGTGTGAAGCGTGGTTGCCCTGTTATAATTAGGGAAATCGATTTTTTTTTGTGCTCAGATCAAAGCCAAGGCTGGTATAATAAATGTCCTTGTTTTTGCAAACGCTGAAAAGGGAACGTGTTTCGCAGAAATGTGCCTTATCGTTACCTGCCTAGTATAATATGTTTATAAAGAAAACAGGTTTATTGGGAGTAGACCAGCGGAATAGGCAATGCCGGGCTGATATCTGTCAAGCAATGCCCAAGGTATGAGAGGTTTTTTTTATTTGGAACGGTGTACGAGAAAGCTTCTGTTTGGAGTAGTTTAGCCAGCTTATTTTGTAGAAATACGTGGATTCCAATATCGACAACGTTTTAGTGTCTAGACCCCGCAAAAAATTGCGGAACGGTCTTGCAAAAAGGTACGAGGCACTAAGGGTAGGCGACTTGAAACTACATAAGCTTGACAGATAGGAATTTCGCAACCGTTACGTATTATAGTAAGCGTTTATGGGTACTTTATTATTTATATTGCGAGGCTTCTTGGAAGTAGGTATTTTAAAGCCGCTTCTTTAAAGCGAAAATGGAAAATGCTTAACAGTAAGTTACTGTAAGTTCAGTTCGGGCACTTACGTTGCTTCTAACGAAGCTTCAAAGTAAGCCCTGCCGAAAACACTTTGTACTTTCAAGGCGCTTTCGTGGTTTAGGTATTTCCTTTTGTATTGTCAATGCGTAATTTAACGACCTTATAAGACGCTGGAGCTGTACGCCCCCCCAAAGTTGTGTAATGCGGCTATACTTGTAAGTCCTTGCAAAGGTTTGTCTGTTACCTCTTTCAGGCTTTTGGACCGCTGCGGGGTTGCACGAGACGCGAGCGATACGGCGTCGCTGTCCTTGAATGCCGATCTTTTCTGCAAAAAAAGTTCCCCCCAAAATTCGAAAGGTTTGTTAGCGTATTACACTAAACTTATGTCGCTAGGTTTTTGTTTGTTTATTGTACACTATACCAGAACGTGAGTCTATTTTGAAGACGGTGTAAGGTGTAACTTGTAGACTGACTTAAAGACCCCTCAAGAGTATTGAGTTGTTCAGCACTGGTCAGAAAATGTTTTATTAAAGTAATGTTACTGGAAATATTAGTAACTTGGCAACGCAAGCACTCGTACATTTCTCACAAGAGTCGTTTCGTCACTTCATAAGAAAAAGTAACAAAACACAAACTAGTCATTGCAGCTGACAATCAGGGAAGAGTAATAGTAAATATTACTATTACAATTAAGTAATAGGCGCCTTACCCCAACTGAGAGTAAAAATAAACTATTATCCAGGTTAATAATAAGTGTGAGAGTGAAAAGTGCCAATAATATCATACAATTCGTCACAGCTACTCGGACAGGACCATAAAGAGTTACCCTTTATAATTTTATTTATCCAGGACTTCCGGTAAGGTCCGAGTATGTTACGAAAGCTACCTGGGAGCGCAGCAATTTTAGAGCTAGTGGCCTCCAATGAGATGATAGCGGCCGCTCAAACGTGTACGATTGATGGACAAATTCTGTAAGCGTCGGCAATATTGTCACGCAGCCAAAGACGATGCAGCTGTCTCCAAGGAAAAACAAGTTTACTGGAGCGAAATAGCATGCCCCCCTCCCACCCCCCCCACCCCCTAACTACTCAAAGAATACACAGGTGGCAAAGCAGCAGTCATTAAAGTGACGTGTGCAGGCGAGTGTCGGGTAATGGAATACTGCGGCGGTTGTCCTCGGAGAATTTATCGTTTCGTGCGATTGTTTCTCGAAACGTCTCATTACAACGAGAGCACTGGAGATTTAAGAATATCATTCTAGGCTAGTGATGTCAGGGCCAACACTCGCGCTATCAGAATAAGATAGCCAGTGGGGTATTAAAAAGAAAGAAAAAGGGTACATGCAGTTTGCTTGAAACACTGATAACACTGTCGGGCGGCCCCGGATTGTAAAAACAAAACAGAAGTTCACAAAGACAGTTCATGGGTCGCGGCAGTATGCACATGGCTGGAAACGATGTTGTGGAATTTAAGTGTAAAGTTACATGGTGAATGCAGAATAAAGATACCTGCGAAATACACGGTTAGGCATTAATTAAAATGCAATTATTGGCAGATGTTATTTATAAGATTGAAAATGTGTTGCGCGGTAATGCCAAAGCAATAAATCTCGTCTACACTTGTTAAGAGCGTTTGCGGCACCTGATCTTAAAGTGATTTGAATGTGCGTCTAAAAAGGACGATTAAAAGCGGAATGAACTTTGGCGGTTCTGCCAAGCTAAGTAGACACGGCACATTCATGCTCGCCTCATAAAAACCAGGCTTCATCAGCCGTGACCAGTTTAAAAAGAATTATTACTAGATGTTTTCTACAGAAAATGATGCGCTCCGGGGAACATGGCGACGGCTCTAACTTTTTCATTTGCAGTTTTATTTCGGCTAAAAATTCTTTTATCAAAGTGGCCCACATATGCGCATTCAAAATTTGAACATACACAAATAAAAATGGCATCGCTTACTATTTAGGCTATGGTGGGAGAGGCAGTGTGTGTGACCGACTTCACCCCAGCGCTTCGCGCACCTAGCAAGAGCAGACAGAACGCTGCTGCGCCCCCGTTCAGTGACGGCTAACATCAGCTAAACCGAATGGAGGCAAATCTACAGCCTTCAAGAGCATTGCACAAAGAAACATTTAGTTGTGCCCAGAAACTTCCATTGTCAAATGCAGAAACGCAATAACACTGCTCAAATAGTTAACTAGACTATGCTGTCGATGACTCCACGAAAAAATAGGTACATTTAAAATGTCCGCCCGATGAAAAAGCCATGATTTTTCTGAAAATATATTTAACTGGGTACTTACAAATTTTCTCGCGGAAAAAATATTGAAGGCACACAAATATACGAAAACAGTATGTTTTTCTCTTTCGCCTTTCCTTTTGCCTCTACATATTTTTATGGAGGACGTATACACCAAAGTGCATGCTAAACAGTGGAGCATCCAGAATAAAGGTTCGTGCTACACACCCATTCCCTTGTTTTCGTTGTACCGGTGTCTTTCGTGGGCTCCTCGTCCATAATTTTGACGGTTGGTTTAGGCAAAGAGGGCCCCGGTGTAGACGCAGGTGGTGACTGAAAAAGAAATGATGGCACGTTGAAAGCATCCTGAAAATTTTTCTCTAGGAACACTGCGAGTAAAAATGCAAAGAGGATTCGTTAACGTGAAAACACCCTTTCCGTCTCTACTTACCAGGCTGGCCGAGGGTGGTGTAGGGGAGTGTTCACGCGGCTTCGCGTCTTGATTTTGAGCCGTTAGTGTAGCGAGCGTAGCTTCCAACTCACCAGGTGGCTATGAAACCAGAAAGAAGAATTGTGAGGTTCTAGTAGATAAATAGGAAAGACTCTTTGTTGTCTCGGACATTCTAGGCAGCTTTATTGCCGGTTTATTTTTCTTTATACCATCCTTTATTTAATCCTCCCTTCCTTCGTTTGCTCACTACGTCAGTGCTCCCATTTCTCTTTTATTCCAAGGTGGAGACAAAGACGTCACCGTCACGGTTTACACACGGTTGGCGGCGTTTTAAGTGAAGTTGCTCGAGTCAAATTTGCAACTCCAACATACGTTGGAACTATTTTAGCCATGATTGTTTTTCTTGAATTCGCTTGCTGTGTCTGTCCCCTACCCGGTTGGTACATATGTAAACCTGCTCACTAGTGAGCCACACATCGACTAGAAGTCCGTGCGCCGGTGATTAATCTTTTGCGCAGGATCAGGGCGTAAACTGAAGGTTACCCACTGCACACGGTTGGGCCACGGATCTCATCGGTGGGTCACGGTAATCAACCACGAGGGAGGCATCATCTTTCTGAAAACGTTATTTTATAACTGCAGTAGGAAGACCTACCACAAATACATTCACTTCCAATCAAAAATTGCCCAGTGGATTTCTTCCCCTGAATTCTTCAAATTTGTTATTTTATTGAGTCATTGCTGTGCCATTTTGTTTACTCTTTCTTGGCAGCGATTCCGTCATAGGAATGGCCAACCTTGGGTACGCTTTGAGTAATAGAGGACCTGTGGCGCTACATTTCTTCTTCTTTTCTAACTCAAAAGTCAGTTGCCCGACCAGATAGGTTTGTTCTAGAGCCTGTATAGTTTTTCTGTTTTATCTCAAAAAAAGCCCTTCATTTTTTTTCGATGACCCTCTGAGCAGACCAAAGTGTTCTTTGCAGGTGCTTAGGGAAACAGCAATATTGTGTCCAACTTTCACAACTATACAGGCGCGTTACAGCCAAAAGTCTGAGGTTTCTGGTAGAATTCGACCAAACGCAGACATATTTTATATAATTATAAATAAGACCATCACAAACAATATCCCCAAAGAAGTTCTTGCCATCTGAGTGTTTCAGTATATAGGCCTATCTTGAAAGCTCTTTTTTATTGTCTTTAGGATTACTTCTAATTTCTTTGTGTTATTTCAACACCCAAACGTGAGTTTTCCGCCTTGAACTAATATATAGAAGTTCTGCCGACCATGCCCTGTTAATAAAATGTCATTTATTCCCAATGGCTTATTGAGGACAATCTACCGTGTTATCTTGGGAGGAAAGAGACGGGAGGGGAACGCCACGAGCTGGAAAGAGGAGGGAGGCACTTGCATCGCAGTGGCACAGGTCGACGGGTCGACTACCGCCTGTCGTCGCCATTTGCAACGAAAGGAGCAGATACGCGGCCATGATTTATTTACTGGATATCTAGCGGTCTTGGATGCTGGTGGCTTGCCAGAACACGACTGTGGATATTAAAACATAATAATTAGACGAAAGGTTGACAAAACATTTTAAAAGAAACCAAAGTGCTAAATTATGCCAGGTCCGGCTTACTGACATTATATTTCCGTTTTACTCTACGACTCCTAAAATTCCCTGTATATATTCAACATTGCCATTTTTCCCTTTTACAGACGAAAATTCCTCGAAAAAGGGTTAATTCCCAGCACGGAGCATCACTGCGCGGTTATCTGTTCGTTCGTAAATTAGTTGGTTTACGCCATCATTGTTACTGCCATAAATATTATGTGGAATAAATTTAAGCACAAATAGCTCATGCTGTTAGCTTTTAACCTCTGTTTAACTTAGGTCGGATTTTCGGGGTCTTGGCCAATCGCAGCGAGGTGTCCGTAATACCTCATAAGTTCAGTGAGGAAAAGGAACTAGGTTAGGGCAAGTTTAAAGGGTGGAGTCACAGGCGGAGCACGCATTCTGGCAACCACGCATGTGCAGGCATGCAGCTACCTCAGCGTCTGTGTCGCGTCGGGTTCCATGAGATGGCGGTACTTGGCCACGCTGGCGCCCTATGGAGCCCAGCACATGACAGCAATTGCTGTTTGATAATCCAAACTGTGACCCACCGAACGTAAAGTAATTTCTTGACGCCAAATACTGTTTCGTACAGTATCCAACCATCTATCTACTTCCACACACGGCTGAAATCGTCGCGCAGTTTGGTAAAGCGGTAAAAACTTCGGAGCCTTTCAACTACATCGTGATGCAACATTTTGTGAGCGTATGCTTCTTAAAGCCAATTGCTCCTTTAAGTTATATCACCTGTTCAAGGACAACAGCAGAGATAGCGTTGCCGAAATTGTTTTGTGGAATCCAAACCCAGCGATTTGTTCGAAGAGCATTTGCAATTCACCAGCTACCGTCGCATCTAAATGGATTTACGGGTGAAGCAGCTCCTGAAAAGCAATAGTTGGTTTTTGCACTCAACCACGGATTAGAGGGCACTTGTATCGACATCTGTGGTCGCAAGCAACTAACTACGGCGTCGGCCTCTTGCGCGCCGTGGCGCTTTCGTTCACAGCCGCCTTTTCATTCGCCAGTGATGCCAAGTTCTCAAGGGCAAGAGAGCGCCACTACGCTATGCGTGTGCAATTATGAATAGATCTGTTACCACCGCGGGCGAGAATCATATTGAAACGGGGCAGACGACGCACGTCGGTGTTTTTCTTTCTGCGAGGTGCGCGCAGGCACAGCAGCGCAGACATGGAGGATTTCAGTGTTGCCAAGCGAAGAATTCGCACGCTATACGTTTCAGTTTATACCGTCCATGGTCTGTTTTACGCATCGCTTAGCTTTCTTTAGTGAATTTTGCCCTAAAATCGGTACTTTATTCGCACAAGGAGATCTTTCGAATAAGTCAAACTTGCACTTTGTCCTCACCGCCCCTATAACCATTATGCCTCCTTGTAGCATTGTTTATGGATGTGTAAACCATAGTAAATTCTCACAAGAGGCACCTACAAGGGAGCGTAGAGACTCGAATCCTCGGCGTTTATATCATAAGGCTAATTATTAGAAGTGCATTTCGAAACTGGTTTTTCAATCATCGGCACTATTTTTATTTGATCAAGAATTTAAGCGTTACATACTATACTCGGTTACAACTCAAGAACGGCACCACCTCATGTAGTGTATCACTCCGCCAAAGCGCCGGACCCGTGACGTCAGTGCGCGCGCGTTTTTTAAGGGGTTTGCTATGAATGCGTGATATCGTCTGCCTTGCCTCACGCAGTTTGTTTGTCGTCACTGGAGTCGTTTATAAGCATATTAAGTCCAAAAAATCACGGGAATGGCTCACGCCATGTTTAAAATATTCCCAGTAACGCCCTACTTGCGCCGCGCGGAGAAACATCCAGCTACGGTGATAAGGCACGGCGGCAACTTCTGGTGCCGTTCTTAAGTTGTCACCGAGTATAGTTGCGTCTCACCAATCTTCACCCATCTAGAAAGGAAACTGTATGAACAAACAAGAGAATGCGGGTGTGAGTTGGTGAAGCCCAACTTGGAGTGTTTCTGAAATCCCAGGTAACGGTTGCACAACTAAGCTGTCTATGGCTACGCGGGCGTGATTTTTGTATCCGTGTGGGCACACCGTCGCAGCGGCAAAAAAAAAGTGAAAGCCCGAATAACTTGCTCTTTCAAAAAAGGAAGCTAGAGAGATGCGGATAGGAGGCAAGAGTAACGGGTCGTGAAACCACAAAATGTTCGAGCTTACTGCGTGCTATAGCTGGGAAACCCGAACTACCGGTCGACCAACTTCGGCTTCACTTCGCACTTTCCGCGTTCACTGAACCTTTGAACCCGCGGTGCGCATTAGCGTCTGCGTGTTGCCCGTGGTGGAATCAGAAATGGAATAGTTGGTCCTACTGGCTAGGCTCATCGAAGAACGCGCATTGCCTTTATCACCTTCCACGACCTTCTCCCCACATTTATAAACATATTTCATTTCGTGATTTTAAAACACGCAAGAAATTCTCTCTTCACCCCTCTTCACAGCGTGGAAGGGCGGACGACTTTCTAGCTATAAACTCACCCCGCCTTAATTTCTCTTTGCACCACGAAGATCAATTTTGCATTCGTCAATCGTTCATTCGCGATTAAATTATGTCAACTGTGTCAAGCACGCCTCTTTTGAAATGCCAGATTTAATCCGGGCACTAAGGCTACGTGCGCATAATTTTGACGTAGTCGTGATTGGTAGACGGATGCTGTACATATCAATGGCATAATGGGGCTGGAAACGACGTTGCTTAGCATGCAAAAAAAAAATGGCCGAACGATTGGGAAGCTTTTTTAACGCATAAAATGTAAACACCTAACACGTGCAATTTACACGTTCAAGGAATGGCTCTATAGGTGGCAACAGTAGAAAAGTCATACGTTGCCTTTACGTATAACTATCACAGGGTTTTTTCGTTCGTGATGTGGGTGCTTTCACGAGGGATGGGTCAGGCGTGGATGGTCGATAAAGTTGTTAGATGCAGAGCATCTCATTCACTCGCCTTGTCCCTCCGGCGTCGTCGTCGGCGTTGTCCGCCCCTCCCCCATTCTCCTCGCCGCGCCAGCTGCCCTCTCCGCCGCTCACCCCCTCTCCTCTCCGATAGCGAACACTCTCTCGCGAGGGGCATTGGATTGGATTCGATTGGATTGGCTTGGATTGGATTGGATTGGCTGGCTTGGCTTGGCTTGGCTTGGCTTGGATTTGGATTGGATTGGATTGGATTAAAGTGCATTGTGTTGGATTGTGTTGCGTCGTAGCCGCGGCAGACGCGCTGGGGCCGGCGAATGTGCAGTACTCTCTCTTCCGCGGTTTCCTCTCCTTCGGGCGCGCTGCGCATATAACCGGTGTGCCGTTCTCCGGCGAAGCAACATCCACGCTTGGCTCAAACACCTAGAGTCCACGCCGCTTTACAAGTACGCCAACGTCGTGATCGACTGGGACTGGCTTACGCAGTCCCCTCAACGTTATGCGCGCTATAAAACGCGGTCTCTTCGCCGCTCCGCCTATGCGTCGCGAGGGGAGGTGGGAGTTTTTTTTTTGACGAAAATTTTATATATGGCCCTTTGTTCACGGGGGAAATCATATGTTACGTTATTTTCCTGAAAAAAGATATTCGCCTACCTAGAAAAGTTCTCAACTCCGGCTCATCTCGCAGATTGGTTGGGCAAGTCGCGGGGAAATGGAAGTTATCGCGTCTCTAAAACACAAACTATTACAGCTGTTGTCGTGCGGTTTTTACTGCGAAAACATTGCATACTACCACATGAGCTCGGATGCTTCTTTGAGGTGAAATTGTCTTTATAAAAAATTAGGAGCTTGAGACTTCAAAAATTGTGAAGATGTCGAACCCTGTTTCTTTGCATCTAAACAAGCTACAGACTTCATTTTTTAATGCATTATTCCTCCATCTTTTCACATTCCTCGTGGTAATTTTGGTTTATGTAGACAAAGTGGTCAATTATAAACGACCACTGCATTGAAGGCCATTCGCGTATTTTGGTGTAATTTGAAAACCAATATAAAAAATGGGAATCTCCGATTTGTTTCGTACTTTCATCAGTTGAAATCAAAGGCGCTCCCTATCACATGCTTCAAAAGCATGTTTCACTATGTTTATAGTTTTCTAGCTATACAGCACTAAATATGACCTTTTAGCAGAATTGTTGGGATATGCTAGAGTGGTTTGAAGAGAACTGTTAACTACAGCGTAAGGCGAGAAATGGCCGGTACAGCCAAAAACAGAGGTCACCATGCTTTTTTGAAAAAAAAAGCTGTGAATAAAGTACGCAGTCCTTGAATGAGATGTAAAACACTGTGGCTCTTAAATGGATGATAGGTGGCTCATTTTGCTGGTTCTGCCTAGCCACACAGTTTCTAACTTTCGCAAGTAGCCTGCAATACGCAAGTGACCTGCAATGAAGCGCATTTTTATAACCCCTTTTTCTACATGTACTAAAATTGGCACAAAGAATGGAAAAGGAGGCAGAAATAACACTTATAGTGGAACTCTCTAGGTTGTCTAGATGCAGAGAAACAGGGCCCGATATTTCGCAATTTTTTGAAAAAGTGTCAACTTTGTATTTTTTCCTAAAAATAATTTTACTTGAAAATTTAAAATGTTTTCGTGAACTCGTTTGACGGTATTCAAAATCTGCGCAGAAAATAGGCTGCGGGAATAGCTGCAATTGTTTGTGTTTTACAACCATAAAAGTTTCAAATTACACGGGACTTGTCCAATGGATCTGCCACCCTACCTGGAGCCGAGAATTAGTTTTAAGTGCGAATGCACTTCTTAAGCGAGCCTGAATCGTCCGCCGCCGTCGTCCGCATAGCAACAGCTGCGGGTGCGCGCGCTCCTCGTCTTCCCTAGCAACGGGGGGAGATGGGCGCGCGCTGCCTGGCCGCGTCCCCATGGCTCATTCTTGTTGTTGTTCCTGCTGACATGGCACATACCCACGTGGGGGATTGGCCAGGAATCGGGCGTGAGAAGGGCTAATGCACCCGCTTAAAGGAGTACTAACACGAAATTTCAAAGCTGAGATAACTATGTAAAACGCTTCCTTTATATCAGGAGATATCTCTCAGCAAGTTGTAACAGCAACCGTTCAGCGAAACATATTTAAAATCCCTTTTAGTCTTCGCCCGCACGAGAAAGCCCAGAGCGGGTCGACGTGACATCTGCTACGTGCCCCAAACTGCCGACGTCGGGGCTCCCGTGACGAAGCCGAACCGCGCAAATTCAACTCGTGCATTCGCACTTTCACATTCTTCCCCTCGGGGAAATGCGGGGAATTTTTTTGAGTTAGGAGAAATTTTTGTAGCGAAAGCTACAGTAGGCTACCTCGGACAGTCTTCGCGGGGTGACCAGTTTTGACCTTGAGAGCTAGAGGTCAAACCACACCCCCTTCCGCAAGCGCCCGGATTGGAGCAGCGCCCGGTGGCGGGAGAAATAGGCTAGGATGCAACGGAGAAGCGTGCCGGGCCAGTGCCGCCACCTGGCGGAGGAAGGCGCGGACGTCGCCGCCACAGCAATAAGTGCGCGCGAAGAAGGAAGGCGACGTGCTCGCAGAACTGCGTGTGATGGAGTACGACGAATATCCAGCTGTCACCGCTCGTACAGCGGCGACTCTTAAACAACCCCGTGAGGCGAAAAAGAGGAAACACGCTACTGTTGTGTCCAGCTTGGCTACCTTCAAGTCTTACGCATTAGGGTGAGCTTCCTTCATTTCGTTTTACAAAATAACATTGGATCTGTTTTTCTTTCTGCACAAATGGCTATATATATAATTTTCGTTAGAAACAAAGATGTGGCACGATCTATCGTAAAAACAGTCCGGGGCTAAGTGCTTCCAAATGCTTTCGGCCAAACAATAAAAAGCTGAATGACCCTAAAATAGGTAAAAATAGTTTATGAGGTCTGCTTGAGAGAAATTTTCATTCTGAAACTTGTGGTCGATCTGTCACAACTGTTACCAAATCTCATTCGACTTTAATATAGAGAGCAGAAAAGAAGACGACGAAGAAGTACTCTCCTCGCTGTCGTCTTTCGTTTGCTTCAAATATTTGATTCATGGAATTAGGGTACCTAGGTGCGTCTAGCTTGAGTACCAGGATTTTTCCGTCTTACCTTCTCTGTTATTGGTGGCTTAGCCGTGCTTTCGTCTGAAGTCACGCCCGCTGTTTGTACGGCTGGTGAAAGTGGAGAAGCTCCCACTACGGGCTTAGCCGGTGACTGAAAAGAGCAAAAGAAAGGAATGGTAGCGAATCAAAACATTCTTGAGGTTTTGCTTCAAGAAAACAAGTCAAAAGTAATAAGATGCTTTTACGACACAGATGAAATTCCACTCTTTTCAGTCAGCTCCTTTCGAGCCATAAAAAAAAAAAGATTTTTAGGAAAAACTTTAAAGTATACAAATATATCGGGGCCCTTCCGTAGCTTGCGGCCTTTGAAGGCCAAAGGCCTGTTTGTTTGCTACTACATAGCATTCGCACTTTTATTGCGTAGCATTCTTTGGATAGTACCCCTGCTGGCAGGACTGGAACGTCCTGCTTTTCCACACGAATGCAGATATCGCGGAAGTAAACCCGTAATCGCTATAGTACCGTAAATGGAGGTAACTGGTAGCACAAAATTTTGAGAAACTAAAAAATAAGAAAAATACAAACAAGTACAGAAAATGACCGAACGTGTAAAGCCCTGCACTTCCACAATAATGCAGATTTCGCAAACGTTCCCGCTTCCCCACAACCCCACACCAGCAGGCGTTCCGGTGTCACCCTTAGGTGAGACAAACTACGCCTGCTTGTGGTCTTTTCTTTCCCTGTTTACAATAAATTCATTCCTTCATTCATTCCAGCTGTAATCGTTATAATAGCGCAAATGGAGAATATAGGTCAAACAAAATTTTGAAAACAAAAAAAAAACAAAAAATATTAAAAAAAAAGAAACTGGCGAACCTTGTAACGCCCTGAATTTGCACAATAGAGCAGGTTTCGGGAAAGTTCCAAATGTAGTCGTTATAAAAACGTAAACGGTGATAATAGGATGGACAGGTGTTCGAAAAACCAAAATCTTTGGCTGTAAACAACTCGCACTCAGGACAAGCGGCATAAGAATACTCATGTATAAGTAGTTATTTCTCTAAAGTTCTGCGGAATTTTTATAAGTATGGTTTCCTTGTCTTCGCCGGTTTTATTTAATCGGCTTCTTTTTATACACGGTGTGCGCGTCACTCTCTTCGCTTTCTTTCTTTATGATCCTAAGAATCGCGTCTCAGAGCAGACTGGCAAACACCCATCTTCCCTAGAATAAGCATTCTTCACAGCTTGTTTTCGCCTTTTGAAATCCCGTGTCCGCACGTTTAAGTGTCCCGCCGCACGCGTTATTCTATATTAATAACGTTTCAAATTTATAGTTTTGTAAATTCTATTAAGCCGGCGCATTATCGCCTCAAAGCTTTCCATCCCTGGCCAATCCCCAGATCGGGCCTCTGCCATAAAGAAATGACTGCGAGAACTTTTCTGACAGGCTGGCAATGGTCGGAATATGCGCAGTTGGAGGAGCACTGGGCCGCTACTGTGAACAACGATTCAAATCTAATCGGATAGATTTTTTTGTATCGTTATTTATTTACTCTTACAATGACAGCCACTTGCTTGAGCTGGCAAACAACAGGGGAGCTTTTTTCCAGAATGAGTAACGTGTGGCGTTTTCTTCAACTATGGTTCCAATTGATGTTTCTTGGTGGTGGCTTAAGTGGGCCACCACCATGCAACCATATCACTTTGGGGTCACAAAGATATCCCAGGAAAGTGGCGGGGATGCTGCAACTACTTCATATTTTTAACAGCGAAGCTGTTTAGCAATTTGTAATTTTTTGTGTCCTGAGTTAAAAATTCCAAGAAATTGCCGACTAGAAGGACATGTCATAGCGTGCGTCCCTGCAAGGTGGTGTCCAATGAGTGTCACTTTCGAAACAATGACAGAAGCTGCCACTTGTAGCTACAGTGATGGAGTAAAGGTGATTGCGGCGGCGAACAAGAAGCAAATCGGCTGCAATCGTGAACTTTACTTATGGTCGTGAATGTTGCATACAGCTTCACTTCCTTAAAGCCTTACGCGTTAGTGTGAGAAATTCCTTCATTTTGTCTTTATTATCTTGGTTACGTCTTCGAATTTTGCGGTAATATTGGAGTCAATAATAGAGAGAGTAGCTTTCTAATTTAGCCAGCCTTGTGTTGGTCTTCATGGACCCCTAAAGGTGGAAAATGTGGAATCTATGTGATGATGGGCAGTTTAAACTGTAACAGTTCGTGGTCATTTACTGAAAACTGTGCAGTTTATGGTAGAACTGCCGCAGGTGGTCATTGCGAGATGCCATGATAATATTGTATAGCGTTTTGCGAACGCAACTATTCATAGCTGCTCTCTGCTCGTAGTCAATGCCAGTCGGTTTAGTTCTCGCGCTGACACAAAAAATATTCGATTACTATTTTTTGCGAATGATATGTAGCTCTCTATTTCATGTAGGTATCTTTGAAAAAAAGCCTGTCGTTCGTAGGAATAGTGACCAGAAATTATAGCTTCGATAATGAAAGCCAAGAAGTTGAAGATTTAGCCCGAGCAAAGAAAACAAGTTCGTTGTTAGAATAAGCCTGCACATCCCGTGACGAAAAATCGCCGTTTTTTTTATGTTTACCGAAGACTTTTGAGTTTGTAGGGTTCGAACCGTTCAAATCTTGAATTAGTGAAATATATACCCAAAACATTCAGCATATTTTTTATCGCTTACAGGAATCGATTTTGTTGGTTAGGACGAGTTAAAATCAGTAGTATTGTAAATTGCTAACACAGCGTTTGCAAAGTAGCCTACGAAACAACATATCCAGTTTCTAAGAAACCTGGGGATGAAGGGCAGCCAAAAGAAGTCACTTTTTCCGTGGGAACTCAGACAATGAAACCACCTACATTTTGGCCTTATAAAAAGTGCACATTTTTGCTAAATTGCGTGTTCACTAGCACTGAACATGTTGTGATAAGCTGAGAATGCACAAGGTTTGCAGCCTTTTATTCAATACATATTAAGAAATTATTCAGGTCATGTTTGGTGCCTCAATATTTACCTACGGGCCGATAATCTTATTACATTCCTGTGATTTTCTCCATGAGGTTATTTTGGGTGATAATTTATTCTCTTTGTGTCAATAATCCTCCAACTTCTTTTTCTGTCGTATTACCATGTATGGTCGCCTTTTGCGAACATTTCGGTGATGCACGCGACCCCAATTTTATGTATACTACAGTTACCTCTTTTAGAAGCAGCATCTTGAGTTGGTCACTCTGTGAAAAAATGCGCTTTTCAAGCTATACGCATTTATGATGCACTTATTTCGGGTTCTGTAGACCTCTAGCGCTTTCGTCTGCCTTTGCAGTACAAAATGTATGCTGGAGCTAGGTAAACTTTTCTTCAACTTGCTTTGATTCGTAGTGCAGAAATTTTGTCTCGTGCGTTTATTTTAAAGAGAGTCATTTTTTATGTCATAAAACATATATGGACACTCCATTCTACGCCATAACTCAGCGCGCAGTGTTTTGATTGACCAGTAAAATATGCCGGATATGTAGTGTCCTTGAATTGTTGATTCTGGGTTTTCTTTTTCACATCTCTTTCCAGCCCCCCAAAGTTGTGTGGTGTGACTAAACTTGTAAGTCTTTGCAAAGGTTCGTCTGTTACCTCTTTCAGGCTCCTGGACCGCTGAGTGGTTGCCCGAGAGACGAGCGATACGGCGTCGCTGTCCTTGAATGCCGATTTTTTTAGCAAAAAAGTTCCCCCCAATGTTTGAAAAGGTTTGTTAGCGTTCTCCACTCAATTGATGTCACTAAGTTTTTGTTTGTTTATTGTACACTACACCCCAACCTGAATCTATTTTGAAGACGGTGTAAGGTGTAAATTGTAGACTGACTTTAAGACCCCTCAGGCGTATCTATAGTTGTTGACCACTGCTCAGACAATTTTTAATGAAAGTCGTGCTACTGGAGCTATTAGTAACGTGGCAATGCATGTACTCGTATATTTCTCACGTGAGTCGTTTCGTCGCTTGATAAGAAAAAGTAACAAAATACAAACTAGTCATTGCCGCTGACAATTAGGGAAGAATGTCTACAGTAATAGGCGCCTTACCCCAACTGAGAGTAAAAATAGAGATTATTATCCAGTTTTATAATAAGTGCGAGAGTCAAGAGTTCCAATGATATCGCACAACGTCACAGCTACTTCGAAAGGACCATAAAGACTTATCCTTTAGGATTTTATTCATCCGGGACTTTCCGTAAGATTGGAGTAAATTAGGAAAGCTACCCGGGAGCAGAGCAAGTTTAGAGCTAGTGGCCTCAAGAGAGATGATGGCGGCCGCTACAAGCTTGTGAGGATTGATGGACGAATGGTATAGGCGTCGATAATATTGTCACGTAGCCAAAGACGACGCAGCTGTCTCGAAGTAAAAATAAGTTTACTGGAGCGAACTTGTGCTCCCCGAACTACTCAAAGAATACACAGGTGGCGAAGCAGCAGTCAAAAAAGTGACGTACGCAGGCGAGTGTTGGTGAATCGAATACTGCGGCTTCTGCCGTAGGAGCATTCACCTTTTGACGTTATTGTTTCTCGAAACGTCTCATTACAATAATAGCACTGGAGATTTAAGAATATCATTCTAGGCTAGTGATGCCAGGGCCAACACTCGCCCTATCAGAATAAGATAGCCAGTGGGGCATTCAAAAGAAACAAAAGGGTACATGCAGTTTGCTTGAAACACTGATAACACTGTCGGGAGGCCCCGGATTGTAAAAACAAAACAGAAGTTCACAAAGACAGTTCATGGGTCGCGGCAGTATGCACATGGCTGGAAACGATGTCGTGGAATTTAAGCGTAAAGTTACATGGTGAATGCAGAATAAAGATACATGCGAAATACATGGTTAGGCATTAATTAAAATGCAATTATTGGCAGATGTTATTTATAAGATTTAAAATGTGTTGCGCGGTAATGCCAAAGCAATAAATCTCGCCTACACTTCAGTTAAAGGTCGTTTCCGACCCCTGATCTTCAAGTGATGTGAACGTGCGTCTGACAAGGACGACTAAAAGCGAAATGAACTTTAGGTAGTTCTGCCAAACTAAGTACACACGACACATTCATGTTCACCTCATAAAAAGCTGGGTCCATCAGCCGTGATGGGTTTAAAAAGAAGTATTACTAGATGTTTTCTCCAGAAAGATTATGTGCTTCGTAGAACACGGCGACGTCTGTAACTTTTCCATCTGCAGTTTTATTTCACCTAAAGTTGTTTTTATCCAAGTGGTACACAGATGCGTATTCAAAATTTGAACATACACAACTAAAAATGGTGCTGCTTACTAATTAGACAGCAGTAGGAGAGGAAGTGTATTTGACCGACTTCAGTCCCGTGCTTCGCGCACCTAGCAAGAGCAGACAGAACGCTGCTGCGCCCCCGTTCAGTGACGGCTAACATCAACTAAACCGAATGGAGGCAAATCTACAGCCTTTAAGAACATTGCACAAAAAAAAAACATTTAGCTGTTCCCAGAAGCTTCTAATGTCAAATGCAGAAACGGAACTACATTGCTCAAATAGTTAAGTAGACTATGCTCTTGATGACTCTACGAAAAAATAGAGACATTTAAAATGTCCGCCGGATAAAAAAGGCGTGATTTTTCTGAGAATACATGTAACTGGGTACTTAAAAATTTTTTCGCGGAAAAAAGATTGAAGGCACACTAATCTACAAAAGCAGTACGTTTTTCTCTTTCGCCTTTCCTTTTGCCTTCACATATTTTTCTAGAGATCCTATACACCAAGGTGCATCGTAAACAATGTAGCATACAGAATAACGGTTCGTGCTAGTTACCATTTTCCCTGTTTTCGTTGTACCGGTGTCTTTCGTGGCCTCCTCGTCCGTAATTTTTAGGGTTGGCTTAGCCAAACAGGGCCCCGGTGTAGACGTAGGCGGTGACTGAAAAATAAATGGTGGCACGCTGAAAGCATCCTTAGAATTTTTCTCTGGGAACACTGCGAGTAAAAATGCAAAGAGGATTCGTTAACTTGAAAACACCCTTTCAGTCTCTACTTACCAGGTTCGCCGAGGGCGGTGTTGGGGAGTGTTCACGTGGCTTCGCGTCTTGATTTTGAGCCGTTAGTGTAGCGAGCGTAGCTTCCAACTCACCAGGTGGCTATGAAACCAGAAAAAAGAATTGTGAGGTTCTAGTAAATAAAAAAAGATGCTGTGTTGTCTCGGACTTTCTCGGCAGCGTTATTGCCGGTTTATGTTTCTTTATTTCATAGTTTATTTTATCCGCCCTTCCTTAGTTTGCTTTCGTTCGCCCTTCCTTAGTTTGCACAGTTTCCAACTTTCGCAAGTGACCTGGAATTCGCAACTGACCTGCAATGCAGCGCATTTTCAATACCCCTTTTTCTATATGTACTAAAATTGGCACAAAGAATGGAAAAGGAGGGAGAAATAACACTTAACGTGGAACTCTCTAGGTTGTCTAGATGCAGAGAAACAGGGCCCGATATTCTGGCAATTTTTGAAAAAGTGTCAACTTGGTATTTTTTCTTAAAAGAATTATACTTGAAAATTTAAAATGTTTATGGGAACTCGTTTGATGGTATACAATATCTGCGGTGAAAATATGCTGCGGGAATAGCTGCAATTGTTTGTGTTTTACAATCATAAAAGTTTCAAATTACACGTGACTTGTCCAACGGATCTGCAACCGTACCTGGCGCCGAGAATTAGTTTTAAGTTAGTAGAAATTTTTTTTCGCGAAAGCTACAGTAGGCTACCTCGGGCAGTCTTCGCAGGGTGACCAGTTTTGACCTTGAGAGTTAGAGGTCAAACCACGCCCCCTTCCGCAAGCGCCCGGATTGGAGCAGCGCCCGATTGCGGGGAGGAATAGGCTAGGATGCAAGGGAGAAGCGTGCGGGACCCGTGCCGCCACCTGGCGGAGGAAAGCGCGGACGCCGCCGCCACAGCGATAAGTGCGCGTGAAGGAAGGTGACGTGCTCGCAGAGCTGTGTGCGACAGAGTAGGTCGAATATCCAGCTGTCGCCGCTCGTACAGCGGCGACGCTTAAACTACACCGTGAGGCGAAAAAGCGGAAACACGCTACTGTTGTGTCCAGCTTCGCTACCTTCAAGTCCTACGCATTAGGGTGAGCTTCCTTGATTTTTTTTAGAAAATAACATTGGATATGTTTTCCTTTCTGCACAAAGGGCTATATATATAATTTTCGTTAGAAACAAAGATGTCGACGAACACAAACTCTCGTAAAAACAGTCCGGGCTAGGTGCTTCCAAATGCTTTCGGCCAAACAATAGAAAGCCTAAAAAATAGGTAAAAACAGCTTATGAGGTCCGCTTTATAGAAATTATCATTGTAAAACTTTTGGTCAATTTGTCACAATTGTTACCAAATCTCATCCGAATTTAATATAGAGAGCAGAAAAGAAGACGACGAAGAAGTACTTTCTTCGCTGCCCTCTTTCGTTTGCTTCAAATATTTGATTCATGGAATTGGGGTACCTAGGTGCCTCTTAAAGCTTGAGTACCAGGATTTGGCCTTCTTACCTTCTCTATTATCGGTGGCTTAGCCGTGCTTTCGTCTGAAGTCACTCCCGCTGTTTGTACAGCTGGTGAAAGTGGGGAACCTCCCACTACGGGCTTAGCCGGTGACTGAAAAGAGCGAAAAAAAAAAGGAATGGTACCGAATCAAAACATTCTTAAAGGAGTACTGACACGAAATTTCAAAGCTGAGATAACTATGTAAAACGCTTCCTTTTTATCAGGAGATATCTCCCAGCAAGTTTCAACAGCAACCGTTCAGCGAAACATATTTAAAATCCATTTTAATCTTCGCCCGCACGAGAAAGCCCAGAGCGGGCCGACGTGACATCATCTGCTACGTGCCCCAAACTGCCGACGTCGGGGCTCCCGTGACGAAGCCGACGCGCTGGCTGTGGTTGGCGCGCGCTGCTCGGACGTGTGTACACGTCATGGTTTTGGGACTGACGTCATGCTGCCCGGGCCTGTGGGGACGGCGAAAACCTCGGCCGGTCTGGGCGCGCGCGTGCGCTCGCTCGCGCGCGCTTCCAGAGAGGCAGCGATACGGCAAGAATGGTGACGTCATGTTATACATGCTGTCATGGCGGCCGCTCGGCGTTTTTCAGTCGAAACCGAAACTGGCACGAATAAACGACGCCGTAAATGAATGTTTACGCTGCGCTCGACCGTCTAATCTGTCATTCTATGATTAGTGGGCTGGTAGGCACGCATAGCAGCGAAAAAAACGTAACATAAAAATTTCGTGTCAGTACTCCTTTAAGGTTTTGCTTCATGAATACAAGTCAAAAGTAATAAGATGCTTTTACAATATTAGCCACTTCTGTCCTGCCTTTATTTTGCCCAGTGAATGCGGAAAATCGAAGTCTACGCTGCGCTTCACGTCTTACATAGGCAGAGTTTGTATACTTTGCTGGAATCTCGACTCACCAGGTATCTACAAAACAAGCGAAGGAAAGTCTGGGGTTTAAAACAAAAAACTCGCACCTCCGCTCGCGGGAACCCCTGTGTAGATGCGACGCATAGGCGGAGCGGCGAAGGGACCTCGTTTTATAGCGCGCATAACGTTGAGGGGACTGCGTAAGCCGGTCCCAGTCGATGACGACGTTGGCGTACTTGTAAAGCGGCGTGGACTCTAGGTGTTTGAGCCAAGCGTGGATGTTGCTTCGCCAGAGAACGGCACACCGGTTATATGCGCAGCGTGCCCGAAGGAGAGGAAAACGCGGAAGAGACAGTACTGCACATGCGCCGGCCCCAGCGCGTCTGCTGCGGCTATGACGCAACACAATCCACTTTAATCCAATCCAAGCCAAGCCAATCGAATCCAATCCAATGCCCCTCGAGAGAGAGTGTTCACTATCGGAGAGGAGAGGGGGTGAGCAGCGGAGAGCGCAGCTGGTGCGGCGAGGAGAATGGGGGAGGGGTGGACAACGCCGACGACAACGACGACGACGCCGGAGGGACAAGGCGAGGGAATCAGATGCTCTGCATCTAAAATTCAAGAAATATTTCACCTTGGTCTTTCTCTTTCATCCTTTTCTTCCCTCGATGTTTCTTCCGCTCTATTCCTCTAGTTATTTCTTCGTTCCTTTTTCCGCCTTTGCTCAATTTTATTCTTCTTGCTTTGCTTCCAACCGTTCTTCGTAGCTCATTTGCCTTCTTCCTTGTTCCTTCCTCTCTTCTTTCGTTCTTTCCTTCTTCCTTTCCTTCCTCCCTCATTCCTCCCCTTCTTTCTTTCCTTCCTTCCCTTCCTTTCGTCTTCCATCCCTTCCTTCCTCCCTTCGTTCCCCACTCCCTTCCTTTCTCCATATATTCCTTCCTTTCTCTCTATCCATCCCTTCCTCTGTTACTACTATACTTTTTTCCTTCCTTTCCTCTTCCTTCCCTTCCTTTCTCCCTCCATTCTCCTCTTCCGACCTTTCTTCCTTCAATGTTTCTCCCTTCGTTCCTTCTTCCCTTTGTTCCTTTCTTCCTTTCATCCTGCCTGGCTTCATCCCTCTCTCCCTCACTTCCTCGCTTCTTTATTTCCTTCCTTTCTCCCTTACTTCATCCCCTTCTTCTTTCCGTCCTTTCTTCTTCCCTCCCTTCCTCCCTCAATTCCCCTCTGCCTTACTTTCATCCTTCATTCTTTTCTCCCTCTCCTTCCCTCCCTTCCTTCCTCCCTCAATTCCCCTCTGCCTTCCTTTCATCCTTCATTCTTTTCTCCCTTCCTTCCTCCCTTGCTCCACCCTTCTCTCCTTTTCTTCATCGCTTCCTTATTTCCTTCCTTCCTTTCTTCTCTCCCTTCCTTACTTCCTTCATTCACATCTCCCTTCCTTTTTTCCTTTCTCCCTTCCTTCCTTCCTTTACTCGGGCCCAAACGAGCACTCTCCTTATACGTCGTTGGCAAAATCTGATTCTTCCGTAATACAAGTGCAGCCAGTGACGTTGTTCTCCTGTGTTCAGGTGGCTGGGCATTTGAAAATTATGTGGAAGTGCAAGTGCAAGAGTGCTACCCCATCGCTCCCAGTAGTTTTCAAGGTGAGTGTTTTAAATGCGGAGCATTTCTTAGGCTCGCGATGTTACTCGTCGATGTTGTCGGCGCCGTCCACATGTGCACGCTCACTGCGCATGCGCGTCGCGTCGAGGCGCAGGTGCGCGTCTGTCCCCCGTACCCTCCTCGCTCTCAACAACAGGTGCGGCGGTCCGGGAGGAGCGCGTGTACCCCGTGCGCTCCGTCGCTCTCAACAGCTGCGGCGGTGCGGGGGGAGCGCGTCTGTGCGCGCATGCGTCGTAGCTACCCGTGCGCTGCGTCGCGCTCAACAGTAACGGCGGCAGGGCGTGTACACGTGGTAACGGCGTGGTGGGTGCGTGGAAAGTTCGCGCGCTTGTGTACGGAAGTGTGCGCATGCGCGTCTCTCCCCTGTACTCCTCTCCCTCGAACGCGGGCGGTGTGTATATGAGCGGCGGAGCGCGCGTTCGGAATTCAGTAAAGGGCGTGTTTGCTTGGCTTTCGCTTGACTTGACGCTTTACTTGACGGCACCAAGCAATAACGACAGACTTTAACTTTACACTCTTTGCCTTCGCTTCTCCTTCATTCAATATATAAGAATAATAAAGACGAAATAACAATTAAGCATTCCAAACCATACCCAATTACGCAACATTCACGCAATACTCCCACCACTCTGCGACGCATTTACTCGAGTTCCCCCCGTGGGAAGATGCGGGCGGGTTTTTTTCTTGGGTACTCAAATGCGAAAATATAAACGGTTTGTCTCCTACTCGAGTAAATTAAAAGGTTGGCGGTAAGCCTGCTCACCAGTGAATATCTGTGCCAGTGGGAAATGATCAGTGGAAGGCGATTTGTCCTTAATGACTCATCAGCTATACACTGTGGGCCACTGGTAATCCCGATTGGGTGACGTGTGAGACGGGAGGGTCACGCGTGGATTATCAAAATCCGGAACCTGCTTGAGTCCACTGCTGGACAAATGTCTGACTTAGATTTCTGGCACTTCCATCGTAAGGTTTCCTTGTCCTTATCCCCCAGGAATTGCTTAGTTCTCCTAATCATCGATCCTTGCTTTCCCATAACCTCATTTCCCATCTCTTGCTCTATATCAAAGGGCCAGTGTGTGGTGTGTTGTCGGGCCGATACGAGAAAAGAGTACTTAAGGAGGCCCCCCAGGCCACAACTTCCCTTAAATTCATACGGCGACAACCAAGGATTGGTGAGTCTTTTATACCAGGCCAAAAACATTTCAAATACAAAGTAGCGTTGCTTACTTCTGGTGGTTTTGTTGGCCTGCGGGACTTGGCTTTCTTCTTTTCCCGCGAGCGTGATACGCGAGGCTTACGTTCTCCGGCCCTCTGAGGGAAAAAAAATGAAAGAAAATGAAACCAGGTTGTCACAGTGCTGCTGCTACCAAAATGAAACCTGCACATAGAATGAGCTGTATTCTAGTATGATGTCATCATAAAACTGTTGACCTAAGGAGGACCGTAGGCGCAATGCAATGCTATAAGACCCGCAGGCAGCGCAAATTTACTGTTGCCAAAATTAACTACTTACTTCCTTCAAGTTGCGTAGGAAAGCCAACATTTTATGTTACCGCAACGGGGTGGCGCAAGGATAATGATGAAAACACGACCGCTTGAGTCAACGCACACTCAGACTATGGCTTGTAGAAAGGAGGATTGAAATATTACGCAGAAGACAGACAGACATGTACGGGGGGAATATATACAAACAGCAAACCAGATCGTTATTTGATAAAGGACGACACGCGAGTCTGCGCGAAAAAGGAAAGGCATGGGTGGGGTTAAAGGTTTGGTGATGTAGATGACACGGTCAACACCTTGCAGCGCGTAAAACGCCGAAAGAGAGAACAGTCTCTGCCGTGTATCGACGACTTGCACCGGATTCATGCAGTCAGAAAGACTCCGAACAATTGGCGGAATACCTATGAGCCGTAGCACATTAAGGCCGGGCAAAAACACAGTATAAAAATGCACCATTGGTTTGGCTCCAGCGGAGGAGAAGATGCATATAATGGCTGCCATGAATGGAGGGTCCTGGTCGACATGCTGATGTCGTTTCGGCAGGTAAGCCCGCATTTCGACAGCTCCTCCACGGTGAGCGAGCCACCAGCGCACGCCTTGTGCCGGAGCACTTTGGCAAACGTGACAATCTAAGCGTCAATGGAGGAGAATGGTGAGATATCAAATTCCGCAGCACTCTCTTGGACAGTTTCTCGACTACGGCTTTGACCTCTACTGGTTCGGGATCACACCATGCGACTGGGACGCGGGATGCAGGGTTGGGGCGGAGTTATACAGGCTCACTGGTCGTCGCGTAAGGAGTATCGTCACCGATCCCGTCTTCGTGGCTTGGCAGTCCACCCGCATACATTTCTTCAAAGTGTATTTTTATTAAATGGTTGTCATTAAGCCACAAGTGGTTTTTTGTAATTAAATGTTTTTTATTATGTCACAAGTAGTGCCCACTCATAGTGTTTGACCAAGTAGAGCCAAGGCCTCGCGGCTGTCTTTAATAAGCCTCAGCTTGTCAGCTTTGCTGTAGCTAGAGTCGATGTATCTACATTGAAGAAAATTGCATGAAGATGCGTGCGGAGCGTGCTAGGCTGATTTAGGGACTGAATCAAGTGAGTCGCTCGCCTGAAGTCATCAATACACGACAGTGTGGCACGCAGTTTTCTTTCATTAGGCACAGCACTGACAAATGCGGCCCCTTCTTGAAGATCTGAACGTGGAGCTGCGGCTGCACCCTCGGGTCGGTGAAATTCTTAAGTACCTGCTCGGTGCAGGTGGCCATACGTCCCATGTGGTACGGATCAGACCTCTATACTAGCCCGCGGTGAGGGCAGGATGGCATAACAAAGTTTTTCCGCGCGTTTGCTCTGAAGTAGGCAAGTAATACAACTCATGCCTTAGCGATGCAGAACTTCGACCTATTGGAATTAGGCCTACTCAAGGGGAAACGTACTGCACCATAACACCCATTAGACGTCATTACGGCCTGCGGTGCCGATACAACTAAAATTATCTCAAATATTTGCGTTATAGGTTTCCCGAACCTCCGGCGTGTATGATGGAAATAGCGGTTACGGCATTCTGTTTTACGGTTACGGCATTCGGTTTTTTAGCGGTTACGGCATCCAAAGCTGTGTAATAGAAAGAATATTAGTTCATTATCCGTACAGCAAAAAGCAAATGCTGTCCACAATGGTAAACAACCTTGTAGGGATCTTGGCTGTTGAAGATCCGCGGAATAATTTATACAGCAATAAACGCTGTTGGTGAAGATGACTAACAGTAATGAAAGTACGTTGCAACACTTCAAAACGGCACACCCTGTAGCCATCGTGCAACTGGCATGATGTATAAGCCACATGTACTATTTTAGGTATTTCATACTAAAAACTTGATGGTGAAAATAAAAAGTCAATACAAGTGAAAACAAACCCAGATGGCGGGTATCGGAGAGGTCCTAGAAAGAGTCACAGTGTTGCTTTGATGAAAACGTTTTTAAAAAGCGCGCGAACAAAAAGCGATCCGGAAAGGCATTTTTATTCAGCCACTGTTCATATACGTGTTTTAAGGAATACCAGCGGTGAGCAATTTAAATGCCTTTCAATTATTTGTTATGATTCTCCAAAGAAGCATGTTTCATTATTTTCCATTCACAGTCTGTTTTTGTCTGACTAAAACGTTTTAAAGCGATGCTTTCAGGATCTCGCTAATGAAGTCCGTTCTCAAAAATGCACTGCAGGAAACCTAATTTCCTCTGACACCGAGCATACCCGCCGCCGTGGCTCAGTGGCTAAGGCATTGCTCTGCGGTACACGAGGACGCGGGTTCGATTCCCGGCCGCGGTGGCTTCTTTTCTGATGGAGGGGAAAAGCAAAAACGGCCGTCTGTACGAGATTTCGGCGCACGTTAAAGGTCCCCAGGTGGTCAATATTAATCCGGAGCCTCCACTACGGCGCGCCTACCTTCTACGGCGCGCCTACTCGGAGAAATTTCTGTGAAGGTCGTAGCCCTGGTGCAAGTACAACGGCCACCATTTTTGGGTAGGAATCAAGGGTTGACTGAAGGTAATGCAGTTTAACTGTTGCATCGGCGCGTGAACCCCTAAAATCAATCAAAATCAATCAATGTGACACCGAGCATGATTGTGGGTCAGCCGTAGAAAAAATCAAGCAATGCCCTGCAAAGCTTGACGACAGCTCCGTTAGGCTTCTCCGAAAAAAAGTTCATGGGCAGCAGAGGACGCAGGTGACGCACGCATGCGACGTCGCGACGTACAGATAGGCCTAACGTCATGTCTTGCGGTGAACGTCGACAGCCGTTATCCACAGCTCGACGTACGATGAGTATGACCTTGCTCTTCATGCCGCCTGGCTGTTAGCCGCCTAAATCTATGGCTTAACATCACATTCATTTATTTATTTATTTTTTATTTAAGAACATACTGCAGGCCATGTAGGCCCAAGCAGGAGGGGCATAATGTGGTAACAGTATCAACCAAATACAAACAGTAAGCAGCAAATAGCAGAACCAAGAACTGAAGTAGAAAACAGTGAACGCTAGAGGCAACTACAAATGCACAACTAAACATTTGCCTCAAATGAACCAAGAGAATTTAGACAATTTTCATTTATTTATTGGGGAGATTTATTTATTGGGGCTTGGGAGATTTCAACCTTTGAACCGGCAGCCTCTGAACAATTACCACTGTACGTCAAGCAGCAGGTACGAATTCATGCCGGAGACACCAAACCCTAACATTAGGCCTAGGGATTGCATACCCAGGAGGTGCTGCGGTTATTTTTGAAAAGTGGTACACACCTCCAGAGTAGCACATAATTGCCGTATGGGATTGGCCGACCAAAGAAACCATCACGACAAAGCTTCACGTTCAACCATCGTCGTCGTTAGTCGGGGGCGGGGTGCATGATTTTTTAATAGCTCAATTACAATTACTGATGCGGGAAGGCAATTTTTCTGAGCCACTTTCCAGATACATTATATAAAAATTAGGGGGGGGGTGATGAACTGTCGTCTCTTTAAATATTGTGGTGAACTTTGTAAAAAAAGCCTGTAGTTTGACCTCTCTAGGGTGAAAATGTAAGGTCTATAAATGCAGCAATCCTCTGTTAAAACACGTAATAAAGTAACCGGGTTTGTGGGAAATTAACATCTACCGAAAATTGTGAGTTTGCCTGTTGTGTTTGAAAGCAGGCTGCAGACAGTTTTCAGGTGGCAGCTCTGCAGCACAGCTTAGTCCCTTGTGTTTGGAAAGACAATGCATAGAACCTGTACCAATGAGCAAAATTGAAAAAAAAGAAGAAAACGTGGCGCAAACTATACGTGAACGAAGAAGACAAGGTAAGACAGATACAGGCGGCAACTTTTAACTGTTTCTTCAAAGGAAACAACAGGAATTTATGCATGACTTATCTAAACAGAAGCAACAACCATGAATAGCAACCAAGGTATAATCATGCTAGCAAGTGTAGAAGGTGGTGACAAGGGCTAGAATGAATAAGTACAACACTGCTGATAGTATGACAACATATCTACTCCTGCCTCAAGAGCAATTAAGACGCTCCTAATGCGCGTGCGTGCATTCCGGGAGCAGACCAAACAAAAAGACGGACAACTGCCCGTGCTGAACTACACGCTGCCATTTAAGAATGTCATATCTTTGTCACTTAACGCTAGTGACGGCGTGCTGACGCACTTGTCTCCAGCTCTTTTGATAAATGAATAACCTCTCTTTCCGTTTTGTTTCTAGCTCTCTTCAGAAAGATCGTCTTATCCAGGAGTGGCTCACAACCACAGCGCTTGCAGTGGTCTGCGAGGTGCCCGCCCAAGTTGCTCCTCACAGCCAACCGGTGTTTTCTGGCACGTTCGTTGAAGAAACGTACAGTTTGGCCAATATACACCCTTACTGTAAAGGATGTTTACAGTAAGGGTAACGTTTACGTTTACGTTTACAGATACTGTAAAAGGACGTTTTTAACACGCTCAGTGTAGAGCGCAGCGTGCTTCTTTGAGCATTGCTCCGGTAGCTCATTTGCCATCAGGCCAAGCTTTAGCCAGTTTACACGGGGCGGAACACACAACACGCACATTATACCTGGCTGCGACCTTCTTGACGTTGTGCGAAAACCTGTGTAGATACACAATCTTGTATTAGTTTGTGTACATACACATATTCTGCACATACAAGCTTGTGTACATACACAGGCTTGTGCGAAAGCCTGTGTACATATACAGGTTTTCGCACAATTGCAAGAAGGTTGCAGCCAAATATAATGTGTATCTTGTGTGTTCCACCCCGTGTAAACTGGCTAAAGTTTGGCCTTTGATGACCAATAAGCTACCGGAGTCATGCTCAAAAAAGCACGCTAAGCTCTACACTGAGAGGGTTGCGCCGCGTTTTCTTCTTTTAAAATTTTTAAATATGTACCAAATAGCTCAGAAACAAATTTTGTTGAGTAAAATTGGAGTCTTTCCATCGAGTGGTTTTGTCATCCTGGTGTGATCTTTCGTACAGAATGCTATCACCCCCTTCTTAAAGTATTGCCTAGAACTCTAAGATTAGTGCCAAGGTAACCATTAGTTTGCTGCATGACGTTCCCATAAGAAATCAAGTACGGTGGCATTACAGCATGTGGAACTCTCAGTTGCTAGGCTATTGACGGGAATCCCGAGCACAAGGCGCGTTAGGTGTAAAATTTCCCTTTGTTCTTACTAACATTCACCAGTAAATCATCCAAGTTTTAACCTGACTGTTGTAGTGGCATGTTTTACAAACACAAATACGCCAAGATCTGATAATTCAATTATGGAACCGAACGTTTCCAGGCATGTGCCAACATATACATACACACACGCGTACTTTATATGCAATTCTAGATTTCACTACAGAAAGGCGCAGCAGTGAAGGTGCAGGCCTTCATATTTGGGATATTGAGATTATAGTTCATACACAGGACTAAATGAAAAGGGCAATGTAGTGTTTTTGATTTTTACTTGCATAATGGGCAATATTATTGGGCCAAACAAAAACTTAGACCGACAGTATTTTGACCTCCAAAAAGCCAAAATTTTTCAACCTTGCATGAGGCATACATTTGTTTGCAGTGAATTAGAAAGTAATTTTCCGAATCCCCCCGGCAGACCAATGCTAATCGTCTGCATACGAATTTACCTCAAACTGGAGCTTCGGAAGCTTGAAGCCGCAACAGAAAACGAAAGGCAGATATCTGGATGATGTTTAAAATTCTATTTTGATTATTAAGAATCAGCTGATGTGAATGTCTTTTACTCCACTCGGAGAAATTTCTGTGAAGGTCGTAGACATGATGCAAGTACAAAGGCCACCATTTTTGGGTAGGAATCAAGGGTTGACTGAAGGTAATGCCTTAGGGTCATTTTGAGAGTCGCGTGATCCGGATCAGCCATTTTGGTAAATTAGGTTTCTCCGAAACAAATGACCGATTTACGCAATTCCCTCGGAAAATATTACGTGAGTACAAAGGCTGAATAAAATATTTTCATCTTGCAGACCTTAGTTTCCACGTGCAGTTTAACGATTTCACCATGTTTGCTCTTTCTGCAGTTGGAGAGTATTCCTGTTACAGCATGAACTTTTCATGGCTCGCGGTTGTGCTCCGGTATCCTGTCGGTGACATATGGCGGAGGGTGCTCACCGCGCAGTCCTGGAATCGTGTAGCAAGACCCAAAGATGCGCATCTTCATAGCCGGTACGAAAATATGTCAAAGTTGGAAAGCCACCAACGACTCATATCGCGCAGTGCCTGAGTAGTCCAGTCATTAAGACCCCACTGTATTTCATGGGATGCAAGAAGGTTGCCGGTGTCACCTTCGAAGAGAATACAAGGGCGGAGTCAGGGGGTTATAGAGTTACTGGCAAACGCCGCGGAATAAAGCGGGGAAGGCGTTAGACTAGGAGGTCGGCGGGGGAAACGGGGAGAGCAGTCGGGGGCCATCGGACGAGAATGCCTCAGAAAGATGGAAACAGAAGACTGAGGATTTCGAAGTCTTTGGTCTACCCATCGCTTAGGTGTGGCATCCGCTAATCGGCCTTCACAACTGCAAGCTGCGTCAATATCCAGGCCCTTGCCCTATCTCGAGCCACCGCAGCCTGACAGCGGCAAACGTCTAGCCTTGTGATGGAGCGCCGCCTTACAGGGGCTACGTTGAACACCCAGACGTTCGTTGGAGCCCGTATCATCACTACCTCAGCACCAGCCGGAACTCGAGGTACGTAGAGCGCTTAGTTCGAGCTAGTGCTGTACCAGGCCGACTCAGCCAAGTGACAGCGAGCCGCAAGCAAAATCGAGGAACTCGGTATACTAAAATATTTCAAATTCTTGCGCTTCGCGCCTGTCCTCCACATTTTCATTCCCAGTTCGGGCATAGCGCCACTTAGGAAACCGGCTAATCACAAATATTAACACTCAACGGCCGCGTCGGCTTCGACAGCACTCACCGAGGGACTTTTAGTCTTCGAGGGGGCTCTGGTGCTCCGCGTTGGGCGGATTTCACCGGTGGGAGAAGTCTCGATCTTTTCGGGCTCCATCTTCGCACAAATACACTGTTGTAGCAGCTTCGGTTTCTTCTTCTGCAGCTCGGGTGGGTCGCGAGGTAGGGGAGGTAGGCGGAACCGACAGGTAACAATTGTCCAATCCCTCAGTAACATGACTACCTAGCAGTGAAAAAAAAATTCCGGGCCATCTCCACTAACGCAAAACCTGGTGAGGGGCAAAGCATGCAGTGTACATATAAGTGTTTTCTTGGCGCCTTGGCGTTTTTGCCAACCCAGAAGAAACGATTGGAGAATAGAGACATACAGCTTTGTTGTAAAAGTCTCGTGTCTTTCAAGAACGAAGCGTCCTATTGCGAGGCGTCAACGAGTGTCCCGGTGGTTTTTTTTTTCAGCTCGCGTTGCGAAGCGTTCCAGCGCGAGCCGCAAACAAGTGTCCCGGTGTTTTAGAACCTTCACTACATGAGTCAACGGTTAGCACAACGGCATTACACACCAAAATCCAAGCCATCAAGGGTTTTGTCTCTAAATGGTTCGGTTTAAACAAACATCACCAAATTACGCAAAACATGGTCGGGAACAAACAGATAAATGCACGATAAAGGCCGACAAACCAAGGATGTACAGGATCAGAAAAATGTTTATTTACAGGTTTTTCTGCATGATTTTCATTACAGCGAAGCTTTGGCGTCTTCACTGATGCCGTTATACGCCAATACGGCCTGTAGGAACGCCAACTTTCTCATACGATTATGGTGAAGGATCGTGATATAACTGAAAGAAAAAAAACACGCCTCCCGTGGAAGGAATCGAACGTGGGTCCCTGGCGTTAAATGGCGGCGTATATCCCATTTCTCCATTTCGGCTTTTTCCGCCTTAATTGCTGGGTTTAAACTCCAAACCATAACAGAAGTAGCACAACAAAGCATTGACATTATTAGAAGGTTAAAATTGCCAGCCGATGGCTGGTTAATGCCGGCGTACTGAAAGTTCTCGAGATTCACCAACGCGTCCAAAACCCATAACCATTCGGGTTGTTTGGTCTGGGCTTTTTATACATCTCTAGCGAATGCAATGCTGTCGATAAAGTACTCTCTCGCAGGGCGTGTGTTGGGGTCTGCATGTCGTACAGCCATTCGAATCTTGCACACGCTACGAAGGCTTAAAGCCATAAGCACGTCATAAGGCACCCCGTCAGCGTTATCAGTCGGCAAGAATCGTATGCGCTAAGGTGTGACAGGTATAACGACTTTTTTTTAAAGTGCGCAGCAGATTATACCAATTAAAGATAGCATCTCTACAATCTAAAAAGAATGTTCTCCACCATCTCATGTTTTCCGCACACGCGACAAAAAAGTCCAGAAGGGACAAAAAAAAAACATTTTCTTCAAGGCAACGCCTCACAGAAAACGTGTTAGTGCGAAGCTGAAAAAACAACGTTTTTATTGATGACTGTTCTGGCATAGCCTTGACTCTTTTCAATACGCCCTTGCAGGCGCCGGTAAAGTAACATTCACCAAGTGTTTGTACAATTTATTCCGTGTTACAGAAGTCCAATAGTCCATCGAGGACCCAACTTTTCCAAAATTAAAAGCCTAGAACACCTCTCGTAGGAATCCTCGCACACTTGCCCCTCTTGAACGACCCGCCGACACAGCGTCGTCCGGCAAGGCATGTGTACGTCGCACTTGCAACACTGTCCGGAGAAATTGTCGCACTGATCTCTCAAGAAAATAAACCTTGAGACTATTTGTGTCAAAAATGTTTTGGTTCGGGGTGTATACGGTGCCAATCGGTGCCTGCTGCTTGGCATTCGCTTCGCCATGTTGAAATGGAGAATGCGTAACACTACCCAGCGAAACACGTTTGAACGCACGAGCCGCACTAACTTGTTTCCCTCAACTTGAAGGAGCCATGAAGAGAAAACAAAAGTTTGTTTTATTCGAAAGATTAGGTGTTTCATAGTATCCCAAGCGCTTTCCCGGAAGCAAATGATGCTTTATTCACTGAGAACTAAGGCAATTTAAGCCAAAATTTGAAATCTCCCGCTAAAATTGCACATTGCGTGACGTGAACAATGGCGTCATACGAGCCGGTCCATGAAACAGATACTTAGTATGTCGACTCCATATAGCACCCACACGCGGGAGTCAGACAGGAACCGGAAATCGTGCCGAAACCGAGACGGCTGCCATTTTAAAAATACTAGTAAAACATAGTGCACCCACAGCCCTAGTCATGGAATCGCCTGATCAGGAGAACAAAACTCTCGCCGAGGAGCTCGGGCTTGCATTTAACAACATCACACTACTTGAACGCTCAATTCTTCTAAGTGCACGAGCGGCAGGAGTTGCGGGATACGCGGTGGACGGGAAAGCGACCATTCCGCGATAGCCACAACAGACGAACGCCCTGCCGTCGGCACCGCTGCCTCGTCAGCCCCGTCGCGACGGACGAATACAGACTGGTACGTATGTGCCGTATTTTTATTACGGTTAATAATAGTTCAATTTCAGTAGCAGTATCGCTTATGCCAGTTGGCCGGTGTCGTGTATGGAAAGCCGTTCGTGCGAGCTGTCTGCTCCGACCCGAAAGATACAAGAGTCAATGCGCGGTGTGTACGGCATTTTTTCCCCCAAGGTCAGAGCGCTTTGACGGCGATTTGACGAAGTCGGCGACGAGCGCCAGCATGTCCCAGGAGTGAGCTCACGTAAGGGTCCCTGCCGTAATCATTTCGTCGGAAATGAAGCGAGCACACTCGTACTTCCTTTACACCCATTTCTTTTCCGTTTGCAAAGTTCACGAAACGTAGCCACTTGCTTCGCCGAGGTTCGTCGTTGGGCAGCACATGAAAGGAGATCTCTTCACCGGCACGGATGTCGCACACCCTCGACGATTTGCCCGTACTACATGGGCATTTCAAAACGCAGCAACGAAATTTCATGGTAAAGTACTCGAACAACCGGAAGTTTTCAGTGGTTGTAAACTGGAAACGAGCTCGTAACGACAGCAGCAAGCCAACACCATTCGAAACTTCTGCGACGATTGGCACAATCTCGTCGCTTCTTGCTTTTCCTTACTCCCCTCGTTTCTATTTTTACCTTTGCTGGTTGGCGATATGACGGCCAACCTCCTGTGAAGGGATTACGATATGAAGCAAGGTCGCGGCTGTGCGTGCTGGAACGGTTCGTTGGCCCCGAAGAGCCTCGAACCCGAAAATTCATCTGCGCGATGGCGAGATGTCGAGCTCGGCCGGCGCTTGTTTCGTACGCATTGGCGCACACGCTTGCGTGTTCGTTCGGACCTTCAACCGTTTACTCCACCGTTCTTTGTCATAAAAAAAATGTGCAGTATGTTTCACGGGCATTTAGCTCGCTATGCAAACTGTAAGCCCTGCCTAACACGCGTTTGCTTTTGCCGGCCTCCGCCAATCGCAGAGCATTCCCAAGTGATATCACAGGTTCTGTTGCGGAAAATTAGCTGGTGAGTCGCATGGTCCTTTCCTTTTTCCTAATTATGTAGCTTATTTGAGCGAAGTTTGCGTTATAAGTGGTGTCGTTATGGTTCTAACGAGGCAATCTTTCGAATGAACCAAACTTGTGTTTTCTCTTCATGGCTCCTTTAAGACTGGAGGGGTCAGTCTTAAAACGGTCCTGAAATACCTTCCGCCGATGCATGGATGTACATGTAACCAAATAAAGCAATGTATTAGCAATCTCCTCCCGCAATAATTTTGTTAAAGCGATGAGTATTAGCTGAGAAATCGTAAGTCAAAAACCGCGTATTATCGTCGCGCCGGGTTTCCTCCTTCTTTCAACTTGCTCTCCGCTGTTGACGGCGGCGAGCCTTCCCTCCCATGATGCTGCGCTCCGCAGCGGTGACGTACTTCCGCTATTGCGCTGCTCAGACTGTCGTCTGCTACGGGCAAGCTTTGTTGACACCATGAATCCCGCACTCTGCTCAAGGCTGGAAAAGCGAACGAATAATCTGGTCGCATGTGTGCGGCGGCCTGGCCTTGCCCTTTCGCGGTGTACGTTGCTGCAGTTGCTGCGAGTTGCTATCGGCGGCACTTGACTTTTTATCGGCGGCGAATTCGCAGCCGCACGGGGAGGATGGTGCGCTCGTTCTCTTTGATGCACCGAACACTTTATCCAAAAAGCGTCGTATCAGATGTGGCCCCGCTGGTACCGGGTCTTATTTTGCGGTGGTGGTAATTCCTGCCTGCGGCATGTGAAAAAGACATTTTAAACCGATACAGAACCCGTGCACAAAACGCTTCAATCATGTGACCAGTTCAGCTTGGGGCGACGCGTGGTGGAGAGCGGCAACGTTGGCAAAACATGCTCCGCCGCGGCTATGAGCTTTCTAGCGCTGGAGCGAGCGCCATTTCTTTGACAATCTCAAACATCGGTTGCCTTGGCAACAAGGCACAAGCCGCTCTAGAAGTCAGTTACGGTTCCGTGATCCCGTTTCAGCTAGGGGCCCCACCTCGCGACATGTGGGCACTGAAGGCGTACCACTCACTCCCATTGAGAAGTGCGAGATGCGTTTGGCATTACAGGAGGCGATGGTGTGTGTGTGTTGTGGACGCCTTTGTTTCGCGATGAAATGCGACGCTGTGCTTCTGCGGGTGGATAGTGCTTCCCATGGTCTAGATTATCTTTCTCGAGTGATTGATTGATTGATTGTAGGGTTTAACGCGCCGACGCAACGCAGGCGATGAGGCGCGCCGTAGTGGAGGGCTCCGGATTAATTTTGACCACCTGGGGATCTTTAACGTGCGCCGAAATCTCGTACACACGGGCGTTTGAGTGACGTACGACTCAACCTCGCATGGGGTATGTGGAGTGTGCGTGGCTAAAAGCCATCTCGGCTTGTGCGCCAGAGTTAAGTGACTTGTTCGTCCCCGCAAACCGCGCGCGAGGTGAGTGCCGAATTTACGGCGGGCAGGAGGAGGCAACCCATCGTCTGTCAATCGCTGTTCAGACTTGTAACGCATGTTGTGACGTTGTGTTCGTTCGAAACGCATCTCTGGATTGTTTTGAAGTGGAATAAAATGTGTGCGTCAAACCCGGGCATTCGGCCCAGGGAGTTCTCTGCGATTGCACGAAAGAAGCGCCATCAGGCGTCAAAGCTTTCCTTATGGAACGTGCTCAGGTAAGAGACTATCCATGTCATGCTATGGCCGTGTTGCATTCAATACAAACGGTTAAGCGTTTGTTTACACTTGTTTCGTTCGTCGTAAAATGTCCAAGCACTCCAACACTACGCTGGCAGATCAGCCGGCGAGCCGGCGCTGAGCAGACGACTCATCTCTTTGGCGGAAGTGCGTGAAAAAGTCGCCCAATAGCAGGATGTCTAGCTCATGACGAACATCTGGGAATCGATGACGTAGACATGTGAAGATGGCAGCGTCCAAAAACACGAAGGGAAGGGTGAGAAAAAAGCGACAAACTTTGCAACAAAACTGTGAGCTTTCCGCTGCGCGTAAAAGAGTAATACTTGGCACAGATAACGTTGACGACCCAATCTAACGATTGCGCTAGTTCATTTAGTGTGCTCAAAACACCTTTCAGGGCCCCTTTAAGGTCAGTCTTAACCCCTCCTTCCAGGCCTGAGGTCCTAGAGGCAGGGCACCACACTTAAAGCAATTGCAACACCTCTTTCCTAGCGAAAGCACTATTGGCCTAGCTCAGCGAGTTTCGCTGTGTGGCAGAATTTGGGGTAGTATTACCACGTGACTCGCCACAGCCGCGGTACGGGTGACTGGCGGCACCTGTCGGCAAGTCGGAGAAATAGGCGGTGCGACTGGCTCGCGAAGCGTAAAGTGACACGTCAAGTGCTCGCTTAGTGCTGATCATGCAATCTGCTAGCATCGCAGATAAATCCAATTGTCCACCGCTGCACTGATAACCGCCTGCTGCGTTGGACCACCCATTAGATGTCATTCGGCTTCGTAATGATTTAAAGCGAAAACACTAGTGTGGCTTCGCAAAGCCGCAGGCTGAAGTGGGTGAAGAACTTAAACTTCGGCCAGCTAAGGGTCGGCAGGATACAGAAAAAAGACAGCGACGGGCTGATATGAACCGTTTACAGCAAGCAGTTAGGCCGGCCTTAGCCAGATTGCGCCAGCGCCGCACCTACCACTACTGGTTTTCTTCCTTTTTCCAGTTTCGGGTTTACAGTGGATCCCCATTGCCCGCTACAACTGCATCGTTAACAAAGTGCGTTAGGCACAAAGGAAAGTCATAATTTAATATTGTGGACGCAGTCGGAGCTCATGTTAGCCGTCGCCGAATGGAAGCATCCGGCGCGGCTCCATCAAGCATGACTCAGTCATTCGCTGCCAAAAGTTCAGTTTCCCTCCCTAGGCCCCATGTATCGCGCTTATTACGACAGGTAGATCAGACGAAGTGTGGCAAAGCAGGGAGAAAGAATGGCGGCGTATCTGCTCCTTTCGCTGCTAATGTCGGCGAAAGACGATAGTCCTCTGGCGCTCCTGACAAGTAAATGACTCCCTTCTCTTTTCCGCTCACCTGTCATGCTGTTCCTCTCCAATCTAGTTCCTCCCAAGATAACACGCTAGAGGTTTGCTCAAGTCAATTTACATTTACCGCGCTCAACGGCTCCAAGCCTGATGCCTCGATGCCAGCGCTGCCGTACGGCGGAGAAGCGCGTGAATCGAGGCACCCTGCTACAACATTTATGGAACCACGTTGGCCTACTCCACGAGCGTGCCAATTGGAACGTGGAACCTTCCTAATGGAACCTTTCGTTGCCGTTGCCGTTTGATTTTTTAAATGCCGCCAGGTAGCGCTGGCAACAGCAGGCGACGGTTTTCTGCAGTTCATGAGTATTTCATTTGCTATCGCAAAAACCAATCATTCGTGGATTTCTAAATAAAGGAACATTACAAATATCACTCACGTATTGATTTATTTGCGTAATGTCTTGTACTTGCTCAACAATGTTGACAAGTACGAACATTAACACCGGACGTAGACGCTCAGATAAGACTATTCCACCGTTGCTGTTTCGCTTTGCCGGGTGCTTGAATCGAGTAACAGACAGACAGACAGACAGACAGACAGACAGACAGACAGACAGACAGACAGACAGACAGACAGACAGACAGACCAAAATGTTTGTGTTTAAGCAGCCCAATAAAGTCTATCGTCTTTAAAACGTTATTGATTACAACTGCGGCTCGACATGTATACGCTGAGTCTACGCCCTCAGCGAGCACTACTTGCGAAGAGCACTCTCAAGGCCACCAGTATCTGAAATCTTGAGCGATTCATTTCGCCGTGCAAATCGTTGAAATAGATTATTCTAACGGTACATTATCAGCGTAGTCCGACCCGGAGCCACAACTGAGGCGGCACAAAATTCAAGTTCGCCACTTCAACTCTCTGTAATTGCATCGTATGCAGGGTTTCAATCGTCACCCACATGGTTATGTCAATCAAGCCATCAGGTCAGGAATAAATGAAGGTTATTGAAGCAAATATGACAAAAATGAATGCACGAATGCGGAAGTAAAAGTAAAAACTAAAGACATACCCACAAATTGTTATGTCGCATATGGTATACCAAGCCAGTTATGCAATGCATAAAATAAAACTGCAAAAAAATGCTCACAACTGCAGCCTTATGTGCCAGCTCACGAAATATTTGTAGGTGCTAACAAAGCTTGATCACTCGATATGGGCGTACGCGTTCACTTTACGTGATAAGTATTGTTTCGCCATTTGCCCGGGAGTGCGCCTAACGTTGAAATCCAACGTATTGATTTCCACGCATATGCGTTTTGCCGTCGACTGAATGCGCCATATGGTAATTTCAACACAGGTGTCTCCACAGCCGCAAGTTAGCACATTCCGAACAGGCAACAGCTGATGATGCAGAACAGGCACACAAGGAAGACCACGTCAGGCCTAAGTAATCATTATCATCATCATCATTATCATCACCGGCCTATCTACGCCTACTGCAGGGCAAAGGCTATGGCAGGGCAAAGACGTCATTATTTTCCAATTATCCCGGTCCTGTGCTAACTGCGACCAATTTATCCCCGCAAACTTCTTGATCTCACCTGCCAATCTTTCTGCCGCCCCCTCCAACGCTTGCCTTACCTAGGGATCCACTCTGTTACCCTGAATGACCAACGGTTATCTTGCCTTCGCATTACATGCCCTGCCCACGTCCATTTCTTTTTCTTAGTCTCTACTAATATGTCCTTAACACGTGTTTGTTCCCTGACCCACTCCGCTCTCTTCTTGTCCCTTAATGTTACACCTATCATCTTCCGCTCCATTGCCCGCTGAGTCGTTCTCAATTTAAGTTGAACCCTCACAGTCAGCCGCCAAGTTTCTGCCCTGTACGTGAGTACCGGTAAGGCGTAAGTCAGCTGACAATTATAACTCTGAGCGCTCCAGCTTTTTCATCGCAAGTCAAAACATGAAGTGGAAGGAAAAGCTTTCAAAACAATCTTTACAAGTCATTAATGCAGGCATAATTGTTTTATTATATGATGTTGCAGCCCTAAGGATTTCATTTAATTACTCTGAGTACGTAGAAATAAAAAAAAAAAACGAGCGATCGGACAGCCTTATTGGATAAAACGCGTGAGCAGGTAACTATGCGGCGAACGCCAATCAGAACAGTGCTCGAAAAACCTTTATGTGGGATTTTTTGTGACTAAGTAATCTCTGAACGGTGGCGCAACCTAGTTATACAACAAGCTCCCATTTAAAGCAATACTAAAAAAAATTGTGCCCACCTCCCCGCGAGGGGAACCCTGTGTATGGATGTGACGCATCGTGGGGTTCACTTGCTGTTTCCGTTGGATTGATTCTGAAATCGCGTGAAACGTGTCGGGAACGCGTATGATTATTATGTTTTATGATTATTAATATGCTTTATTGGCCAATCTTGGTCAATCTCTCTAAGTGGTATGCTTGGGGCTTCGCTGTCGCAACGACCTTTACTCCGTCATTGTTGCTGTAAGTGGGAGCTTCTTTTATTTTATTGCAAGTGTTAATCATTGCCCCATCATGCGTTGTATCCGTAGTATCTTGACGTAGTTTGAATGAGTCAAGGATATAAGGCGCGTTCGTAGCATTTCATTCTGTCTCGGTTTTGTGGCGCAGTGGGAAGAGCACCATTTACCTCGCGTTCCGCCCACAGGGTCGTGGGTTCGAAACCAGGCGCCGCTAACTATTATTTTTTTTATAGTGTAGGGGGAGGGGTGTGGACGGACAACGCCGTATGGAGGGACAAGGCGAGTGAATGAGATGCAGTCGCATCTAAAAAACAGCCAATACTGCCCGTCGAACAGCGCCTACGCTTGCCGATGCGCAATGGCACCAGGGAAGGCCACGGCGAGAAGCGCGTACTAATTCTAAAAGGCCAGGCATGCCGAATGACGACGCGTCGGACAACACGGCTGCGCCCAGGGCGCCGCGCTGGAAGCCGTCTAAATGCAGCAACTGACGCCTCGGTTTCGACTTCGACGATGACTTCGGAAACTAACGAAACAACGGTAGCGAGTGCTCGTGGTTCGGAACGTTCGCCTCACCATAGCGATCGGTTGGCAAGCTGTACTTCAGCTGCTTTCGCTTGCATTTCCGGGCCTAGCCGAGCTAAGCGGCACTCACTGTTTTCTTCAATAAACAAACGTATAGTTCTCGAGTGCGCTCGCTCCCTCTCTCTCCGCGTTGAGGGCTGAGCACCAGATGTTTTTTTTCAGTTATGCGTTGGTGAGCTGCTATTGTAGCTCAGCAATGCGGTCGCCGCAGCGAGCGGTACATGCAGGCACCCCCTCTTCCCCGACGCTGCGTCTGGCTCAGCGGTTCCAACATACGCAACTGCTGGCCATCCCGCAGGAATTCGCAACTTGAGATGGCGAATGGATACGGAACTCCACGTTCCTAGTGCAGGTATTTACAGTTTCTAAACCCTTTCTGGTTCACTGTATGCAATTCCAAAGTACGCTTCTGCCACAACAGTGCATGTTGTTAACGATGAAGTATGTACAGGCATCTTTCTAACTACCAGCACTGTTGGCACTGCTCACACCTTTCTCATACACGCCCACATCATTTTCCGCAAAGCGAAGATTAGAGACACACTATTAGAAAGCGACGCTACTGCCAGAAACTACTTCACGTTGTACTGTGGTTTGAGTAGTTATAGTCGTGAATCCGTTCGGGTATTTTCGTCCTGATTTGCCACCCTCCATTCGATTTGTTCAAGGATACTCGAACCTCGCTATAACGTAACGTGATTTAACGAACTAATGGCCATAGCGAAGTAAATGAAATTTCTCTTGAAATCTCCATAGAGAACGATGAATTTGAAACCTCGTTCTATCGAAGTCAAATATACTTGTCAGTATATAGAACGAGCTATAATATTCTTCTCTCCACCCGCCCATTTCCCCTCTTCCACCGCCTCCCCCCCAAAAAAAAGCGACCACGGTGCGTTACGTATTCGTCGGAGTTCAACACTTTTTCGGTGCGGCTATCTAAAACGTTAAACTCCGCATCAATGTGACGGGCCATGCACGGCTTCGCCATGCGCGGCCACGCCACGCATCGCCGAGCGAACCTGCCTCACCGCTCAGCTAGCGGGGCGGAGAGTGAGCGGGCGGGCGGGTAACGTGTCGGCTGTGAGAAGCGGCGCAAGCGACGGACGGATGCTATTGCCGCTGATTTCACCGGACAAACCGACACAAGCGACCACGAACACGCCGTGGTCACCCATGCACAGATGTTCGACGTGCCAATGTCGTCGCAGGTATTCGATATGGTTGTCCTTCCACGTCATTTGTTCGGCGCCAATGTTGACGGCGCAAAAGTCATCAACATGGTGGCCGCCGCTGAAAAGGAAGCCCTTCGCTTGCGACGTCCGAAACAGAAAACCATCACGGACTTTTTTCCAGCTATGTCTTTTCCAGGCAGTGGGCTCATTGAGCAAGCAAAATATTCCTCTTCTATTCAATTTCCGTCGCATGCGTGGTCGCGTAGCAGTACAGTGGGCGGCGAGGTGGTTTTCTTGTTTGCATGCTTGTAGTTGTGCATCCGACTGAGCATCCATTACCCCAAACTGTTATAAATGATATAATAAAATAACGGATATAACGAAATAATTACGGCTCCACTTCAACTCCGTTATAACGGTCTTGGAGTGTTAATACTAGCCTTATAATGCAGACTTGTTCCCTCGAACAAAAGTAAGGATCACTCCCAGCGAAAGTGCTTACGTGACTGAAAAAATCCAATGCAAGCTCGGAGGATCTCTATTATTTTTCTGCTGTTTTTTTATTTTTATTGGTTACTGATATTACATTCGTTTAAAGATTAATCTTTTAGAGTACGCGAAAATATATCAGACCAGCATCAGCTGATCGACGCTGTCAGCCGCGAGGTCAGGTTCTTGTGAGCGATGACATCACCCGCGATGTCAGCGATGTCAGGTTCTGGGCCGCTCAATTGAAAGTTCAGTATTTTAATTACTGCTTCTATTTCTATAGTCCACTTGGTTTCCCCCCATTTTTTGTGGCTACGCCGGCGATGCAGTGATCACCGAAAAGCTAAGAATTTGGACTCTCCGGGCCGGGGCTCGCCACCTTCGTCGGTACCTCTTCTTACGCAGAAACTTCCGCTGGCGGAGTTTATCAGTGGCGACGTGAGAAGCATTTCTGTGGTCGTGGTACCTTCCAACGACAGCTTCATTGGCTGGAAGAATCCGCAGTACATCAAAAACAATCTAAGAGAGGCCATTGCGCATGAATCTTGTGCTGGTCCTCTGACAGAAAGCATCGTGGATCTGCTTGCTGGCACCATGTTCACATCAATTTTGGTAAACACCTTTATACTACGCATATTGCAAGCACCAAGGGATTGACACATGGTGTCAGCACTTCCCTGACTCCTCCGGAGGTGCTCGAGCAATTTTCAATGGCTGACGCCATTTCAGTCCACCGTTGCAATCGGTAGTAGTGAACGCGCCCAGGGTTCCCACTGAATGTGACATTGTCACTTCTGCGGGACGCTGATGCCCTTCAGAAATGAAAGTGTGGCCGCTTCTGTTCCATGTTGAACCCGTCAAACGTCTACCGTTTCAGTGCCGCGAGCACTGGAACTACAGACACACTCAGAGGGGCTGCAGGTCACCGGCTCGATGCCTTACGTCTGGAGAAAAGGACAGGGGCACACAGTGCTGTGGAGCTGTAAAATGTGACGTGTGTGGAGAGGCTCACCCGGCCTACTCTCTAAGCTGCGGGGAACACGTGCAAGAAGACAGCATTGTATAAATTATTGAAAAACGCCGGTGCTCGCGCGAAGAAGCTGTAGCTGTTGTCAAAAAACGCCCGGTAGCTAAGCAGGTGTTACTTCCAAACAGAACCTCTGCGCGGAGACTACTTTGAAAGCATGATGAACGCGGCTACGGAAAAGCGTGTGGAGCCGCTGGTTCCAACAATGTCTCAGCGTCAGGCCTGATGTCCAGGCTTTCAGTGTTTATATAGGCTTTTCCTGTCCTCCTGCTTCCACTCACTCCCATATTGCGAACGTCAATTCAGCGTCTCCTCTCCTAACAACCGCTACGCCATCAGTTCAGGATGGTCAGTAGAAGAAATCTTCTGGAGCCAGCGCCTCCTTGCATACAACTGAGTGCAACTAGAAGCCGAGATACACCACCCAGGCCCCCAGTCTTCTGGTGCCCCGCGTATGCTCCTCAGGTTCCCCACTCCTCCAATGATTGATCTTTGGAAACAGGGCTAAGTCTTGCAACTTCGGAATTCAAAAACAAGAGGAATGTCTCTCACGCAGAGGCTGAAACAGCCATGGACCTAAATCTAGAACTAAAGAAGGCTTAACTGGGACTTCGGGTTCTGGACACATTTTGAAACAGACAATTGCTTCGGCAGGGCTTGAGTCAGCACAGGGCGGATCCGAGTCCTGCACTCGAAATGCCGCTCTGTGATCTCTGCGTCCCCTGTTCTTTCTTAACAAATTTCTAAGCCATCATTACATATCACTCTGCTTCAGGAAACGTGGCTAAATCCTCCAAAATATTTCGCTGTACGTAACTTTCGCCCGTTTTGCTTGGATGGCCAAGGTGTAGCGGATGTTTGTTTGCTTAAAATAATTTCGGACACATTTTGCGACAGGGCGTGTGTAGTTCGTTGACGTTGTCGACAAGTGACTGGGAAATGCTAAGGATTGACTTCTTTATTGTAATACTGCTCCCTTGTCTTTAATAAATGCGTACCTTCCACCTGGGTAATAACTACGAGACCACTGGCCGCTGCTCTCGCTTCCTGCTAACACCACTGTTTTTAGCAGGTGATTTGAACTCTCACCACTTCACCTGGGGCTTTCACACAGATGCATGCGGTCGGCGGTTGTGGGAATGTACTGGATACAGCAACCTGGCATGCTACAACTCTGGCGCGGCAACCTGCGTTAGGGGTCCATCCCGCTTGGTTGTGCACTTGACTCTTTCAAACTCAGGACTGGTAGAGAAGTGGGAAACAATCTCAGCTGCCACCAATACTGATCATGTTCCTGTGCTTTTTGAAATTCTGTGCCCTGCGCGTACTCCCAACCACAAAATACACTCGTTCGTAAATACGAATCACTCTGGTAAGGAATTGCGCGCTTCCCTGTGTACAATGGCCCAAGTTGAAGAAAAGCATATGGTCGAGGAGGTTTTAAATTTGATTAGGGATGCAGTAGTGAGATCTAAAGTCGCATACTCGCCAACTAGGGACACGCATAGTTCGTGGTGCAACGATGAGTGCACATGTTTACACAGACGTAGAATGCTGCGTGCAAGAGACTGCCTCACTACCAGTGCCTCGGGAATTTTAGTAGTTTTACATTCATCAGCGCAATATTTAAGCGGGCTATCGGTAAAGCAAAAGAGTATAAGTCGCACTGTTTTGTTTTACTATCAGACCCACCGAAAAAGAGTACCCTGTTTAGATTTCTGCTCAATTGTAAAGTGGCCCCTTCCGAGCAAAACATTGACTGGATTATCAAGTGCCCGTATGAAACACAAGCTTTTCTTAAACTGATATCGCAAGGCTTGCATGCACGTCTCCCTTCAGCGTTGCTACTCGTCCTTACGGGACTTGGTCAGAAATAATTTCAGGTGACTCTGTATGAGCTCGAGGGAGGATTGCTTTGTGTCCCCGATGCGCCTCCTGGACCTGGCGGCATTACAGCCTAAATGCTGAAACTTTTGTTCAACGAGTATGCAGACTCCCTACTGTATCTAGTTAACCATTCCAAACAGCATTCGGGGGGCCAATTTGACTGGCACCGGAAAAATCGTTCCCCTCCTTAAAAAACAAGCTCCAAAACATGCGCTACACAATATTATAGCTATTTTGCTCACGTAGAATTTAGTAAAACCAGTAGAAAGAATTTTGCTATGTCGAATTCAAAAGGTATTACAACGCGAGAACATCTGGAGACCCAAAAAGATAGCACTGAGGCCTGGCCCCTCCATATGTTCTGCCCAAATTTATTTGGAGAGTCGTATTCAGTTGGTACGCCAACGTAAAGAAGTTGGTATCTTCATTACCCTGGATATTCCCAAAGCTTATAATAGCGTTGAATACTAAATTCTTTTTAACATGATCAAACTGTATTTCCAGACTACACTTTTGTGGACAAGAAATTTTGTCGCATAGAAAATTATTTTGTTCGCAGCAAGGCCTGTTCTCTAATATATACAGGCACAGCCAAGATGTTCCTTATGGGTCTCTTCTGACTCCCGTTGGGTATAATATTGTAATGAGTTTGATTCCGGTAAATCAAGGCATCGATGTGTATGTTTACGTGGTTGATATTGCTCTTTTCCCTCAGCCAGAGATATTCACGCATTGTATCTGCGTTTTCGGTCCTATTTAAACACCTAGAGGCTTGGCTGGATAAGATGGGATAAGATTTATTTAACTCATCAATGTAAAGTAATAAAGTCGCGGACAAGTCTAAGCCATCAGTTGGCTCGAGCGGCGAATACCCCCCAGCAGGGATAGTTCCAGAGACTGATTGCGTGCAACGTGCCGTTATAGCACGTCAGAGAATATACCAAACAAGAACACCTGAGGTACGTTTAGAGGAAATACAAATATAACACGCAGAAAAAACAAGACACAAAGGTGCTACATAATGAAACGTTGATGAGCACTTGAGCTCAGCTGTCCTAAGAAGAAAGTGTGGGCGCTCTCAGCTCTCCCGAAGTTATCAAAAACAGATCATCTGTAAGCCCATTCAAATATGCTGGGACATACCACGATCGTATGGCTCTCCCGTGGTGTGTTTAAATTCTTGGTATCACATAATAATACACATGCCGCAGAGGTAAATATTTCGTGTTACAAACCTTGTGTTCATTTTCCCAAAAATGCTTTATGATTACACATTGTTTAAACACGTTGCCAAAACTAAGCAATCCTGCTGATTTAGGGACGCTGATTGATCCATCTCGAGTAGCTTTTTAAAGGACACTTTTTGCAGTATTTTTAAAAATGTGATAATTCATCTTTTTCTATGTGGAAGAACAATTGAAAAAAGAAACAGCACATGCCAGAACAGGGGATACTCTATTTTAAAGCTTGGGCCAATAACCTTATGATTGAGAAGGGCAGAAATACATTTGCATTTCACGGTGAACACGCAACGCCTAGTAATCTCTTGCAGATACATCCTATGTGTGTATTCCAGGATAGCTCACCGTAAATGAGCACACCGAGATATTTTACCTAGGTAACCGCGTTATATGGCGGCAAGAGAAAGTTGCCCATTTGGACGTGTGCAGATAAACAGAATCATTATTTGCTAGTACCTTATGGAGGTTTCGAAATCATATCAGTTTACTTTTTTGAGGGCTAACTTTAATTACGTCTGCTTCGAACCAATCACTCAGCGTTACAGCTACTTTCTGAAGTTCTGAAAACTGGTGTAGTAATTGGTATTGCTAGACACAAGCAAAGTATCGTCTGCGCACTGAAATATTTGAGAAGATGCGATCAAGTCAACAATATCATTAAGATAAACGTAAATAAAAGTGGCCATTAAACAGAGCCCTGGGGTACTCCGTTCACTCTACTCACGCCCAAGACAGAATTTGTGGAACGTGTAGACGTGCAGTCACGTAAGAAAGATAAAGATGGTAAGCGAAAACCGTAACTATACTAGTTACTGCACAAAATCTCATGGTTCACAGTATTGAAAGCCTTTTTTTATATCAAGGAAGAGACCAAAGGCTACTTCTTTTTTTTCAAATGTATCATGCAATAGATCAGATAGGTTTTCAAGAGGTGATTTCGTAACCCAGCCGAAAATAAAACCGTTTTGCTGCCTATTTAATAAATCGTGAACCAGAAAGAACCAATTCATGACAGCATGTACATGTTTTTATAACATCTGTGATATGCAAAAAGTGATACGACGGTAGTTGGAAGTGTTATGTTTAGTTCCTCTTTTATAGAGTGGAACGATGCGCACCCGTTATGAAGTACGTGGTAGCCCACATCGTCCGTAATGCCATTAAGTATAAATAACAGTGCATGTTCCAACGCGGCAAAGTTCCTGAAGATGTCGCCAATGTAAATGTTATATAATCCTGCACTTTTGTTATGTTTGAGGTTTGATACAGTCTAAACTATGTCTAGCTCGGTAATTGAAGGACGAAAAGCGGAAAATGCTTGACAAGGTATTCCTCCGAAATGACTATTAGGAGGCACAGTGGAGCAGTCAACGCAGAAAGCACGGTTAAAGTCATCAGCCAAGAACGCACACAAACCACCAAAGTTACATTCTATCGTATCTAAAATAGATCTCCTTTGATTTCCGCGTAGCTGAGTAACCACAGACCCAGTTTTAGCAGTATTATGACGGTAATCTCAGAACTGCCTTTTTGACGCACGTATGAGCGCGGTTGCTCTGTTTCTTGCTGTGCAAAATTCAGAGCGAACATTAGTATTGTTCGAGGCTTTGCCGCATCTCAACCAAAGCGCGTGCTTTTCCTTAATAGCTGCCAAAATATTAGATGTCAGCCACTGGCATTCGGGTTTTCGCTTTTCAACGTATACAATTCTTTTACACTCTTCTTTTAAATTGTTTTGTCCTAACGAAGTTGTCGTAGGCAGTTTTAGAGTTATTATTCAAAGTAAAAGCGTTTCAATACAACAAGGCGGCGGTTCTGTCAAATTGTTTCATGTCAAAAATTGATGTCGCATGATTATGGTGTTCTTAATTTTGCAGCGGTAGTGTCCTTCGCTAGTACACACATAATAAAATAGTGGTCTGCTGACTTCTGCGTAGTCACAGCCGCCGCGACGGACGAAAGTTCACTTGTTCGGACTGCATGATCAATGCAGCTCTTCGAAAGTTGGTCAATTTTAAATTCTTCCCGGGCTGCTACAGATATAAGATGCTCAATACCATGGTCAGCAAGCATGTGTAGGTAGCGCAACGTGTTAATAAATCAATATTAATATTTATATCACCAAAAATGCATACATTACTACTGCTTAGTTGGGTTTAGCACGCATAGTTGAGCTCTTAAAGAAATTTTGCTTAGGAGGAATTCACTAAAACGACAGCCGGTCGTTTTGAAGCGGTAGCGCCGTGCAAGTACTTATTTCTTTGGATTGGGGCGCCGCTTTGAGGGCCGGAGGAAGTACGAAAACAAGCGATAGTCGCACTTACACCAGAGCGCAAAACCACTGGGCGAAGTGCGTGTCGCTTGCTGTAGCTTCCGTGGCATGTCGTTAGCAAGGCTCTGCTGGGTTTTGTTACGTTTTGCGATGTTCCTGCTAGGCTAGGCTAAGTGCTGAGAGGTGAGGCCAAGTTTAGCGAGATTTTACGAGGCTGTTCCAGTGTGCCCCCCACACTGACAGCGGATCCAAGGGGGAAACAAGCTAGGTCGACCCCAAGCTTCGCTGTTTCTTGAGCCATGCACCACCAGGGCAAACTGCACCAATTTTTTGCGTTTAATATCTCAAAAATACTATTACCTTTAAAATGGTGTAGTAAGAGGTGCGCATACGCATGCGCTCCTTGTGCTCTCACTCAGACTTGAAAGCTGGCTTCACTGTTATAATACGATCTGCGGTGGTGCACCCTTTACAGGCGGCGCAGTTCTTTTTTTTTTGTTCTTTTTTTTCTAACGCCCCCGAACCTAGCTCAAGCGTAAACAGCTCCACTGGTAATAAATTATGCCAATTCATATTATTTTAAACATCCTGAGATGCGAAACATCCCTCCACTTGTAGATAGTGTTCAGTCCACCCGTATAAACGGGTATAAAACACAGTAATCCTTCGTTAACTGGAAGTCTTGAAATCCCCTGAAAATTTCGAGATAAGGGGGATTTTCTGTTAAGCAAAATGCCTCAAATCGGTGGCAGGGCCACTGAAATTAGAGGTAATGATGATAACAAAAGCTGCACTGCACAAGGAAGCTTTCGTAATAACGGCAAAAATGTTCGCAGGAAAAAAACGAATGTTATTGTTGCGGGAGAAAGAACTGCGCGACGCTCGCCTGTTTCGCGTTCGCACCTGGCGTTCTCGAGCTGTTCCGTGCATCGCATCAAATGTCTGCCGACAGATCTACATTCCACCTTGTTGCGAAACAGGCGCCGCATCTCTGTTGTTTCTGTCATTCAAAACACTTCTCGAGGCTCGTCTTCGTCCTCACGATTAGCTGCATCGTCCACAGCTCTCTCCGCGGTGTAGGCGTCGGACAGCATCCCGGGAACGGGAACATCGGCCTCGTAAAGCGTAAAATTCGCATTCACGACCGTGTTTGGCGCGTAGTGGGAGCTAAGCGTTAGAACGGAGACTTTACAATCTGTCAGTAGCGGACTTTGCTTGTGTCATCTCTGATAGCATTTTGTCGTATCCGTGATCTCTCCCCCAAAAAACGTATCCATATAAAATGGGGCAAATACATTGCTCCTATGAGAGGTAAATGCACGGCGAAAAAAGTTTCGACTTAACGAACTAGATATCTGAGTTCGAGTTTACGAGCGATTACTGTACCTACGAATTTGAAGGTCTTTGACACCCTTTTTTCTTAGATGGTCGTCTTTCACGTTTTTCTTTTTCTGAATTTTCAACACCCTAATTATAGCTTTACAACTTTCCGGGAAACAATGTGCTGAAATAATGAACAGCTTTCTTGGCGGGTGCTGAAATGGTGTGGACTAGGTGTTTCGTATTTAATAAAATATAATGAATTATTGAACATCATCACTACCTCCCGATTAAAACCTTTTCGGAAATCCGACCGGTTTAAGCTCACATTAAGATGCATAAGTGCGAAATTAGCTCTAAAATATCTGGTTTTTGTTACAAGCTCTTCGGAGTACGTTCCCCAGCTGGCTATAAAAGCAAGAAGAGCAGATGTATTTTTCTAAGAATGTACTCGCTCTCCCCATGCAACCCGTTGGTTTTCTTGCTCAATTAATTTGAGGTTCAAGTGTGACTGGTGCGTGCTGAATGTGTCTGTATATCATGCTGCGCTCTCGGCCCATCCACATCGTCACAAGTAGCTCCACTGCCCAAACCCTTATTTTAATGTGCTAAGAAACCTTACACCCTTCGTATTTAGGGTGTTCCCACGAACACCCTTTTTTCATTTTTACACCAGTTTTTTAGCCAAACACTTTTTCATATTCAAAGAAGAGTTTGCAGTTCTGCCGCGGTAAAAGCACAATGTTATTTTAGCTCTAGACTTCTTCAAGCAGTGTGGTGCGGGAGTTGACTGTCGTAACGGGGAGATGGATGTGTACGGGCCAGCTCTATCTGCCCTTATTGAGATCTGTTGTAGCGATACTAGCGCCCTCTGCGTATTGAGCGACACCGTCATGCCGGCCCTTGCAGCCCAATTTGTGTCAGTCCTTTGCGTGGGAACTCGTATGGATATATTTGAAGCTTTTCCTGAGTCAATTCCTCCCCACTGTGCAAAGTAAAATGTTCTGGCGCCTTGATCTGTTGTTGAAATAATCCAGTAATGAACCTCCTTGTGGACTATGAACTATTCCACTGAACCCACCGTACTACCGCGTGGGAGTACGAAATCATCGAGTGTGCTTCCATGTCAGTGACAGTTTTGTCGGAAGTGGTGAGTCCATCCACTAATCCCTGCACGGTGGGCCCTTCCAAGTTGCAAAGTATGACCGACGAATCCCTTGAACCAGAAAAACGTCATGCGTTGGTTGCAGTGCTTGCGCGATACTCAGGCGTATTTGACTTCGGCCGAAAGCATCGATGCTTGTCAATACCGCCCAGACAGACCCACCATTCAATTCATACTGGGGCAGCCCGGCCCATACGACAAAAGCCTTACCGCGTTTTCCTATTTGAGAGCAGGTTTACCAATGAACAAGTGCGATAGATGTTGATGTTGCAGAGCGGTGTGTTTCGAGCGTTTTCAAGTCCCTGCGCAGTGCCGGTGTTATTGGTTTAAAATAAAGACGGGTCATGGCACGTCTGCGTCGCCTATCAGAGAATATATGATGTCTAATGTTTGAATAACAATAGGAAGCAGGTGATGCGGAACTTTGCGGGTCGATACTGCCTAAACACAGCCACCAAGCGCATTGGGCTTCTCTGACACGACACTGGCCAACTTACATAGGCGGCAGGACAACTTGTGACTCTGCTTGTCGAGTCATACCTGATGTTTCACGAAACGATTACTATCAACATTAACAAAAAGAAAACTTCCACCTCCCCTCGCGGGAACCCCTGTGTAGATGCGACGCATAGGCGGAGCGCCGAAGGGACCGCGTTTTATAGCGCGCATAACGTTGAGGGGACTGCATAAGCCGGTCCCAGTCGATGACGACGTTGGCGTACTTGTAAAGCGGCGTGGACTCTAGGTGTTTGAGCCAAGCGTGGATGTTGCTTCGCCGGAGAACGGCACACCGGTTATATGCGCAGCGCGCCCGAAGGAGAGGAAACCGCGGAAGAGAGAGCACTGCACATGCGCCGGCCTCAGCGCGTCTGCCGCGGCTATGACGCAACACAATCCAACACAATCCACTTTAATCCAATCCAATCCAAATCCAATCCAAGCCAAGCCAAGCCAATACAATCCAAGCCAATCCAATCGAATCCAATCCAATGCCCCTCGCGAGAGAGTGTTCGCTATCGGAGAGGAGGGGGGTGAGCGGCGGAGAGCGCAGCTGGCGCGGCGAGGAGAATGGGGGAGGTGTGGACAACGCCGACGACAACGACGACGACGACGCCGGAGGGACAAGGCGAGTGAATCAGATGCTCTGCATCTAAAATACGGCAAGTGTGCAAATCTGGCAGAAGCTGGGGGTGAACAGTGGTCCTTAAGCAGTATATCTGCACCTAACAGGAACGCGGATTATAAACAGGCTAACTAAACGGGGCGTCTGTGGGACGGCGGCCACTGCGGTCAACACACTACCTTTTGTTTATGGTATATGCACTGTATACGTCATGGCTAACGTCACGAAATCTACAATTCAGCCAGAGAAATAAAATTTTGGCAGAAAATGTTCAATTTCGCAGTGAAGAAAGCATTGTTCGCTGCCGGACAGTGCGGGGGGTACAAGAAAACACCAAATCTCTTGAATAAAATTCCCTCGCACTTCCCCGAGGGAGGGAGTGTGCAAGTGCGAATGCCCTCCCGCTCTCCCGCCCGAAGTGGAGAGGAGGCGCCCAACACCCGCAGTCACTGAGCGGAGAGAGGAGGAGGAAAGTAGCGCGCGCCCATCTCCCCCCGTTGCTAGGGAAGACGAGGAGCGCGCGCACCCGCAGCTGTTGCTATGCGGACGACGGCGGCGGACGATTCAGGCTCGCTTAAGAAGTGCATTCGCACTTAAAACGAACTCGTATATTGTGCACTCATGGCCCTTTTAAAGGTGTGTTGACACGAAACTCAAAGCTGAGATAACATGTATGTAAAATGCTTCCTTTGTATATGGAGATATCTCCCAGAAGGTTTCAATAGTACCTTTTCAATATAACATATCTTAAAGTAATTGTAATCTTTGCACGTACGAAAAAATTCAGAACAGACACTCTACAGCGGCACCAGCGTGACGCGTTGATAGTCGTCCTATGCGCCGTGCCCCACACTACCGACGTCAGGGCTCCCGTGACGTTACCTGCTGTTGGCTGGCTGCTGTTGACGCGCCCTGCTCCGCCTTGTGTAACACGTCGCAGTTTTGGGAGAGAGAGAGAGAACACTTTAATGTGGGATGGAAAGGTCAGCTCTGCTAGCGGCAGTGCTTGCTACGCCAGATGGGGCTGATTACAATGCAGTGAAGTAAATGCGAGAGCTCGGGAAAGCAACAATAGAGAGAAAACAAAAGTTAAATAAAAAATTGCATGCAATGAAAATAAAGAAAAGAACGCGAAATAAAGTTAAGTAAAAGAAAAAAAAAATAGAGCGAATGGGGCCCATGATGCGCAGAGCGCATAACAAGAGAAAGGAGTCAAAACGGGGGAGTGACGCCATGCTGCATGGGCGCGTGTGGCAACAACCGGTCTGGACGCGCTCACTCGCTCTAGCGCATGCGTCCAGACCGGCCGTGGTGCGACGAGAACAGCGACGCCAGGGGTGCCGTCCTGTCATGGCGTCCGCCTCGGGGTTGGGTTTGTGGAAACCGAAACTCACGCGAGTAAATGAAGTTGTAAATGATTTACGCTGCGGTCAACCATCTAGGGCGCCATTCTATGATTACCGGATTGGTACGCACCCATAGCAGGAAAAAAACGTAAGAGAAAAAATTTGTGCCGGTACTCCTTTGAAGCCATTTGTGCTTTCGGCAGCTGAGGAGGAATAACGTGAAACTCGTTGCCAACATTCTCTTTGACCCTGTTGCTGGGGCTACACTGGACCGCTATCGCCGCTCCAACTGTGCTCATGACTCCGCATCCACTCCCTTCGGTGGCAGGAAGTGAGTCACCGCTGCTGGATGGTTCTGGCTGAATAAAGGGGAACATGGCCAAACGGTTGTGGCCTTCGTTTAGAACAATGTGTTATAGGCATGTACTAAGTACTGTGGTGCAAATCTGTGAGTTGTAATTGTAAAAGTACGAATTGCGTGGGCGGCATGCGCGTTCCCGCTATTAGCGTCTGTGTTCGCCAAACAAAACCGATTGGAAGATCATCTCAGCTATAGTTACCGAAAGGGGACGAAAATGTCGCAAAAATGACGATGGAGAGAGTGAGAGGGGACTAGCAGGTGGCGCTGGGTGCGCCGGAAGTGGTGGGCTTGTACCCACGGGGGAATGGAATTTCGCCTCTACCAAACGACAAAGACGCGCTTTTCTTAACGCATTGCTTATAGCTTAAGTGCATGAAGCAGGTCCTACTCAGCGGCAAGAAACGCCATGTTTCTCATACAAACACTGCTTAATGAATGGTGAGAAATTCGGTAACATTTAGCATGTCTGTGACTGCTAATCAGCGTGAAAGCACAATTGAAATAAATTAATCCTTCTCAAATACCCCATATACAGGTAGTTTGTAGTGGTTATTTGCCACCCCTTATGCGCTTTTCAAAAGCTACTAAAATAATTTCAGACAGGAGATTATTCAGTGTAACCCTTGCGGAATTGTTTGGTCCAATTTTAAAGGGATCCTGAAACAGTTTGTCAACTTTTTTAGGAATCACAGAGTCCCTCAGCCGAAAATTGCGGCTCTATGCCCACCTGATAACTTGAAAATTTTCCCAGAAGATTTTTCTTTTCCGGAGGCTTGGCGTGCATTGAGCGCTCCAGCTTTCACGCAGTGCAGCTACGTGCAACTGATAACTATAGCTTTGACAATCCTCCCAGACATGAATTAAACAGTGAAGCATTTATCAGAAGTGTTGCACAGGCCTGCTATCGCATACATGAAACCAAAAGGTGATATGCCAGCTCATTAAAGGGACCCTGCAACACTTTCGATAAACGCTTTTACTCTTTCCTGCGCGTCTGGAAGCACTGCGAAAGCTACAGTTATTGCCAGCATGGAGCGGCACTGCATGATTTGCTCGTCGCACCAGATACGCCATCGGTTTCCGCTTTGTTTTTGTGGCTTTATTTTTAAAGTTGCTATTGAAGAGCGTTCATTGCTGCAACTGCAAGGAAAACCGGCCAAGAGCCGCTACTTGGCCTCAGTGACGTAATTTGGGCCGTCGAAGAACGTCAAGACCGGGAAAGAGAGAAAAATCTTTTGAACGAGTTTCCAAGTTATCTGATTAGCAGAGAGCAGCAATTTTTGGCTGAGGTACTTTGCGAGCCGCTAATCTAAGTACTGGGTGTGTTGGGTGACTACGGCCGGCAACCATTTCAGTTTTCAAAAAAGTTGAAAAAAGTGTTGCAGGATCCCTTTCAATAAAGGCTTACTTAGGCAAGTAAATGCAAAATATGTCGTTTCAACGGGCTCGTTCCAGCAGTAGGATTACAGGCTCCAGATGAGTAGCATATGCATGCCCACCGATTCTGTAGAATTGTATAACCGAAATCCCGGAACGAACGTGGAGCGTCCACTCGCTTCCGGTATAATGCGGCATATATGTGCTAACTTGGAACATCAGCTTCAACTTTATTTTTCCAGTTCATGTTAGGCTCAATATACACACCCAAGTACCTGGCGAAAAAGGGTTCTATCTGTCCGTTTCCTGTGTGTCATGGCCTATTTTGTAGCCTGTGTGTCAATCGATTTATTTCCGGTATCCTAGAATAAAACATTGTGTATTCTTTATATTTATTATCACCTGAATGTCGCTACGCCATGCCAAAACGTCCGGACGTCCGGACGTACGTAAAGTACGTAAAGTACGTCCGTGCTTTACTTCCTACTTTAATTATAATGCACTGTCACCGGTTAAAATTAATGCTATATAATCCTCCTTGCATTAGACGTGGTGAATACTTTATGATAGATAGAAAATCGCTGATGTATGAAAGAAAATATACGGGCCTTAGAACCAAGCCAAGAACAGAAGTATTATGTAAGTAACTTGAGAATAGCTCAACAGTTTTTCTATAAAACCATAGTTGTGGGTTTAGCCGTAGAAATTTATATTCGGCAGTATGCAAAGCTGTTTTATGTTTGGATATAGGAGTACGGCGATCGTGTGTAGAGGCGTATTAAGAACATGAGTTAAGGCTAGCTCTGAATTTCCGTTCGTTAAAACCATATTGACAGGGGCTAACCATTTGTGGTCCACAACGCAAACCGGCTTCAGCGGTCCGTTGTCGGGTTATGCCCGACATGGTAGTTAAAGGTTGAATTTCACGGTTTTTCTCACTCCGGTGCGCCTGCATCTTTTGCATACATGACGTGTCATCTCTTAAAGGGACACTGAAGTGCATTTCGTTTTTGCTTGCACTGCGTAGACCGGCTCAGATTAACACACTTTTCATCGTTTAACCGGTTGACAAGTCGGTAATTATTTTATAAAGCTCGAAAGAAGAATAACTACCATGCGCGGTCTGCGGCGGCCGCACCAACTAAACGCTGTGACGACAGGAGGAGATGCAGCGTGATTGGACGATGCCCACGATTAGCATTCAAACAAGTTTCGGTTTCTGTTCTGCAAAACAACGTGCTTGACATCCGACGTTATCGTTGGATGGGCATTCTCGATACCTCCGTAATAGTCATACCGCGCTTCTAGAATGTTGTCGTCTGTAAAATGCCTAAGATAAGCCTCCCAGGACAGCTTGGAATCGTAGCAATCACTAGCCGAGGCCCACGCAGTGGATGAACGCCCTCCGCATCACCGCAGATGCTCAAATGCCATGCGCTTTTACCCCATATTTGGAGCTTGCATCACTCGTTCCTGTATCGTAAAAAGCGTGTTCGCACCAGGCCAAGGGTATTCTGATTCTGGCCTGTGCCCTCTGTCCGCAACAAGTCTGTTCTGATGGCAACAACACGCCAAAGAGAACTCGCAAGCGCGTCGGTGTCAGGCTGCGCGCGTTCTGCGAACTCGTTCGTGAAGCAGTGAACGTTACGGCCCCAGATGATTAACTCAGTATAGAAGACATCAGCCGAAAACGGAAAAAATAACTTACAAAAAAGAGAATGTATCCTCGAGATTCAAACTTGCAACTTTCAAAATAATATGCTTAGCACTCCAAGCCACCAGGCCACCGGCCAACGCTGCCAGCGATGGAAATATAAAGCATACAATGTATAACCAGTTTACACTTTTATTTATTTCTAGCATTTCAAGCAGCTCAGGGGACTATTTGTTGTATAGTGGTCGTACCGTAAGCGTCCCCCAAATTTTCGCAGTATTTCACGTCTAGCAATTGCATTTCTTAGACGGAAAAGCGTTCTCAGATGCGTAGTCGTGCTGCTGACCGCTGTGCTTGTTCATCCAGTGCAAAAAAGTGCTTCCTGCTCCCTGGTTTTATAATGCACGGTAAAAGTTTCAGTTGATTTTATTTCCTTAGTACCTACATTGGCTTCGGAGAATTCTCCCGCCTTCTAGTGGCATTAGATTTTCCTGCTAGCGTACCAGCCAGCGAAGCGTTGCACTCGCTCTTGTGCAGCGCTTGTGTGGAGCGACCGGCACTTGGAGCTTGATACAGTGTACAAACTAACAAACTAAAGAAACGCGCATTTTTCAATTCACAAACGTGTCGTGGCTTAGTTTGAACTGAGCCAACGAATTGCGGGGACTCCTCGGCGGCCGGCGGACTAAACGCTGGGCCGGCGGACTGTGTCGGAAGGTCGGCGAGCCGTGCAGTAGCGCAGTCAAGCCAAGTCATCTCCTCCTGACGTCACACGAAAATGCCACAGAAAATGGGCGAGGATGCAGAGAGCAGGACAGCATTTTCAAATTGATTTTTCTACTAAATAAATTCGCGCAACCGCACTCAGAGTGGGCGAAACATGGCCTGTGGACTCCTGACTACAATTTGCGCTAGTAATCCCGCAATGTTTACAAATCACTTCAGTGTCCTTTGAAAGGATAAGTGAACTTCGTTGAAGTTTTCTTCTTTTTGTACTAAGGTGTAGCACATTGTTCAGCATGGTCTTTCTTGATTCCAGAGCGTTTTGACGTGCGTGCTCTCGCTGAGGGGCACGACCACTTCCTTCTTGTGTGCGTCCAACGGGGGTGCAATTCGCAAAAGCGATCATGATTTCCGTAAGAAAGAAAACTGTGTGCCTCCATCAGGTAGTGATGACAGTGATTCGACCGAAGCGACTGATGAAGACGGCGACGGTGGTGGAGACAGCACCGTCGCGGCTACGCATTTTATCGAAAGACAATGAAATGTTGGCGAAAGCTCTTTTTCTGACATTTAGAGGTTTTAATGGTACGCAGTTCTGTTTAGAGGCACAGACAGCTGCAGAATCATGGCGAAAAAGAGCAGGGACACCTGCAGTGCTGCCGCAACTTCACCCAACAGCTGGTGCCTGATCTGATGGCTCGAGGTAAACTTCGGGGCCCGTGTGCACGTATGGAGTGCGAGTAAAGGCTAGATGGAACGAGCAATTTTATCTACAAGCTGCAAGGCCGAATTAGCAAGGACGGTGCTGTTTATAGAGACAGAAAAACGAAAGGGCGCAGGGAAACTATGTTGTTCTGCGAAAGCTGGTGAAAAAAACCTGCCTGGCCTGAATTCAGGAGAATGCTTTGAGCGGTTTCACAGTCTGCTAAACTATTCATAAAGGAGTTGCAAGCAGAATTAAAAAAAAATTATCTGTGAGTTTCTCTTGCACAGTTCGTGGTTTTCTTCGCGGCGCCAGAAACTGGCAAAAGAGGTGCGGACTGGAACGGCCTCAAGTTGGGAAAAAGGTACGGACTGCAAATGGCTAGTTACGCTTCCCAGATTTTCTTATCCCCAAAGATATTTTCTTTAAATGGTATTGATGACACTCAGAAATAATGGTCTCTAGTTACATGGATCTAGATGGATCTTTATCATCCTTCAATAACTAGTACCACTTTCGCTATAGGATCTCTTCATCGTTCACTCGAATGAGAGGCTGATATTCACATTTGTGGCACTCGAAAACACTGTGTCGGCGCAGTCATTCTTCGGGACCGGTCACCAACCTTTCCCCCGTCGTTGTGTCGCCTTTGTTCTTCATGCTACCACGGAACCGCGGAGTGCACAGCACCTTATATAACGGAAGGTAGCAGGCCGTCAGACTCTGTTTTCACCGCGACAAGCCTAACCGCTTCACCCGTCTGGGCCGGAAAGCGAAATGGCTTGTCTGCGGTTCGTGCCCGCGACGGTATTTTACTTGCCGCTGCCTGGTTGCACGTAAGCACGATGCAGCAGTAGGCCAAGGACAGGCGTCTTCCTTGGACGGCGGTCCTGACAGTCGAGCGTCGAGAGCGACACGTATACCATCAGTACTGGGTCGGGCCAGAGGCATCCTGCTCATTTCCGCATGTGTACATGCAGAATACGCGCACATGGCCGAGGGGACTTACAGGCCAGCTGCTCCTACGTGTCGTTATCTACAATGGCAGCCACCGCAAGTTCATTCACCACGATGTTTTCCGCGCCCTTGCCTCTCCCATCAATGGAGCCGAGCGACAATCTCTGATCACGTCTGGACGGACCAGTGCAGATGGAGACTATACAGTGTAGCCTCGTGTCAGTGGTTGTGAAGAGTCAGCATTATGCAAAGTAAAGACGTCCGATGCTTCGGAAGTTCTGTGTCGTGTCGTCGCCAGTTGACAAGGTTCCCCGTGCATTGTAGCCAGTGGTCTCACCATGACTGACCCTCACCTTTCAGAACTGTTTTTGGAAGACCGAGTTGGCGTCTTGATCGGTGAAGACTTCTGCTGGAAGGTCTTGTCAAACGATGTGACTCTGGACATTTCTTATCGCTGCTTCCTACACATTGCTTGGATGGTCGGTGCATGCGAAATCAGCAAGAAATCGATACTGACGCCTTATCTAGTCGGCTGCCGGCCAGGGGTGTCTCATCCTAGTACCCTCCCTAGTTACGAACGATCAACCTGACGACTCCCATCTTCACCACAGAGACTGCACAAGCCATGAAAATCGAGGTAACATAGAAGAGCTACTCCAGGGACAAGTGAGCATAGGAGCTTGGTGCACAGCAGGCCCGGTGAGAGTGTTCTAGCCTCTCTCCATGCCCGATCGGGCCACACTTCACTGGGATATTGTCACAGAGAGGTGGCTGCACCCATTCATGCATACGTGTTCTAGACCAGGCGTCTGCGCTGTTAGCTTTGATTATTACGAATACGTTTTCTCAAATTCAACCGAAACTTTTAGTTTTTAACGAATTCTTTCTAGTTATCACGCGCTGTTACTGGTTGTAATTGGATAGGTATCTACTTTTAAGTCGTGAGCGAGAGCAATATCATGCCTTATTCCTGGCCAATCCCTCCGTGGTTATGCGTCATGAAACGTTAAACAACAAGAACAATTAATAAATCTGGGACCACGCAAGTCTGGCATAAGGTAGAATCCCGTGCAGCAATCGGAAAAGATTTAGAAAAAAAGAACTGCCACTTTTGGGGGTAATAGCACAGTAGGGATTGCGCTGGAGCAGCATTCATCGGCAACAAATCGTGTATACGTTACTATTCGCTCCGCTTGCGACAGTGTCGAGGTACCAAAAAGCAGCAACACATTTTTGAACCTTTTTAGAATGAGCAACACCTTGATCTTCCCATACACACAATTCAACCAATTACCATCATGCAATTTCAAAGCACTGTTAACCAAGCCGCTTGCAGTAGTGGTTTCCAAAGAAACCGTGTAATTCTTGTGCTTGATAGCTACGTGCATAGACGGCGTCTTCCTTGGACGGCGGTATAGGTGAAAGCACCAACAAAACTTTATTTTGAAGCCACGTTCGAGCGTCCACTGACACATTGTCAATGCTGCAACAAGAGAAGCAAAAATGACCACTCTGATTGTCATGTGACGATGAGCTGAAACTGCGTGCGAGTAAAATCACTATTCCAACCTAACAAAGAGGCATGTCCAAGTTTGGCTTTAGGACACGTTGGAAGGAAATGTGACATTGAAAAATATAGACGGTGTCAGACAGCGCTGGCATACGTTTTTTCCAGCTCGGAATGTCGCTTGATGGAACGGCATCAGGAACGCAGTCATGTTCCTCGCTGCACAGGGGAGGGGGGAACTAATCTTTAAGGGCTGATTTTGTAGCGCTGCCCTTGCATGCTGGTTACAGCTGCGTTCTACGTTAGTATGCATTCGTAGCCGGAGAAGCCCTGCCTCTGCTCGTCATTGTCGACCCTATGTATAAATAGAGTACTCACGCACGATTCAGCCCACCTTCCTCATCCGACGAATGTTCTACACTTACGTGCAAGACATTGATAACTGAACATTATTCTGTGGGCGATATAAAGAAGCATGCGTTAGGATCAGGGCTTAGTCCATAAGCAATCTCCGTCACCCTCACCGTGCACTTTGTCCTTCCTCACCGGCTGCACCAGCTATTGTGCTCGTCTTCTGATATGACACAGAACATTCTTGTCGGAAACGGGCACTGCCCGCTACATATACCTCTGTTGGTCTTATCGGTCGTGTATCTGGTCACGTAGTATCGAGGATCCAGGTAACGTAGTACATACCTTTTCTGCCCCTCTGACAGCCGTTCTTCATCCACGAGCGGAAACTTAGCACCTGGCCATGCCGCCTCCGGCTGGACCTGCCGATGGGCCTGCTCTACCGTACCAGGATACAGCGCGAAGTTGGGTTGTAGCCCTGGCGTGCGCGTGGAGCCTGTTCTGGACGATGATAATAACCCGCATCAGCAGCGTCATGTTCGTCGCCATGGTAAGCGCCATGGCGGCGTCGCGAGAAGCTACCTCGTGGCCCTTCAACCTTCTGGGAGTCGCCACCAACGTGTCCGGTAAGCCTGTGCGTATGGGCTCTATGGGGCTCATAATGGTGCTTGTAAAAAGTCTGTGCCCTAAAACGTTTCACGCAATACCGACGCGTATGGGGCAAATTAATTGGCGTTTGTCTTCCAGCACATTTTATCGCAGTAGTGTCAAGGCAAGACCTCGCGAAAAATGTGTACCAGCACCGATAAAAAAAATGGTTCCGACACATGGAAGTACTTTTGTAACTCTGTAGTAGTATGGAATGTTATTTGATAGGCTTTAAACGGACAGAGAGAAGAAAACAAGTTACTCTGATCAGGGCTATTTAGGTTATGCTACCCATTGGTGGCGTCTACTCCAACCCACTTACGCAGGCTTAATGAATGATTAACCAAACCTGGAGGTCCAAATAGCAACTGCGTATCGCGGCATCCCACGGCTTTACGGGAAAAGGAGGCTGGGGGAATTTCAGTAGGATGTGAGAGAACATGGCATATTTTTATAGAGGCGGCATGCCACTGTTGTTCAGAGGCTTAAGTGAATGTGCGTCACACGAGCTGGGTGGGTAATAGTAAACGTCAAATGTGCCCTTGTTGTTATCCAATTTATCGACCGCCGGTGCATGGACACGCGGAAGGTGTGTGTCGTGATAGTTGTAAATGTGTGCTAGTTGATAGTTATAAAAGCTAGTGTGTCGTGATAGTTGTAAATGTAACCAGGACGTCCCCTCCAGCGACAAATAATGCCACGATGGCTTTTGTTTCTCCGAGGCCGCACTACGTGGTTCGTGATTTTGCGGGGTCAGGCCGATCAGGCTGAACATCACAGCAGAGGTCTCCAGTTGGGCCGATCTCAGCTTCCGTCTCTTGCATAGTTCCGGTCTGGCCCTCTTGCTCCGTGTCGTTCTTATAACGGTGTAAGTTCCTGCTGTGACGTCATAAGCCAACTTTGTAACCAAGCAATTGTATTACATGTTTTCGCGATCCTACATTTCAACAACTCGTCCTGCTGACGTGCGAGCGGCTTTCAGTGGGTATGTGACGGCCTTTCATGTCCTGTTTCGGCGCGTTGACAGGCGTCATTGCTGGGCTGCTATTGAGGAAGTTCACCGTGCGCCGCGTCGCTATGGCGGGAGTTATGGCAACCGCAGTTGGAGTGCTTCTGTGTGCTGCGTTCTACGATCTCACCGGAATAGCAATCTGCTACGGTGTTCTGGGCGGTAAGAAAATTCACGCATTCGCTGCCATTTTGGCGCTATAATGCATTATTCTTGTCCCTGCGTACAGGACTGGGCCAAGGTTTTGTTTATCTCTCCAATGAGTATGCCATCAACAACTACTTCAAAAGGTAAGTTGCTTGTTTCTTAGAAAAGAAGTATACAGCATCACTGTGAAGTCGTGCGGTTTTTTATAGTGCCCCTTTTGAAAAACTGGAACTAAGACAACTCATTTTTATTCAGTCGCTCACGTCAGTTGTACATGCTACTATTCTTTGTTGCCAGGTACCGGGCGTCGGCAAGCGGGATCAACTGGGCGGGCAGTAGTCTGGCCACCTTCGTGTTCCCTTCCGTCATTGTCTACCTCAACGACCAGTACGGACTCCGCGGAACCTTCATCATCGTGGGCGGCTTGACTCTCAACGCTGCTGCCGGGTGTATTTTTCTGACTAAACCCGAGGAACGCGCCAGCAAGCCTGAGCCGAGTGGCAACGTAGAGTGTGTCAACGGGGATAAAGATATAAAAGTACAAAGTGAATGGTACAATAGTTGTACACACCACTCTGCTAACAGTGCATGCGAAGGAAAACAGCATAAAGGTGACTACATTGAACACGCAATGAGCGCTACAGTTACCTCAGCGCAGACCGAAGCACAGACGTTACCTGGAAACAATTTGGCGAAATGCGTGTCCTTGAGTTCCCGCGCTGGACAAGATTACACTGGTGAAGCAGGCGGAAAAAGATGTACAACTCAAGAGTCAATGGATACCAGGAATGGAGAAGCGAAGGGTGTCAACCCTTCCAGGAAGACAGCGCCTATATCCGTTGTCCGTCGCGAGCTGAGCTTCCTGAAGAGGCCTATCATTTACGTTATCACGCTCTCAAGCGTTGTGTACGCATCCGTAAGCACACTTTACGGGATGACGCTTGCGGATCACGCGATGGGCCAAGGACTACCCGAATGGCCGGCTGCGCTGCTGGTATCCTGCAACGGAGTGGGCGACATCATCGCGCAACTGTCATCCGGCCAGATATCAGACAGGAAGTTCTGCCACAGGTACCGCTGGTTTATGCATCCTCAAAATATCACTTCTTTTCCCTGGAGGACACAAAGCGAGACTGATTCAAAACCCTGTCACCTTAATGCTTCCGAGTAATTCAGCTGCGTTGGATATGTCAGTTTCCGTTTTCAAATTTTAAAGTGTTGTTTCCTCATATTCACGTGCATCCGTCTCCATTTGCCCTGTCTCTCTCTCTCTTTTGACAGGATATATATATATATATATATATATATATATATATATATATATATATATATATATATATATATATATATATATATATATATATATATATATATATATATATATATATATATATATATATATATATATATATATAATTTTTTGAGGCAGCCTTGATGCCTAGGTAGCATAAGAGGGTTTCCCGCCAGTTACCCGCTCATGACAGGCTGTAGATGTTCGAGTCACGCCCCGGGGGTTGAAAAAGAAGGCCCCCTTCTCCCCGTGTAGTCAGAGTGGCGCTGGCTACCACCCTCAAGAGTCAGATACACTTCTAGTAAATATAAATAGGCCTGAAAGTGAAGGAGAACACAGTCGCCCAGATCGCCGAATTGGTAAGGCATTCGAGATCTAATCGAAAGGGGTGGGTTCGGTCCCCACTCTGGGCGCGTGTTTTTCGTTCTTTCTTTCTTCCTTATATTATATACCTTGTTCGAAGTTTTTCTTCTCTTGTGTTCTCTACCATCTTCAAAGTTCTACTACTACCTATATATATAAATATATATATATATATATATATATATATATATATATATATATATATATATATATATATATATATATATATATATATATATATATATATATATATATATATATATATATAGATATATATATATATATATATATATATATATATATATATATATATATATATAAGAGGCAAACGTTTCAACGATATTGCGGCTCCGTTCCGGTGGTGCAACGGTTCGGTGCAAGAGGAGTTCCCTCTGCCGGGTCCACCCTTCTTACCCCGTGGAAGGCGGTTGGTGCTGTCATACTGGGCAGAGAATTCCTACACTTAACGCAGGACGAGCAACCGGAAAGGCAGAGGGGTGACATCAGAGACACAGTGGCGCCATTGCATCTGGTGGCGCTGCGTCCGCAGTTGCTAGGAGACGTCAAATCGAAGCAATGGCAGCTGGCTTTAAATCCACCCGACATGACCGCAGCACAGCTTGTCGATTTATCCCGTCACCGCTTTTACGCTCTGTAGAACGGAGTGTAGAGTGACTGCAGGGTGAAGTACGGGAGCAATGGGAATGACCACTGCGAAGTGCTGGTGCCAGCGGAACAAGAAAGCGGTGGGCAGGATACTATTTTAAGTCGCAGGCGTTCCCATCGCAGTCCCAAAAGGCCACAAAAGTCTTACTTCGTTTTCGAGGTCACACAATTGTGTGAACGACTGTAGAGCCATCTTTATTTACGTGTTGTTTTACGCATTATTTTCATCCATGGTTTTTTCTTTGTAGTTGCCTTTACTCCGTCTTTCTTGCTCCTCGATCTCTCCTTCCAATTTTTACATACCCTTTCTTTCTATTTCAAAGTTTTTTCCTGCTTGTCTTGTGAACGGTAACCAGCCGGACTCGTTTGTGGTTGGCGTCCCGGTCTTTCCTGTACTGTCGTATCCTTCCTGCTTAGAGCACCAAACTTGACGACATAGGCTATTACGACGCAAAGCACGGTTGGATCGGTAGGTGAGTGGAATACAAGAAACACTCTGCGGCGGACATTTAAATCCGCAGCAATGCGTGCGCAGCTTGCCGAGCCACACATGAGTTGGGGATAAGATTCTCCCGCACCCCCAAAGATTCACCAATGAACCTCCCAAAATATTTTTATTTCCGTCGGGGGGGCACGTGAACGGCTGTGTCGCGTTCGTTCTTTCTGCTTCAACATCTTTTCCGCGCACGATTGCCAGAAAGAGGCTAGCACGTTTGTTGTAAAACAACCATGAAATGAAAACCATTTTTATAATCCCTTTAAAGCTTCTAATGGCGTCGTATTGTGTAAAGAAAGGGCTTTTGGGTCATTTGACGTCGAACTGTCTTTTTTTTTGAGGAGCGATTTTTTTTATTCTAAAACGCAAACTGGTCGCGAGCGACAAGATGAGTAATTTGCTTGTTGTTTTTGAAGGGATGGCAGGTTACCATAGTTAGTTGTAGCAGCATATCACAGACGGCGCCCTTACTCTTCCAGACAGGTATGTCGATAAATTCGTGGTTTCGAAGACCACGTGGTTAAATTTAGAACGTTGTAGGGTTCTAAAAGGAAAGTAATTTTGTACTCTCCCCGCGCTTTCGCTTTGAAACGTCAACGTTGCACGTCTTCCCTTAGCTGTGAAACCAGCAGCTAAAAAGTTAAAAATGCAGAAAATATGAAACTTACGTCACTACCCTACCATCCATTACGTGAATCGTGTTTTCCAGCATTTATTGAAGGATTATTGCTTGCAGCTGATGAATTTGCAAAACTTTACTCTTTAAAGGTTTATTTCAATTACCCGCTTCGTCACGACGATCTTAAAAGTGAATTTCCCGAGCATGAAGACAAGGTACAAAAGAATAACAGCGCCCGTCTACTCTCTGTTATGATGTTGTGGTGTATAAGCACGACTTCTTGATGTTCGTGCTACCTGTCAAAACTCAGCGCTGTGGTCCCTTGATTTATGGTGCAGAAGGGACGTGATGGCGATATCCTTCCTGCTGATGGCATCGTCTATGGTGATCCTCATATACGCGAAATCAATGGCTCTCCTAGTTGTGGTCGCCCTACTATACAGCCTTGCGAGCGGCAGTATCCTGATGATCATTGCGGTCATCACGGTCGACTACCTAGGTCTTGAGAACCTGCCGCTGGCCTCCAGTTTCCAGTCACTCGCCTGCGCCATCGTGGCTTTTCCCAGGCCTCTTCTCATTGGTAAGTTGCAGTCTGTTCACCTTTGTGAGTGAGTAGGCTTCTGACTTAGGCAAGAGCAAAAACTACCGCGCTCAGCAAATTTCGAGGTACATTAGGGATGATAATGTTGGGACCTTGATCAATTAGTGGGCGTCCAGCACGGCGTGCGTCTTGTTCCGTGTGCAACCTCAAAACGCAAATTCCTTGTTTGTTAGAAGGTGGAAAAATTCAAATATCTGCCATTTTGGAGGTGGGTGCAAAGATGAGCGTCCCAACTTCACAGGGCAACTTTTCGAACGTCTGAGAACATTGGATTATTTGGGATGCAGTAAACAAGTAGCAGCTTCATGCGGTATAGCATCTTCCATTCCACCTCTGGATTAACACGAATTTAAAGACAACGTTTACGTGAACCGTCTGCTCCTGCGTAGGAAACAGGTTGTCCAGTCACTCACAGCAAGGCGCATTTCTGAATTTATGAACATACACCGGTCATCTCTGAGGGCCGATGGTTCTATTAGGAACACTGTCTACTTCAGATACCCCAAAAAGACCGCTGACACTGCCCAAAAGACCGCTGACCGCTGACCAAAAAGACCGCTGACAGCGAAAAAGACCGCTGACCTGCACAAAATCTCCCACAATCACGTAATGACATTTCCACCGCCCGTGTGTACGAAATTTCGGCGCACGTTAAAGATCTCCAAGTGGTCAAAATTAACCCGGAGTTCACCAGTACGGCGTGCCTTATCGCCTACGTTGCGTCGGCGCGTTAAACCCTACAATTAATCAACGTAATGACTTTTCCAACCCCTGGAGCCCAAACAAAATATAAATAAAACCAACACGGTAACTGAGTATACCCGAACGTACGGTTTACATAATGGCCCACGTATTAACACCACAATACAAACAGCCACGAATATTGGCATGAAAACCCAAATGGCAAAAAAGACAAATAAATGGCACAAAAAAGCCAAATACAAAATTTGATGTCAGCTGCCACCCCGAATTTTACAAGAACTCAAGAAATCGCTGAGCGCCGCCCGCCACTTTCCAAGAAATTATCAGGCAGTAGTCGTTGTTCGCGTCTACGAGTGATTGTTATGAGACTCTTTGCAGCAGCACCTTAGGACAAAGCCAGGCACCACGGACGTCGAGCAGAGGGCTTTGCTGGGTACGCCCCAAAGCAAATATCGGGGGAGGGAGCAAGGACGTTTGTCTTTAAAAAAATTGAAGCTGTTCTACTCAGTGTGAAAGCTGCCGGAAGTGCAGAGCAGTGATTCGCCATAACGGGCTGTAGCGCCGTCCTCCCCTCACTGTTACCACCAAATGTAATTCCAATTTCCCGCCTTCGCAGTGCCCTTCCTGAAACTACGCCAGCGGAAGTCCTGTTCTCTTAGTGCTTTTCTCCGCACATGCCGGCGTTGCACTGCCACATTTTGCGTTTACTATCGTAATAACCAACCCAACGGGCGTTCTTAACTAAAGGAACGCGGCCGCTGCCGGTTAATTACGTATATTTGTCCTCAAATGTACCTATAGATTTCTTTGCGCTAAACAACTGGAAGATGTGACAAGCGCCAGCGTTTCACGAGTTTCGAACGCTTATGACTATATAAACCGCTTGGCTTTCGAAGCCTTTGGGGTACGCCGAGAACAACAGCGTTACCCCGGAACGCCGCCTAGGTGCTCTATATATTTGGGTCGAGCGAGCGAGCTAGGACGACAAGGCGAGCGCCTAAAGTTCTCTGCACTTAAAATGCACTCTTTACAGCCTCTCTCCCTTAATAATTTTTAAGTGCAGAGCTATTTAGGCGCTCGCCTTGTCGTCGTAGCTCGCTCGCTCGACCCAAATATATACAGCACCTAGGCGGCGTCCCAGGGTAACGCTGGTGTTCTCGGCGTACCCCAGAGGCTTCAAAAGCCAAGCGGTTTATATAGTCATAAGCATTCTAAACGGGTGAAACGCTGGCGCTTGTCATACATGTTCCCATTGTTTAGTGCAAAGAAAAATATAAGTGCATTTGAGGACAAAACGTAATTAAGTGGCAGCGCCCGCGTTCCTTTAGTTAAGGACGCCCTTTGGGTTGGTTTTTATGATAGTAAACGCAAAATGTGGCAGTGCAACGCCGGCACGTGCGAGAGAGAGAGAGAGAGAGAGAGAGAGAGAGAGAGAGAGAGAGAGAGAGAGAGAGAGAGAGAGAGAGAGAGAGAGAGAGAGAGAGAGAGAGAGAAACGTTTATTTGAGCTTTCTAAAGTGGGAGTGGTTCCCTAGTCCGGGAATCCATGAGGTGAGCAGAGAGCCTTCGCTCTGGATGCCAGGAGCTGCTGTACGTCCAGATGGTCGCACATCACCAGGTTCTCCCACAGCTCAGGGGTGGGAAGAGGACATCGGAAAGGTGGAAGTTTGGTATTGCACCCACACTGTATTATAATATGAGGTAGAGTTTCTGGTTGTGAACAAAACTGGCATTCAGCAGAGTATTGAGTTGGAAACGTACGATTCAGGCGAACTGGGTGAGGAAAGGTATTGGTTTGTAGTCTGCAGAGCAGCGATTCTTCTTCCTTGGAGAGTGCAGGGTGAGGGGGAGGAAAGTGTTTTCTGTCAGACCGGTAATATTGCGTGATGTCTTGATATGTTACGAGCGGAACTGAAGATGTGGTCTCCTCGGAAGCCTGGACAGAGAGGGCGCAGGCTTGATGATGAGCAATGTTGTTGCCCATCAGTGACGAATGGCCAGGAGCAGAGAAGAGCGGGAGGAGGAATAAACGTTTATTGATTCCTATAAAAAGAAAACTGAGCGCTGGATGATCTTCAGTGTAGTGGCGTTGACCATCACAGGTGGGTGGCGTCCCTAGAAGGTGGCGTCCCCTGGAGGCCGCGCTGGTCATCCAGGACCTGGCTGGACAGTAGGGCCGCCCACTGCTTCGTCGATGGCGCCAGGACCTCTAGGAGGTTTTTCACACCCTTGCACTCCCACACCATGTGGTCGAGAGTGTTGGGGGTGCCGCAGAATTGGCAGTCGTAACTGTACAGACTGGGATGAATCATGTGCAACTGTGAGGCGTGCGGGAAAGAGTTAGTTTGGAATCTTCTTAACTGCGTTGCTTCTTCTTTGGTGAGTTGTGGATGAGGAGGTAGATATTTCCGTCTGCTCAATCTGTAATGTTCCAAAATGTCCCTGGTACGTCGTGGGATAGGTGGGAACATCGGCGGGGGAGTGGCTTGTGCTTGTGTGATGGGGGGGGGGGGAGGGTGCGGTTGTTGCCCGGTTGGAATGATCTCGGGAAGCGGCGTCAGTCGCCATATTACCCTCTAGAAACTCGTGCCCCGGTGTCCACATGATGTATATGTCCGGCACATCTTTTTTGATCCTTTAGCTTCAGTAGTATATCAAGCGCTACTGTGGAGATGAGACCGCCACCCTCCCGGCTAAGAAGCTTCGGCAGGCAGCTTGGGAATCCGTGATAATGATAGGGTACTTCGTATGTATGAGGGCTACGGAGATAGCTACCTCCTCGGCAACCCAGGTTGATGATGTCTTCATTGATGCACAAGTAATGAGGGCGCCCTTTGTGGTGACAGTGGATACTTTGTGTTGACCATTAGGGTAGGTATTAGCATCCGTATAAGCGACATCTGTTATTTGTCCATAAATATTCTCATGTGTTTGGCTTCGGGCGTGTAGGTGACAGGGATGGAGGTCAGGGCGCATAGTTTTCGGTACAGGGTGAACCCGGATGTTACTTCTCCAATGGTCAAGGACAGGTTGACAGACAGTAGATTGCGGGCATGTGATATTGTGACATTTTAGGAGGACTAGCCCCTCAGGTGTTTGCGTTAAACGGAGCCGTTGGCTTGATAGGTGGCCTTCGATAAGCTCGGATACCGTATTGTGAAGGCCAAATTGTAGGAAACGGGCCGTTGAAGTGGTCATAAGTAGATTTAATACTTGCTTAAAAGCTTTGTGGATTAATCGATCAATGATTTCTGTGTCAAGTTTGGTGAGGGTAAGGTAAGGTGGTACATCAATTACTCACGAAATCAGCAGAGCTTAAACCAGTCGATTGGGATCTTTCTCCTTCATGCCCCGGCAGCGGTTAGAAACGCGTCGAATCATGTTGGAGACTTGGTGAAACACCTCGGAGAGCTTCAATAAAGTTTTATCATTACGTGTGTTGGCCTGGATAATAAGGCCAAAAATCTAAAGTGAGGAGCTGGGTCGTATGATATGGCCGTCGAGGTGAAAACGAATTGGTTCAGTGTGTGAAGCAGGGGGATGTTTACGAACGACGATAAGTTCGGATTTTTGTGGTGAGCATTGAAGCCCGATTGATGAGGCATTTTTGTAAACGACATCCGTGGCCTGTTGAAGTGAGTCTTGAGTTTTTTCTATGGAGTCAGTTACTGTTCATATTGAGATGTCATCGGCGTAAAGCGCTTGATGAACGTGCGGGTTGGCGTCGAGTTGATGGGGTGAGTCCGGAAGGGCCAGATTGAAAATTAGTGGATAATAGCGCGGCGTTGCTCCCGTTGGCGCAGTTTCAGGCAAAGCACTGCGAAGGCGGGAAATTGGAATTGCATTTGGTGGTAACAGTGAGCGGAGAACGGCGCTACAGCCCGTTATAGCGAATCACTGCTCTGCCCTTCCGACAGCTTTCACGTTGATTGGAACCGCTTTAATATTTGTAGCGTGAGCTACACTGGCCGAAGTTGAGCAGCTTCTCGTTGCTCCTGGGGAGCCGTGCCCCGCATGCGCGAGGAGCAGTGATGTCAAACGGCGCACAGAACGTTTCTCGCTGCCCGGCATCTCACACGCCCTATGCGTGCAGCGTCTTCGCCGACTTCCGTTCCGCACGTGGCGGCCGGGTCCACTTGATGATCATGCGAGGGGGTGGCCGGGTGTGGAACCAATGTCTCGTGCGTCGCAGCAGCACCGGCGTGCGCCTGTGGAACCAGCTTCGCTCTGGGGCGATTGGTGACGCTGCGTCGGAGCCGCTTGATAAATATACTTGTGTCACATAATGCGTATACCGTGTGTGTGTGTGTCATTGAAGCAGCAGTAAGCACGATGATCAAGCTAATTCTAGAAAACCAGGAAAGCTAAGAATAACCATCTGAACCTTAGCTCACGCTACGTATATCCTGGCACAGCCGAGCTAAGCCACTGCTAATTTTTTTGTATCCAGCCGTCAGCGTTTGTTCCCGATCGTGCTTATTTGTACACGAAAACTTAACCGGACCCACAGGTTCGCAAATGCATGCAATTGACTGTGCATTAGAATCCGCACACTGCGTGACCGAAGTTGAGTGGTGTATAGTAGGAGTAGCAGCGATGTTTGCTGCAGCCGATAATTTAACATGTCCTCTCCTAAACAAATTTTTGTTTTGCTTATACAGGTTACTACAGAGACAGGAGGGAGTCGTACATCGGTCTGTACGTGCTGCTTGCCGTGGTGTGCTTCGCTGTGGGCCTTGTTTGGACCGTTGAGTGCCTCCTGCAGTGGCGGGCATCCAAAAGACTTCGGGAAGAACCGGGACCACCACAGGAGGACACTGCTATAGTTGGTATTTATAGACTCCGAAGGCACAGTTAGACATTGCGCAAGGGGGCGCTTTCTACGGTGAATGCGCACTCCACTGTGTTTATAAGGCTCGAACTGTTAGTAGAATTAAGAAAGAACGAATAATATGACCACAGTTCTCGTACTCAACGATGTTTGGGCATGCGGGCGGATAATGTTAAAATGCATCATGGCCGCGTTATGACAGCATTATTCAGCACACAGTAGAAGTTTATTTGCAATTTCAACAAAGCAAAAACACTTTGCAGTACTCCTGACCTTTAGAGCAACCCCCCTCTGTGACGCTGGCGATAGGTTTCCCTTCAACACGGTCGAATAATAGCGTCGTGCGACTTTTTCCAACCAGCCCTCCACGTCGACACGGCACTTCTATAGCACCTGCATCACGGTCTTTCACGGAGCGCCTGTACCTTGGCAACCAGATATTTTGAAGGGCAATGTGGGACACTCAATAAACATTTAGTAAATGGTAGCGGAGTCCTAAGAACCGCTTAAAATTGCGGTGCGTGTACTTCTGTTGACTTTCTCCAGATATTGACATTGCTGATGCTCGCTGTGACGACGTGCAGTATTTCCGACGTTGTGTGTCACATGTCGTCGTCGTCGCTTCATGAAGTCACCGTAATAAAACACCAGGACACTCTTTTTCCAACGCCTAGCGCTTGCATGCTTCGTGCTTCAAAGACAGATATATTTACAGCAAAGTTGTATATCTCTACCCCCCAAGTTTTATCTCCGTGGTAAAAAGCCAAGGTGCCAGGAACACACTCCTACACTGCATGCTTCGCCCCTCCCGAGGTTTCACGTTAGTAGAGATGGCCCGGGATTTCCAAAAGGATTTCCGTTATGGGTCGGTGGCGGTTGCCCGCACGGCCGCCGCGACCTGGAGGCCTCGGGAGGTGACCAGCACCTGGTCCGAAACCTCAGAGCTCCGCAAGCCCTGCTCCCGGGACGGGTGTGTCAAGAGGGCTACTGGCAGAGGGGATGAAAGCGTGTGTTCACTGCACCGCAGTGCGAGCAGTGGCGTGACGCGCCTGCGGCCAACTCTTGGCCAGGCTGGCATCACGACGTCTATTCCTCGGCGCGTCACCCCTGCCTTGCTTCTCCAGGACCTCTTCTACCCGTACCGCTCCTGCTTGGTTCCCTCCCGCATCTCTCACCACCACTCGAGTTTTTTGTGTAATGAATCAGAACGTGTTATTTATTGCACCTGGGTACTGTATCTTTTGCTTTTCTAAAGAGGGCGGACATGCTCATTGTTGGACATTCTACTCCAGATAACGGCTGAAAATTATAGGTATCTAAGCATAGAATTACAATATGCGTACCCGACCGACCGGCTCACTCACTCACACACTGATGGATCAGGCAATTTCTAATGACCTAGCCCCAACCGCTTGTTTTAGAATGTTTATATGGGGTAGGCACAGCCCTTCCGTCGCGTAAAGACCAAATAACGATGCATGTTTCAAAGGTACACTAATGATGGCACCAAAAAAGCTAAAATCTACCTTTACAAAACCCTCAACACCTCTTAGGGCAAACAAGGTTATCGAATTAATCTATTTTTCCAAGAATTTGTTTCGCAATTCTTAAAACACGCATTTTTGAAGTTTCCATAATCGCAACTGCAGTATACCCCAGGTGATCACAGTACGAAATCGGAGAATGGCGGAAATGGTCCACGAACAGCTCCTGAACAAACCACAGTGACTGTAGTAGCCCCGTTTCAAGTCGCATGTTTAAGTTACTCAAATCTCATGGACACGCCTTTTTCTCGTGTGTTTGGTATTTAATATTCATGTTGTTTGACGGATCCAAAAGCAGATACAACACATGTGATTAACGCAGGAACCACTACTCTCTCACCAATGTTGTGGTAACAAAGTACTTCTTGGAAAAAAGCGGAGATAGATATGATGGGGCAGCGGCGAAAGAGCTGTAAAACTGTAGCAGAATCTCAATAAGCGAGCCCGGTTAAACAGCCCGACTGCCTCAACGGAACACAAACGCCTCGTAATTGCTTGGGTTTGCATTAAGGCAATCTAAAGAAAATCTCGTTAACCAGGAACGTACATTTTCCAACTACTACGTACAGCAGAACCAAACTCAAAACCGAAAATAGTTTAAGCAAGCTACAGCGCTATGGCGGTAGGCATCACTCCCTAACTTTCATTTCTGGCCGCGGTACGCATTACTCCCTAATTTCCGTCGCCACCGGCTTCCGGTGTTCTCGCACGCTGCTGACACTGCACCCGCGTCTCTTCGTTGTATTCGTCGTGCGTTTGTAGTATTGCTTAGATAGAATGACACCTTAGAGCCTTTTTAGGAGCTTATTAAAGGCACCCTCTCTCCTCCTCTGAATCGGTGGTCCAAATGACGGAATCGGCGGTCCAAATGCTGAAACGTTTCGGAAGTGTGCTATAGTCACTTCCATCTAGACTCAGATCCCCTAATGCAATACGCCTTGTCAAGCCACCAGGGCCCAAAATCTACTGCCTGACAAATGTGACAGAGATGAGCCTAAAGCTGTCTACTTCTGGGAGACCAAAGTCCCCTCTCTCTCTTTCTCTCTCTCAACCAACCAGAAGGCCCCGAACTGTTTCTGCGGATCCTGTTGAGTATCGGCGGTGGAATTAAAATAAACGGCTCCTACACCTAGCACAACGAGAACAAGCAAATATACTGCCGTTAAATACGAACCAATAAATCACATGTCCCACTGTATTTTACTAGCGGAAGGAGTAAGCGCACGATTGAGATTTATTTTTAATTTCAGGGATACTTAACAACACTCGTGTTTACTTTAGGCAATATTAATGTGTCCGTAGTGCGCCCTTCTCCTTATTACCTAATTTTGTATCCCGCAATGTTGAACCTATTTTCTCTGTAAATGAAGTTCCTGATAAACAAAACATAATTTAACGGTTCTTCTGGGGTTCCGTTTGGCGAGAGTAAACTAAAATTCAAGGACGAAAATAATGCAATCAAACAAAGTTAACAGCTGTTATGGACAAGGCGAGCCATGGAGCTACACAAGTAAATTAAATCCGTCGAAAGCCGTCACTGTGCATACAGGAGGCCATAAGTAGCCGTGATTCCCTCCAATTTCTGTGGTTAATTTGGAGGAAACCTTGGGACAAGTGGTGTGCTGAGGCTAGAGGCTAGGTAGGCTAGAGGCAACCATGGCTGCAGTCTGGAGGTGCCGAAGATAAAGAAAGTGAGCACAAAGAATCAAACAGTGTTCCCGCCGCATCAAACAAAACTAACATGACTGATGAAAATAACGGAAACGATAGAGAAGATCACATTAGGAGTGATCCTGCGCTGTCTTGTTACTCCGGTTGTTCCACTGCATATTAAAAATTTCAGCCCTGATTTTTTCATTTTACGAAAAACAATGTTTTTTGTGCCACTGAACTTTCTTACACCCTTTTTGGCCGAAAAGGGTGTAAGAATCTTGTCTCATGGCGAACACCTTTAAAAGGTGTTCTGGCGAAAAAAGCTGTACAGATGAAAAAAAGGTGTTCGTGTGAACACCCTAAAAAGGGTGTAAGGTTGCTCGATACCCTAAAATAAGGGAATGGCCAGGGCAGCAGCTACGCGTGGCAATGTCAATCGGCGGAGCGCGCAGAATTCAACACAAACAGTCAATACGGACAAGTTACACTTGAAACAAAAATGAATTGAGCAAGAAAACGAACGGGCTTCAAGCGGTACAGGGAGTGCATACTTATGATGACATGTGCCCTTCTTGCTTTTATATCCAGCAGAAGAAATCCCCCTATCGAGTCGGTGGGCTTGTCCCAAAAACAGATATTTTAGCGCTAATTTTAGAACTATTGTCTATAAGAGAATATTCAAATCAACACGCGGATTTGCAAAAACGTTTTAATCACGAGGTAGTTTTTATGTTCCATAACTTATAGAATTTTATTAAATACCAGACAAATCGTCCTCGCCACCTCAACATCTTTCAAAAAGGGTGTTCATTATTCCAACACCCTTTTTCCCAGAGAGGGGTAAAGCTACAAACTAGGGTGTTCAAAACTAAGGAAAAAATCCCCCCACCTCCCCGAAGGGGATCGTGCGGAAATGCGAATGCATTGGGTGCACCGATGAGTGCGGTGCGAGTAATTATTATTAATGGCGTACTTAATGAAGAATCGCTATCAAGGCGCCAGGCGCGCGCTCCACTGCATTATATAGATTCCGAGCGCAGCGAGCGGAGAGAGGGTACGCGGAGAGGAGAGAGAGCCCGCCGAGCTCCGCGATGCGAGCGCCCTCACACGCCCGAGCGCGCTCCTCCTCTCCACTCACTCTCCGCTACTTCGCCCGAGCTCCACGATGCGAGCGCCCTCACATGCCCGAGCGCGCTCCTCCTCTCCCCTTGCCCTCCGCTACTCCCGCCCGAGCTACCACCTGCTCCGGTTGCTAGGCGCGCCACAGCTGTTGCTAGGGGCGAGGAGGAGCGCGGAGAGATAACACCTGCGGGCGCACGCCGACGGAGCACGGCAACCCCCGACTAAGAAATGCATTCGCATTTAAAAAAGGGTGTAAAGAAAAAGGGTGTAAGAAAAGACCGCCAACTAAGAAAAAGGTGAAGAGACCTCCAAGTTTGGAGGCACTTTGTACCTGTTTACACAGGCGGACTGAACATTTTCTAGAAGCGGGGGGTGTTTTGTGCCTCCTATGTTTAAAGCAATATGAATTGGCATAATTTAATACCAGTGAAGCTGTTTAAGCTTGAGCTAGTTTCGGTGGCATTGGCAAAAAAATACAAATAAAAAGAGCTGCGGCACCTGCAAAGGGTGCACCACCGCAGATAGGGTATTATAACAGTGAAGTCGCCTTTCGAGCCTGTTAGAACGTGAGCACAAGGGGCGTATGCGTATGCGCACCTCTTACTATGCCATTTCAAAGATACTAGTCTTTTTTGGATTTTAAGAGGAAAAAAATGAGCGAAGCTTGCAATACTGGTGCAAGGCTGGAGAAACAGCATAGGGGGGGGGGGGTCGACCTAGCTTTTTTCCCCCTGCATCCCCTGCCAGTGGGGAATGGGGACACACTGGAACAGCCTTGTAAAATCCGGTTTATCTTGGCCTCACCCCTCAGCGGTCATCCTAGCTTAGCAAGAACATTGCAAAGCTTAGCAAATAACAAAATTTAGCAACACCCGGAGAAACTAGGTTGACCCCCAACTCCGCTGTTCTTTTTTTGCAACTGAATACCTATTTCGCACCGTTTCAACACCCTACACAAAGCCAAGCGTGTTGCAGTCGGTACACACCCTTTTCGCCCCACGACTGTAGTCTTTTTAATTTTGAATGTTCAAATTGGTGTTTCACGTGCTAAAGCTAAACTTGGGACATGAGGTGCACCGCATATGGAAACGAGGGATCATTGCATACGAGCAATTATTTTTTTGCGTTTGAAAATTTCTTGTGAGTAGAGGAGTATATGAGGGGAGGTCTTGTTCTTTACAGTACTATGATGCATCCAAGCATGGCCTTATTCAATGAACAGCTGAACACCTTTTCCACACCCTTTCAACACCCTAAGAAAAACCAAGGGTGTTGAAGTAGATCAACACCCTTTTTTCACACAAAAAGAGTGCAGAGGTAGGGAAAGGGTGTTGAGATTCAAGAAAAAGGGTGTCAAGGCCTCCTTACCCCCTTTTTCCACTTATGCTACACCCGTTTTGGCTAAAATGGTGTAAAAAAGTTTATTGTGTGTGTTTTCTTAACTACTAGGTCCCCATAAGCCCATAGACGGTAAATTGAGCAAGTATTAGGTGATTTAATAATGAGGCAATTATTTGGAACACCTGGCAATTAAAAATTTCTAATAGAGCAGGAACGTCTTTTTGCACAATTTCCTAAATGTTATGGCCACATGAGCCTGCAAACAAGAAATGGCCTGTGTAGTTCACGTATTTATAGATGTACAAGCTTCGGAATAAAACTTGAAACTCCGTTTTTTTTAATTCACCGTCAGAATTTAATGTTTACTGGAGCGTCTTGTTTCTTGCGTCCAGCTCCGCTGAACCAAATCAATAGTGACGTCTATCGCCATAGGCGTCACTGAAAAACAATTCCCCAGGAAACGAGCAGTTTTGGTATCGGCCTGCATGTCCTAGGCGAACTTTGGTGTGGTCGCTTCAGCTGACACCACCAGGACCGAAAGGGTTAAAGCTTCCCGTGGCCGGAATTGAACCGGAGTCAATCACGCTATGAATCCGGCTTCTTTCAGATTGCTCCATTTCAACATGGTCGAAGAGAACACTAAGTAGCAGGTACGGATTCGCGCCGTACACCCCCAATCCAAACGTTAGGCCTGCGGAGTACACACCCGAGAGTTGCTTTGGGTGTCCTAGAAAAGCGGTACGTACCTCCCGAGCAGCACATACTCGCAGTGTGGGATGGGCCAACGAAAGTATCCGTCACAAGAAAGCTTTGCGTGCAACCATGGTCGTGGTTAGACGGCGGTATGCATGATTTTTTTTACCAGTTATGAAACACCAAATAGTCTCACGATTAAATATAAAAATACGCAACAAAGTAATCATTACTCAACAGGTGTTCCGGGAAATCAAGCGTTGTGAATGCAGTAAGAAGTTGCATCAGACTAATACAGCGTGTTGCATTGCCTCAGTGAACCGTACGGAAAAAAAAGCCTTGCCAACAGTGTTCGTTGGTGCTCTAGCCTCACGCATCTATGGCACTTTACTGGTTCATTTTAGTTTAGAGGATGGACAATATAATTGACAATCGAGGAACACATGGCCTTGAAAAATAATAGGCTGTGTCTAGAGTGCCGTCCGACGGTGTTATAAGCACTCCACTATATCGACGTCTACCCGCGTTTTGTGACAAAACTGCCGCGTCTGGCACTACATCGCTCTACAAAACGTAAAGCTTGGCAACCTAACCTAAACATAACATAATATAACCAAACGCACACAAAGAAATAATTTAAAACACTAAAACTAACCTACGGCATAAAAATTACAGTTCAACTTCGAGATGAAAAAAAAACTGAAGCAAGGGCCGGTCTCGAACCACCGTCCTTGGGATCAAGAAGCTAAAAAGGATACTGTAAACTACAACGACATTTTTTCTTTATTGCCTGACAAAAAGTACACACATTCTATACAAACACTTCAGCCTATCTTTGGCTGATCATTCATATCAAAACTTTCCGACAAACAAGAGCATCAAGAATTTCCGTCCACTCAGGCGGCTCTGCCTGGGTCACATAAATATCGCGAATATACGCAATACTCTCAATGAAGTTTTCGCGCACAGGGCGAGCGTGCACATCAGCGTTGTTCACTGCTATCCTGGTCTTCCACAGGCTGTGGAGTCCAAGCAGCATAAACATGTCATAAGGTATGCCGTTTACATTTTCTATGGGTAGGTACCGTATACCATGTGGTGTTATAGGGAACTCCTTTTTAAGTGTTCTTTGTAAGACATACCAGTGAAATATTGGATCCCAGCACTCAATAAAGGCATGCTCTATTGTTTCCGGTTTCCTGCACAGTCTACAATTTGTGGTCCACGAAAATAATAAATGAGGCTTAGTAGTGTTGTTAAACACCAGACTTAAATGCAGACAACGAAATGCCTTGTGCGAGAGAAGTGTGCGTGCGAACGAACGGGCAATTTATTTTCAATTTGTTGCCTATTTTTTTCTTTAAAACAGGCATGGCACAATTCGTAAATAAAACAGTGCACCAATGCAGCCTGGTGCGAGCAAAATATCATAATGAACGACAGAGCAAGATGGCAAAAACGTGCCGTTGCAAATCGCCAACCGTCCTAACTAGAACTGTTGCGAGTAGAACAGTAACCTTAACGGTACTCAAGTGTGTGAACAGTCACACACTTTCTGGGTTGGTATCCCGGCAAAAGAGCAGCGCTGATTGCATAATTTTGTGTTTTTAGAAAACAACTGTTAGCACTAGTCGCTGCGCCCTGATATGTAGTTCATAATAAATCTTCTTTTCAGCGCTGAGCTATATCAGCCGACGCCTAGCGGTTGACCTCCCGCCGATGACAGCTCAGCCGTACTGCTGCAAGACGAAGATGCTGGGGCTCTTCGATTTACGGTCTCGGATTCACTCAAACGCGGATAGTCCAAGGTTAGTCCGAGAATGCCCCGAAGCCATAGGTATACATGGGAAAATCGAATGCTGATCGGTTTCCGGGGAGTCCGCAGGTGAGTCGCAGTCTAAGTCGAAGAGCGCAACTCTCAAACGATGACTACCTGGGCAAAACCCCTTGCCAAGCTTCCTCAAGTCTTCGAAAGTGTGAAAGAATGCCACATGAACGCGGACGCCAACATTTTCGGAGACACATATCAGCCTGAGGCTTCATTTGCACAACCACAGAGCTCTATTCCCGCGCGACCACCCTCTCGCAAATGGGCGTAGAGGCTCCCCTTCAAAGTATTCTTCGTCACACTAATTTTTGCTTCAGAGCAACTGTGCCTAGAGAAGGTTTCTTTTTGTTGGTCGAATGCGACTACGCGAAAGTGCTGCAGGGCATACGTCATGTGGGCAGATTTTGGGGGAAAAAAGGCGACATTGGAACACTTCCTAGGGACTTTTTTAGGGCTCCAACCTGCCCGAGCTCGACACATGGGGGCCACAGGACATCGCCCATGCCGCCTTCCCGACATTCATCGGTGCATACTCGGCCCCCTTTACAAGAAACTTCTAATTCACTTCCAAAACTGGAATCAATAGTCTAGTGTTGTGCACTCGCATCATTGTATTCTTTTTTGTTTCCTTCCGTCTCGTACCACTGTCCTGTTTTTTGTCATTGTTTCCCTGTTACTTACGCTGTGGGGAAAAATGGCGCAATAGAAACAGCACAAAGTGCCCTCAGAAGTCACGACTGAACGTGACGTAATTCCTGCACCGAGCTCACTCTCATCCGTCGCTGTTCTCTGTAATTCCTCCGATGAACGCCCGGTTTTGTTCTATCAGCCGCGAAAAGAAGAAAATACTTTCAAACCAGTTCTCTCGGCGGACCTCACGTCTACTGCTTCCGGTGTGAGGTAGGCCGTTGATTTCACTCGGCGCGGTGTGCTCCACTGCGTAGTTTTGCACTGGTTATCACCGTATGCTCAGTTTTTGCGGAACTTTCAACTATGGTGCGATTCGTTTCGAGGTGCGTACTTTGTTTGACCAGCTCTGTGCAGTTGTAGATTGTGGGGAAAAAAAGAGACAAAAAATCGCGGACAGCATGCGCGTATGACATGGAGCGCTGGTAATGCAGTTCGGTTCGTGCATGGCTTACGCGTGGACACCGAATTGAGACATCGATCTACAAAAACTTCGTACCGACGACAACGTGTCGTGCCAGATTGATGTACTTGGACACCAGCATACGGTGCAAAATCCATTTTGCACACACAAGGTTGTCACAACGACGATAAAACGGGAACCTCTTAAAAGTTACATGTAACTTTATCGTTAACAATATTATCTTATTAGCACTTATACTTTCTTGTAACCAACTTGAAATAACGTACATTATTCGGTAAAAACAGATAGCTGGTTCTAATTAAATAATTCTTTTTCATCCAACCAAATGACGGCGTTTCCTTCACTTTTTTAGACCAATGCATAACAAGGCCAGGGTAAATTTCTCCATCGCCGACTGGTGGTCGACCGCAGGATACGGAGGCAGAACAATGTGGAAACGCAGCTAGATATATGCGAACGTACCTATCATTCGGAAAATAGCTCAACCTTGACGCCACACGAATAAACAAAACCTTTATCAGCTGTACGCGTTGTCACAAAATCTGAAGTACTACAATTACACGACAGCCATTGCTGATCGCGCAAACCATTTCTGCTGCGACATCGGGGCACACAAAGATCGAGTTCGATCGACAGTGCGCGTACGCTGTCCGGATTGGGACGAATCATAATTCGAACCTTAAAATAGAATTTTGGCTTTTTGTGTATTTTTTTTCGGGCAGGTTAACGTTTACTCGTCAGCAACCACCATATATCTAGTTCGGAAGGATCATATCGCATTGCGATGTCAACGGCGCGGTCATTGCCTCGTCGAGTGTTCATCGCGAGCGCGGGCCAGCGAGATACGCGCTGTGCTCTCTCCGCATCCGACATCCGCACTTCCGTTGACATTCATGGGGGAATATCAAGAGCACGGTGGCATTAAAATTACGTTACTCTCCAATATCGATTTACATGGCAGTCGACGTCACACCGGTGGCGTTTGCATCGCAAAACGCGGGGTGCCACCGGCACCACCACCCGCTGCTCGTAACAGCCGAGGCCGCAATCGCCAACGCTAGCAGCAAATTACAACATAAAATTCACTGTTTTCTTTCCCAGGTGAAAAAAACAAAACAGAATATATACAAAAGTACTGCAACCGCTAACTTAACACCAAATTACTGCCGTTCACTTGGAACGCAGGTACACCGAACAGAGTCCCGGAGAGAACGGATCATTTAACAGCCCAGCATGGCTGTTGCACCAGTGGCTTCATAGACAGCGCAAGCATCTGATCAGGAACAATAAAATGGCGCCGCCCTCGTCTAGAAAGGAGAATAGTGTATACCACTGCGGAACGTTTTCATGGGTTGCCGTCTTCTGTGACGGCGGATAGCTCATCTATACATATGCTCCCGCTCGGATAAAGCATTCGACCGGTAAATGGTGCGAACGAAACACGTTTGGTTCATTCGAAAGATTGCATCGCTAGAATCATGTTGACATCACTTTTAATGTCAACATCGCTCAAATAAGCTATATAATTAGAAATAAAGGAAATGTTCATGCGATCAACTGCTTCATTTCCACAACAGAACCTATGAAGTCGTATGTGCCAGCTCTGCGATTGGCTGAGGCCGGCAAGAGCAAACACAAATTAGGCACTGCTTACAAGCTGGCTGAACGAGCCATTTGACCTTAAATTTAACCCACATTCTTTTTATAGCAGCGGGAATGCTGGGGTAAACGTTGGAAGTAACGAAAGTACACGTGAACACAGAAGTACCGAAGCGTACTGCTGCTGGTACTGCGCGCACTATGCTTGTCACAGCGAAAGTTTCGCTGCACTGCACTGTGACGCTTTGGGGCTGTCTGAGACGACACTGGCCGATTGGCGTAAGCGACGGTGACATACGGGACTATATCTGTCAAACGAACGCCATATTTCACGAAACGATTATTTTCGACCTTAACAAAAGAAAGCCAGGTACAAATACGCTCAAAAACAAAACAAAGGAAAAAAACGGCCCTCCGCGGTATGGTGGTGCCATCAAGGTGGACTAACGGTAGACAAGGCTGCGCAGCAGCTTGAAGTCCTACTCTTGTGATGCCATTGCAGACGTCATGAAAACACAGGATTTTGCGGGAGTATAAAAATTTTAAATTTAATAGGCGACATATTTTCAACCTGTGTTTCAATAGAGGACTGCGCGGCACGAATTATAGCTAGCTCAGACAAAAACAGTGTTTTGCGAAATTTCAAGTCGTGATAAGGTGCTTGCAATGAACTGAAAGGTCATGGGAGTCGGAATTGCGTCTTCGGGGCCAGAGTTCAGTTTAACGTCCCGAGAAAGTGCAACTAAAAGAAGAGTAAGATGAGCATGGAGGCATAATGAACAGAGAGATTGGTGCAGTAAGTTTCGCGTGGCATAACATGTGTCAGTGGGGCACGACACCGCGATTAACGTTTGTCACTAGAACATACACATCTAGCACGAGGTAGGTAACTAACCTGCCCAAACAAAGACGGCGTCAAGACCACTCTTGGTCCGGTGGCGTGCCCCAAGTGGGTCCAGGAACGAGGCTGTTAAAACAGCGGTAGAGAGTGTCCCGCGCAGGACGTAGGTCTCCATGGCCACGCGGAAAGCAGGGAGGGGGCTAGAGTTGGCGGGCTTGAGGGTGAGCCGTCTTCATTGTCTGAATCTACGGCGAGCAGGTAGGAGTTGTCCACACAATTTTCGGCTAGCGTTGAACCGGGGAAGGGGTATATAGAGGCGCCTCCGAGAAACGCAGCGAGGCGAATGAGGACAGCAGTAAAGCCTGCGCAAAGAAAGACGGCGTCATGACCGGTCATGATCACGCTCGGTCCGGTGGCGTGCCCCCATCACGGCGGTTTCAGTACACAATAGCAGCCTATTTTTTTCTTTGCTGCTGCAACAAACTTTACTTCATAATTTTTGCTATAAGGAAGCTCACAAGAAGGCATGAGGCTTGAGGTAGCAAAGCAGTGCGCAAGATTCACAACTATCCGGGAAAATGTTGCCACGATTTCTGAGTGTAGCAGCCTGGAATGTCGGCTGCTGAAGGAGAGGAGGCGAGAAAGCAGGCGTGGAGCTGGTTTGCAGTTTCAAGACAAGGCTGTTTATTTTCAAAGCATGCGAACGCCGACAGCGTCACCCGACGAGGGAAAGAAGGGGAACCCCCGTGTCCCTGGAAAGAGAGAGGAAAAAGGCCCCCCAAGCGAGCAGATGGCACTGGCGCCAGAACGAATGCCAGGAGCCGGCCGGAGAACAAGTTAAGCTTTCCCCCGAAAGGCGACCTTTGAATACGATGGGGGAATGACCCCCACTAACGGTGTATTGTCGACGAGCCTGCGGCAGACCGGAGAGAAAGGAAAAGCCCCGTCTCACGGGAGCCACTTACGCTGAGGTGCCCTGTGGCTTACGCTACAGAGGCTCCCCCCACATTGCGGAGCTTTTAAGGAAAGGAAGCAGTTACCGGATGAATGGCGAAAGGTCAGAGTCACTGGTTATCACTGCAAACATACGTGAGAGGCTGCATGAACAGAGACCTTAATATGTGCAGGCTTGGCGCGGTCGACGGCGACGACTTCTCGTTTGCCCCTTACGTCGATTCTGATGGTGTTGTTATTACGGTCCAAAACTTTGAAAGGGCCGTCGTAAGGCGGAGTTAGGGGCGGCCTCGTTTCGTCGTGTCGCACGAACACATGTGTAGCTAAGTCCATGTCGGCAAAAGTGAAAACCTTTCTGTTGCGGGTGATGCGAGGTGCTTGTCGCCTCAGTTGCGCAAGCCATCCGCGCATCTTCTCGATGTGCTCGGAGGCTTCTGGGGCGGAAAACGTCTGGTCGGAGAAGAATTCTCCCGGGAGGCACACTGTTGAGCCGTACACCATTTCCCCTGCATTGAAGCCGAGGTCTTCCTTGACCGTTGAGCGTAGCCAAGAAGAATGAGCGGGGGCTTTTCCACCCAGTGCTGGTGATCGAGTTTCGCTGTAAGTGCAGCTTTGAGTTGCCTGTGAAAGCGCGCCACCATTTCGTTGCTTGCGGGGTGGTAGGCGATTCTATGATGCAGCCTCATGCCGAGAAGGGTCGAAAGCGCGGAAAAAAGGTTGCTCTGGAATTGCCGTCCCCGGTCAGTTGTTATGCGGGCGGGGCAGCCAAAGCAGGACACTCATGTCTGAATAAAGGCCTGCGCGACGGTCTCAGCTGATATATCCGCAATTGGTATAGCTTCGGGGCATTGGCTGTAACCTCGGCAGGGCGGTAGTGGTCCAACCGAAATAAGTAAACATGGTCAAACCGCGACTCAGGAGTCCAAAATTCCTGTAGTGCAGCCCGAGTGTGGCGATTCACCTTCACTTGCTGACACGTTTCACATGTCCGAGCCCAACGTCGCACGTGCGCGTTCACTCCGGGCCAAACGAAGCGTTCTGTTATCAGCTTCTGGGTAGCGCGGACACCTGGGTGGCTGATAGAATGGAAAGTCTTGAATACCACTCGGCGAAAATTCAGTGGGACGAATGGTCGTGGCTTTCCTGTGAGGTATCGCAGGTTATCGTGCTCTGGACGTAGGGAAGTGTAACCTCCGAAAGTGAGAGTGAAGATCCCCCTCCCTTCAGTCTCGTCAACTCAGCGTCCTCCAGCTGAGCCGCGGCCATCGCATCGAAGTCCAGGACTATTTTTGTGCCGGAAGCGTTGACGGGAGACAAGGCGTCGGCTGCTTCGTTTTCGACCCCGGGAACGTAGTGGATGTCTGTAGCAAACTCAGAGATGAATGAGAGCTGACAAATGTCCCGTTCTGAGTAGGAGGAACTGTTGTTGTTGAATACTTAGGTGAGGGGCTTGTGGTCTGACAAGATGTAGAACTCACGACCTTCGAGGAAGTAGCGGAAATGCTTAATGGAACAATAGATTGCGAGCATATCTCTTGCAAAAGTGCTGTACCGCACCTCTGCAGGCTTCAGGCATTTCGAAAAGAAGCCCAGTGGCTTTCATTGTGCACCCTCCTGGTGCTGCAGCACTCCTCCTACCGATGTGGAGGAGGCGTCCACCATTAGGCATGTAAGAGCTTCAGGCAGTGAATGAACGAGAAGGGTAGCCGCGGCCAGCTCGTCCTTAGCTTTCTGGAAAGCGTTCTGGTGTTCGTCAGACCAACAAAACTGTGGTGCCTTTTGGACGCCTCGGCGCAGCAGGTCAGTCAATGGCTGGAGTACTCGAGCACAAGACGGAATGAACCGCCGGTGGAAGTTTAAGAGCGTGAGGAACTGAGCGTACGGAAAGATGTTGGTGCAGGAAACTTTTTGATGGATTCCACCCTCGATTACCATAGCATAATGCCTTCATCAGTGATGTGATGGCCGAGGCAGTTGAGAGCCTCGACGCCAAACACGCACTTTTGAAATTTCAACACCAGACCATGCTCATCCAGACGCTGAAAGAGCTGGCAGAGGTGCTGTTCGTGCTCGGTAGGAGTTCTGCTGGCCACCAAAATATCATCCAGGTCGACAAAGACGAAAGGAAGACCCTGGGTGACTTCATCCATGAACGTTTGAAAAGCTTGTGCGCATTTTTCAAGCCGTAGGGCATACGGACAAACTCGAACAGGCCGAATGGAGTTGTTATGGCTGTTTTTGGTATGTCCTTCGGTTCGACGGTGATTTGGTCGTATTCCGCTACGAGGTCGTTCTTTCTGTATATTTTTGTACCTGCCAGCCGCGCAGTAAAATCGCGAATGTGTGGCAGAGAATACTGGTCCGGCGTTGTCGATGCGTTCAAGGCTCTGTTGTCACCACACGGGCGCCAGTCGTCCGCTTCGTCTTTAGGCACCATGTCGAGCGGCGATGAATGGTTCATAGACGAAGGGTGAATAATTTCCAGCTGCAGCATATGCTCGAATTCACTGCGTGCAGCTTGGAGCCTGTTGCTGGACAGCCGTCGTGGCCGGACGGTGACTGCCGGCCCGCTGGTGACGATGTGATGAGTCACGTTATGTTTCACTGGCTCTTCCGTGTTGCGGGGCTTGGTGAGAGAAGGGAATTCGCCAGGATGTGGTGGTGGCAGATACTGGCTTGAACGCGCAGATGCCAGATGAGCAGAAGTTTGACTGCAAACCACGTACTTTGAGGGATGTGTTGTTATTCTTGAGGCAACAGTCACGTACCCTGACAACCAGGTTGAAGGGGCTGAGAAAGTCTGCTTCCAGTATGGCGAAATTAACGTCCGCCACCATGAATACACAGCGAAACAGGCGCCTGAGCCGGACATCTATTGTGAGTGAGCGGAAGCCGTACGTAGCGATGGCAGTGTTGTTCACCACCTGCAGCGACGATATGTTCTTGCTACGTCGGCGATCCTCGGGGGTGGCATTTACAATAAAAATTTCGGCTCTTGTGTCGACTAGCAAGCGCGAGTTGCTTACGCGGTCGACTACGAAGAACACGCGGCTGTGTGGAGGGCCGATGTCGTAAGCTGCCGTTAACGACAGCCGGAGCGTTTCCCGGAAACGAGCAAGGTTGAGTGCAGCGGCTAGCACCCGTGCCGAAATGACGGTGGTACCAACAAACTCCGTCCTGGGCATCTCGTTACTGGCTTCTCCGAGAAGAGCTTGGCTGTCTTGAAGGGAATCGGTTGCGGCGTTGCTAGCCCTGTTGGGGAGCGCCAGACAGCAACAGTTGCTCTATGGTCTCGGTAAGTTGTTCCACTTTCTCCTCCAGGAGCGACAGTCGGTCTGGTTGTTCCTGTGTTCTTGCAGCAGCTATGGGTGCGAAGTTTGGAGTGGAGTATTCCGTGATGCGATCGGCCAGTTGTGCCAGTCGATCAAGGGACGTCTCATCTGAACCCGCGAGAACTACGCGCACCGACTGGGGCAGCCGTTGCAGAAAACGTTCACGAAGAAGTGCGAGCTGGCCGTTTTGACGCGCGTGCACACCGATTAGTTGCCGCATCCGGTGCAGCAGTTAAGAAGGTCGTTGGTTGCCCAGTTCTTCGCGACATAAGAGCTGCTGAAGTCGACTTTCTTCAGGCACCTCGGGTCGGTCCAGCACCGTCTATTTGAGGATGTCGTATTCCCCTTGTGTGGGAGGTGAAATCAAAATGTCGATAGCGTTGTCGTTTTCTGGGGGCAGGGCTGCGACGACGTGAAGGTACTTCGTCGACTGCGAGGTGATGTGTCGGAGCGGAAAATGGGCCTCCACTTGGCTGAACCAAACTATTTGATTTTTAAATTTGGTAGCTTCAGCTTTGTGGCGAAGACTGCAGGCGTGGAGGCAGTAGTGATGTCGTCGGAGCTCATGGCGGCGTGTTCGTTAGAGCGTTGTTCGGGTCACCAATTTTGTAGCAGCCCGGAATGTCGACTGCTGAAGGAGGCGAGAAAGCAGATGTGGAGCTGGTTTGCAGTTTCAAGACAAGACTGTTTATTTTCAAAAGATCCGAACGCCGAGAGCGTCGCCGACGAGGGGAAGAAGGGGAACTCACGCGTGCTTCGAAAGAGAGAGGAAAAAGGCCCCCCCAAGCGAGCAGACGGCGACGGCGTCAGGAGTCATGCCAGGAGTCTGCCGTACAACAAGTTGAGCTTTCCCCCGAAAGGCGACCTTTGAATAGGACGGGCGGGGGAATGACCATCACAAAAGGCGTACTGTCGACGAGCCGGCGGTAGACCAGAGAGAAAGGAAAAGCCTCGTCTCGTGGGAGCCACTTGCGCTGGGGTGCCGAGTGGCTTCCGCTACACGAACAATAGTTTTCACGATTACGACGAACGCTGGCGTTTTCTTTTGCCAATCTTGGTCAATATCTCTGTGGCTTGGCTAACTTGCGCCGAGGATGCCGGACGTTGGCCGGGAGCCACGCGCTCACGAGCACTCCGCATTTTATTGTTTTGTGTAACTGCCGGGCGGTCGCCTCGAGGAACGCGCTCTTGTGCGCGTGCTCGCATGAGCTCTGCATTTTCTTGCTATTTGTAACTGCAGACACGAAAAATAACAATTTGTTAAACACCTTAGATGTTTAAAAAGCCGGCCAAAGAAAGGCCGCCTGAGACCCGCACAGGGCAGGGTCCTAATTAAAGTTTATTGCATCCATCCACCACGACCGTATGAGTGGCAGCCGAGATAAGCCTCGCGCGTAAACAAAATAAATTTTCTAAGCTTAACAAAACAGCCTTTAGCGAATTCGCAACTTGTCTCACGGAAATGTGACATTGAAACAGTCATGCAGTGACAGCAAAATCGAGTACATGTTTTTCCCAACCGGGAATGCCGCCTGCTGGAAGGTCATCAGGAATGTAGTCGGGCGCTTTGCTGCACATGTACCAAACTCTTCGCCAAGGTCACATCGCTTGCACGCCAACAGCCAGACGCCGGAAAAGTACGTTGCGCGCTATGGTACATACCTTGCTCTCGGAGGCTTGTCTGGACTCGTGCCTGTCTATAGAAGTCATCGTTATCGCATTCTCAATCAAGCGCATCTTCCCAACTGACCACCGCTATATTCTTATGCTCAAAACGTGTCTTGCTGAACATCATGCGGTCAGTGAGCTGAAAGGGCACTCGTTGAGAGCCGAGATAGTGCACTTTGTCTTTCCTCACTGGCTGCGCCAGCGATTGTGCCCTCTTCTGGTATATGAATGAACATTCCTGGCTGTGAAGTGCACTGCGGGGTACGTATCATCACTCTTACTTTTGTCCATGTTTACGGTCCTCGAAGCAATCTTCAAACAATATATTCTACCACTCTGCCGCTCTGTTTTTGCCGAATTCACAGCCGTAGCCCATTCACCAGCCAAAAAGTAGCGAGTTTCCATGGCGCCTTCTGCTGGACCTCCAGACGTGCCCGCTCTACCGTACCAAGATACAGCGCGAAGTTGGGTTGTAGCCGCAGGGTGTGCATGGAGCATGTTCTGGGGAACGATAATAACACGCTGCAGCAGCATCATCTTCGTCGCCATGGTGAACGATATGTCGGCGTCGCGAGAAACGGCTTCGTGGCCCTTCAACATTCTGGCAGCAGCAACCAACGTGTCCGGTAAGCCTACCCCGTACTCAAGCGCACTTCGAGGTTCATAATGTTGGTCATAAAAATAGACTACTTCTAATAACTTTACAGACAACCCAAACCTACTGGAGCTAGTTATTTTGGTCATATTGTGCTATGCATTTTATCACATATTAGTGCACGCACCCCGCGACCAATGTGCATTCTAAGACTACATGAAAACGAGAATAAGGATGGCCCAAACACTTCGAAATACTTTCATGACATTCTCGTCACATGATCTCGGATTCTGATTGTATTTAAGGAAGAGAGAGGTAGAGAGAAAGAAGAAAATACTTTAATCTGGTCAGTGCTATTCAGGCCTCAATTGTGACCGGTTGAATCAACTCATCGGCGACAGCTCGGTGAAAATGCATAAGTAGTAGCTAAAACTAGGTGTTTCAGTTTTGTTCTTTTGAGCGCAGCGGGTGCTGTTGCGTGACGTCGTCAACTCCCGACACCATAGCCAAAAGGGTAAACGGGACCTGAAGATCCAAACAGAGCTGTGAAGTCCGGCCTCCCAGTGGTTATGAAAACACTCTAAGAAATGTGGGGCGTACTTGCAGAGTTCTACAGCTTCTCTGTTCCTACTGGCATCCTTTGATTGCGCCCGCATCCGGTGTGGTGTCAGATGCCCTGTTCACTACACGAGGATAGAACAATGAACCTGCTTCCGAACTCTCCACGTTGAATGGGGTTTAACCGCGGTTGCATTCTTTCCGCGGAAAGTAATAATAAGAATAGTTGCGGCTCGACTTGGCTCTGCTAACTTTGGATATGCAAGACGAAAGCTTGGCGTAGTGTGGTTAAATCTTGGTTTCGCTTGGTTAAACTCTGACGTTGCTGTGTTGCTGACCACGGCTCAAAGCCGTTCGGTCCCGTGCAACGCTCACAGAAAAAGGCCGAGCATTGCTTTCATTCTCGGCGAAAACGGCGTTCCTCTTTCACGGCGAACGTGGAGCAAGATGAGTCACATAGCTCGAGACGACCCAGCGGCGCATGCTTGGGAGGCTGCGGGTTTTGTCGGCTGCTGATCAGCTGAGCGGCAGCTCCTGTCAAGGGCTGCCGCCGCTATGTGAGTAGAACGACTTAAAACGGGGCCTTGTCGGTGGCGCCGAAAGCGGGTCCGTGAATCACGCGATGTGCTTCGAGGAGTGTGTAGCCGGGGATTGGTCTCCGGTCAAAAGGTTAACTTCCGCATCCTGCGCGAAACCGCTGGACGACACCAGTAAAGCTTTCCTTTACTAGTGTCAGGAACACCCAGTGTCAGGAACACCCAGCCGTCTTAAAAAAGAAATCCAGAAAGGACCACGCCGGGAGAAAATCCCGGATATTGCGGGTTACCGAAAGCTGCCGTGCGATGGTAGTCGCCAGGTGAGGAACCACCCAATACCGAGAAAAGAGAACAATGGGGTGAGGTCGCGTAACACGTGTTGGTCTTCGGCCAGGGAACACTTCGTCCCTCCGGCTTTCAATCAAAACTTGGTATTTGCATTGTGGCTGAGTGGCTAGTCTACATACTTGTCTTGTGCGTACTTTAAAGAGGGAAGTTACAGAAACGTTTTTGGCAAAAACATGCATCGTGTGCCCGGGAGAGTGTCTGCAGCAACATGTGAAGTTACGGAAGCTGTGATAAAAGGAAGAAAAGGGGCCGGATTACAAGAATTTTGACGCGACGACTCTTCCATGGACCAGAAACCACGGTGTCATTGGTGATTCATATTTCGATGAGAGATAATACGACGAATTTCGCTCTCGGCGTGGTTTAGAATACGTGCGATGTGCTTCTATCACAGGTTGAAATTGGAATGACATCTGCTTTATTTCGGCATGTACCGCACGTGCGTACTCTTCAAGATTGTGCAGCGCCGCATAGACCTGCGGTTTTTCACGACAGAGTACCCTTCAAGGTCATGCTGTATGAATTTGTTCTCAACGGATCAAGGATCATGAAGGCATAAAATCAAGATAATGATAGACTTTCCATTTACCTTTTTGCGTTCCATTTCTTCAGTAAACAGGCTGAAGATATGTTTGTCAGCGTGTCTTTAGTTCTAAGAAATATAACGAACCAATTTTTGAACCCTTATATATCAATGCTCATTGAACATTTTTATCCAGGATAAAAGATTTGCTTTCACTAGCCGATTCAGCTTCATGGGCGTAGTGCAATGATGCCTCAATGCTGTCAGCAGTACAAAATTAGCTAAATATATTGCCAAATTGATTTTTGCTTAATGTTGTAGCGCTGCTTACTTTTTTGTGAATGAAGGGGGGTCTTTTTTTTCTCATATCAGCTATCTGGGTTTGTAATTGTGCGGCTATTAAGGAAAAACCCAGTGCAAGCATCGGCCACTCTATCTGCTGGAGAGTATCCAGTTTGTTCCGATTGATTGTAGGGTTTAACACGCCGACAAAACGGAGGCGATGAGGCACACCGTAGAGGAGGGCTCCGGATTAAGTTTTACCACGTGGGTATGTTTACCATGCGCCGAAATCTCGTACACGCGGGCGTTCTTGCTTTTCGCCTCCATCAGAAAAGCGGTCACCGCGGCCGCGAATCGAACCAGCGGCCTCGTGCTCAGCAGCGCAACGCCTTAGCCACTGAGCCACCGCGGCGGGTCACTCCAGTTTGTTCCAGCGTAACATTCCAGCTCTTAAGGGTAGTGTAGTTATTCTAGTGAAGGCATGAAGAAATGGTTTCCGAACCCTTGCAATGAGTTCAGCAATGCTGTTTCAAAGGAATACTACGATTCTGAGAAGCAGTAAAGTAACCCCCCTTGGGAAGGTATAGCAGTATCCTGGTCAAGCGTTTCATAACTCAATGGCCGGTTGAATTCTCCAACTCGTGTTGGGACTTGTCCGATGCTGTTTCAGAGGGCGCCTTTAAACTCCTGTAGGAATACATTGACCGCCTCGCCACGAGGGTCCGGTGACTCCCGGTTTACGGCTTTGCTGGTGTAAGAGGAGTTACTTGATGCTCAAAAAAGGATTAGTACATGGGGTAACCATTTCAACTCCTTTGAAGAGCTACCTGGACTTCATTTCTTACAGTGAGAAGGTTATTAATACTAATGGCGAATTCCATTGGGAGAACAGGAGCAAGTGGAGCGAGTAGCAAGAGCAGCACACGGGAGTAACGGGGACCTGTGCTTTCGTTCCGCGAATGAAACATTCGCGCTGCTCCGGGAGCAGTGAAAAGAGGGGGAGGGCGTGATGTCAAGAGTCATGTGACCAAACTTTTCCCGCTCTCGCTTCCCAAAGCATTTCGCGCGCTCGTGTTGTCCGCACGCTGTTCCTCGCCAGTTTTGCCAGATACGTGCCGGTGGTTTTGTGTCTGCCTTCCGCATGGCTACGAATGAAGAAGCCGAGCGGATGTTCATGTCCATGATAGGGTCACCATCGTATCTCCCAAAAATTAGCTGCGAACGATAACAGCATCCGCCGTCTTTTCCAGATACGACTCTATCTTTGGTCGCTGCTCCGGCGGGGTGAACAGGTGCTCGAACATAAACTCATGCAATGTCAAATCGTCGTCGTCATCGCTGCTGCTGTTGCTGTCCGATGATGAGTTTGCGCTTGGATCTGTGGTGCTTTCATCACCTAAAAGTAGCAGCATCGTCCAGACAGCCGCGCTTAGCTGCTGCGGTGTGCACTGAGCGACTATCGCGGCTGCTGGATTCCGCCATTTTTTCTCCGCCACCCGGGGATAAAGCCAGAAATGACGTAAAAGAGGTCATGTGACTTCCTCGGCGTTCCCTGTTACTCCGCCTCTGGCGACGGAGCACCAAAAACTGCTCTCGGCAGCTCTCGGCGCCAAAAAAGTGCTCCTCCTCGACCAATGAAACACAACGCCCCTGCTCCTTCCCGACCACTGGAAGACGCCAGAACTCGCGAGAGCACTTTGGGTGCAGTTAGAAGTGCTTCTATTCGCCCAATGGAAAGCGCTATAAGTGATCCATCGAGTATGCCGATACAGGGTGTCCCAGCTATCATGCACCAAGGTTTAAAAAAAGGGAAATTGCGTAGCTCGAAGAAAACCTAGTGCATAATGTTTGCAGTACTGTGAAGAAGCGGAGAGTAATTTTTTCGTTAATGAGACTTAATTAATTAATTATAATTATTTATCTAACTCGAGAAATACTGTCCAAATCACTAAAGTATCAATGAGGCACTTGTAGGTAACCACGAGGGGCATCTAACTACGCTATTTTCAGCGACGAACTAAGTGCGTACTCATTTATTCTGACTGATAAAGGAATCCCGCGAAATATGAAAAATACCACCTTACGACGCTTACGCGCGCATTGTAAAGCAGCGTCCCCGAACAAAGCTGATTGAAAGCAACTGCTTCGCGTATTACCCGCCCGAAGAGACAGCGGATCACCTTGATAATAGCATGCACAGAAGGAACAGCAGCAGCAAGATTCGCGGGACGCGCGTGCAGATAAGAAACAAACTCGGTCGCGATTTCTTCTTTCTTTCTTTTGTCTATTTCTTTCTGGCTAACTCAGAGGCAGCCTGTTTGAGGGCGTTGCTTTAGGGTGCGCGCGGAGGCGCCGTCACGTGGTATTTTTCATATTTCGCGGGTTTCCTTTATCAGTCAGAATAAATCTGTACGCAATTATTTCATCTCCGAAAATACCGCAGTTACATTCCCCTCGTGGTTACCTACAAATGCCTCATTGACACTTTAATGATTAGGACAGTATTTCTCGAGTCAGATAATTAATAACAATTAGTTAATTAAGTCTCATTAAAGAAAAAAATACTGTTCGCTTCATCACAGCACTGCAAACATTATGCACTAGGTTTTCTTCGAGCTACGCCTTTACTCTTTTTTAAAATCTAGGTGCATGATAGTTTGGACACCCTGTATAATGTGACTGAAGGTGGCGGGTTAGCCCCAATGGCGTTAAGCAGCGGTTAGGTATAGATTTTGGTGCATGTGTGTCAAAAGCAATGAGCCCGGCAAAGAGCTGCAAACGCCAAATTTGTGTATTGTTGTTATCCAATTTCTATTCCGCAGTTAGACAGGGAGGGTAGGGTGTTGTGATGTCAGTAAGTGTAACCAGGCGGTCTCTACTGCTGACAAATATTTTTGCAGACATTCACGGCACAGGTGCAGATTGCAGACAGCCACGAAACAGGTGTCAAGCAGGGCCTATGTAAATATCCATCCCTTGTGCTCGTCCCGCCGGCTCGCTCCGTGTTGTCGTTTTTTGCAGTATATTCTTCATATTATGTAATACTCTTCTTCAAAAAACATTATGGAGGCACCGATGAGCGGAATCAACAGGAAGCAAAACTTGCGTCGTGGCGAGTGCATCGAAAATACGAGACCCTACAAGAAACGTTCAACTTATCAATCCCCCTCCCGCCAGTCCATGACGTGGCCACTGGTGAGTAGGATGGGTAACCTGAAAGAAGACACGCGGCGTTGGAATCTTCCATCCAAAGCCGGTAATCAGCGGTTTTCATAGGTCGACGTTAACGTGTCCAGTGCAAATCCGGGTGTCGTCTTGAGGCTGTTGTAAGGAGATATCACAATCATTGGTGCGTACAAAACAAATGGTAGGGCGAGGAAGTCTGTATTTGCGTTTGCGATTGGATTTCTTCGAGGACACCGAGCTGACCCTAGTGCATGAGGCCCTCGTTTTGGCCTTCGTGAGCTCTTCCGCCTGTCGCTTCTCGACGTACTACTCATAACGCTCGTTGCGTTTTTCCACCGCCAAGTGTCGTTTCCTTGCCTCACTTGTTCGAGCCAGCATACCTTGGCTGTTGCACAGTGAACACGCTCATGCTGGCTGTACCTGCTAAGACACCAACAGCTCCATTTGCCGGTCACCTGACCGCACGTGAACAGAGGCTTTCCTGGGCGTACCACCTCAACTAACTTCCTGGGCTCCACCAGGCGTGATACTCGAAGGTCAGTGTTATCGCCTGTAAGGAACGCCGCAACACGCCCGGCCAGGTTACTGGAACAGCAGTAGCTGTACCTGAAAACTGGAAGGAGGGGGAAGAAAATTAGCCCAGCTTCACTGACTCAACGTCGCGAACACCGATATTTTAACAGTGAAGCTACCTGGCATTCCCCAATCGCAATACTAAGTTTCATAGAACTTCTCAAATTCATCAGTTCGATCACAGTTCGCGCTTCTGAGAAAGTTCCCCCACGTGTCGTCTCCATGGCGGGAGGTGTGATCACCGCACTTGAGTGCTTCTCTGTGCTGTATTGTACCACGTCACTGGAAAAATACAGTGCTACGGCTTACTGGCTAGTAAGATCACAGCTACATGCGCTGCCATTTTTAGCGTCGTAATAAATTATTCGTGTTCCTGTTAACAGGATTCCACTGCTCGTGCCATATACTGGAAAATTTGTTTCTTCAGAACTTGCCATACTGCACAAGGCGCGCCGCAAACAATTTTTGTTATTTCACGGCGTATGTTTTATTTTGTGCCGCAACCCCGCACGGGGCACCTTGGGCACTTTTGGTGACAGTATTGGCGACACCGCGGACCCCGAGTCCCCAAACATAATCTGGAACCAACCGTGGCGATATGTTTTAAGGTGAAGGGTAGAGACCTCAAACGGTGGCCGTCGGAGCCCAAGTCAAGCTCCGGCAGATGGGCTCCCTGGCTGTTTACCAGGCAGGGAGCTCCGGGACACCTCTAGGTATCAGGGTAGCCCGAACGAAGGAAGTACCCGCGTCCCCTGCTTTTATACTATAGCATATGGTATTTCCAATCCCCCCCCCCCCCCCCCCCAACGTGATCGGTTCCTGAAAATGGGTCACACGAAAGTTTCTTTTCCTCCTTTGCCTTCTATCTCTCTTCCAAAGCCCGATAATTTCTCTACTTGTTGATAATAAAATCTCTAGATAAATCAAAACCCATCACCTCCCAGTCTGTCTCCCAGGGCGTGACAGGAGGCGAATCACCATACGTCAAAATGATCAAATAATTCCAACCAAGCACATGATCTTGACGTTTGACTGCTAAACACTTCTGAGTTGGTAAACGCAGGTTTCATGAGATGTACAATCCAACCCTACATGCCCAACCCACGCCGCTGCTTCAAGTGTCAGCGGTTTGGGCACGGCACATCCTCTTGCTGTGGCAAACTGACGTGCGCAAAATGTGTAGCACATGATAATTCATGATAATTTAACCAATAATTGTACACCCGAGGGCTTCACCTGTGCGAACTGCCATGTACTGCACGCTGCTTATTCTAGGAGTTGTGAAAAGTTCAAACAAGAAAAACAGATCTTTGCCTTCAAAGTGAAAGCCCGCTAGGGGACCGCGCCAAGCGTTCGCGCTTCACGACGGCTCCGTATTTTACTTGCTTTAAGTGCGGTACGCCCTGACCAAAGACCTTGAAGCTCGCCACAGGATCACCGGAAGCCCCCAGGAACCCCGGGTAACAATGTTTATGGTCATCCACCCGAAATTGCAAGCCCTGAATAGTCATGCTTATGGTCATGCTCGAAATTGCAAGCCCTGAAAGACCGGACCACGTCGCACGCACTGCTAGGCCTAACCAGGCCTAGCACCGCGGCTGTACTCGCCCCCAGTACGCCAGGCCGCCAGCTGCTCCATGCTGCTCTTCGCCCGCCCCGCCGATATGGAAAGTGAAGTTGACGGTGAACCCATCCCCCCGGACGAACTGCTTCAACCTGCCTAGAAAACTATACGAAGCAAGCAGCAAGCTCTCCGTTGTACCGAAAGACAATCCCAACAGACAAGTCTCCCAGCCACCTCTACAAGCTCTCTACGCAAAGGCCGCAAAAAGCCCCTGCGTCGAATAACGCCAGTCCAACCCCTCTCTGAGACCGACGTCAAGATTGTTTTCGGTCCGAGAGTCGGACTAGCCCTCGCCAAGCTCTCCCTTGCGGTTCTGGCGGATACAATTCAACAGCACGCAAATGTTGAACCCAATGGTGAGGATCAAATACTCATTCGAGCCTAATCCAACTTCATCGTAATAAGTACTCCCTCGGAGGCACGTGCAATGAATTATGCTAGAATCTCCTCCCTGCTCATTGGAGAACATCGGTATGACGTCGCGGCTCAACTTCCGGCCCCGGCAAATACCTCCTTGGGCATAATCTTCAATATCCCAGAAACGAACCCTCCTGAACAAATCGCTCACAGCATCATCAATTATACCCCCCACTTGAAAATCCTCGACGTCCGCCAACTAAACAGCTCCAACATGGCCCAAATACTCTTCGACGGACCTCACGTCCCGTATTGGGTTCGGTACCGGGCCGCCACCTATCGCTGCCGACCCTTCGGGCGCAAAACCGAAGCCTGCATCAGCTGTTGGAAAACGGGTCATCGCTAGGACGTGTGCCCTACCCAACAAACTGTACCCCGCTGTTCTCGCTGTGGCGCTACCAACGCTCATGTAAATCCCCCCTGCAACCCACGCTGCATAGTGTGTGAATGAAGCCACCATACAGGTTCGACGGACTGCCCGCGCCGCTACCAGCCCAAACCACGCACGCTCTCCTACGCACAAGCCGCGTCCCAACGCCACGCTCCACTACTTGATTCCTTCCCCCCACTACAAGCCCAAGACCGCAAGTCCGCAACGCACAAGTCAACAGGCAGCAGGACTCCCTCTGATCCCCAGCGCCAACTCCTCAAGTCATCGCCTGGCTCAGTTTCAACAGGTGAGCAGCCCAAGCGCCCCTCCCAGCTCCCAGCCCCCACACGCTTCCCAAAACCCCCCTGTAGGTACATCCATAGCAGACGTACTTAGAGAACTGCAGACTACCCGCGCTGAAATCACACCTCTCAGAGAGGAAAACGGTGCTCTCAAGCGCAAGAACTTTTTGCTAAAAAATCAATCTCACTCAGCTCCCCTTTCCCAGCAGGAGAACTCAACCTCCCCACCACAAAAAGGGAAAGCCTGCTCCGTCTCCCAAGATGAACTTCAGGAGCAGCCTCCTCAGCAGCTAGAGGAACGTCTCGGGAGGCTAGAACATACCCTGGAAGAACAGAAAGCGAAGTACACTAATCTCCACCAATCTTTGCTTAGCAACCACGCGGCCATGCAGGGAACCATAGAGGCAATAAGAGCGTAAATGCATAGCTACCTCCAGCGAATAATTACCACCATCAACGTTCCGCTAGCCCCAGTAGTAGATTAGGAGAAAACGGCGCGGTTTACACACGGACACAGGGAAGAGTACTTGACACACACGAGCGCTGAACCAGCAGTTTTAATGAAAAAAAGACAGACCTATATATACGCACAATAGTCACGCTTATCAGGGTTTTTATACATGGCGCATGCGCAGAAAGTCCAATTCTTTTGTAGTAAGGGCTAGAGACGGTGAACTAACGCATGCTTGACCAAGCCTGTGGATTAATTCAGCTTCAATAATCTCCCGTGTGATACGGTCTGAGCATTTTTTACGACAGCAGTTCTATCAAGGGACGGCACACATTCGCATGTGTGGCAGTGCTGCGCTAAATATCCATCAATCACTTTCTTTTTCTTATCTAGTGCGTTGGTTATCTTATTTGCATGTTCCCTTAACCTGTCGTTCAGACATCTTCCGGTTTGCCCTACGTAAAATCTGTTGCAGCGGAGTGGAATTTTGTAAACGACCCCTTCCGCGCATTCAACATATGCCTTCCTGTGCTTCGTGTTGCAGTGCCTTCCCCGCACGGCCTCTGGGTCGCTCAATCTGCACAGCTTCAACAGGTTGTTGGCGGTGGAGAAAACAAACTTCACATTTGAGCAAAATTCCACAAAATTTACAAAATTCCACTCCGCTGCAACAGATTTTACGTAGGGCAAACCGGAAGATGTCTGAACGACAGGTTAAGGGAACATGCAAATAAGGTAAACAACGCACTCGATAAGAAAAAGAAAGTGATCGATGGATATTTAGCGCAGCACTGCCACACGTGCGGATGTGTGCCGTTCCTTGATAGAACTGCTGTCGTAAAGAAATGCTCAGACCGTATCACACGGGAGATTATTGAAGCTGAATTAATCCACAGGCTTGGGCAAGCATGCGTTACTTCACCGTCTCTAGCCATTACTACAAAAGAATTGGACTTTCTGCGCATGCGCCGTGTATAAAAACTTTGATCAGCGTGACTACTGTGCGTCTATATAGGTGTGTCTTTTTTTCATTAAAACTGTTGGTTCAGCGCTCACAAAATATCAGAGCTAAGCCACAAAATGGGAAAGTACGCAGCAGAACTAGCCGCAGCCTGATGGGGAGAAATCTGTGGCAAGCTCAGAGGTACCCTTACCATGAAGCGCACCTGGTCCCTCCTCCGTCAACTCATCGATCCCCATCAATCCAAAACTGCTCAAACCAACCGCATGGCCCAGCTTGTCCACTCCTACCCAGGTACCCCACAACAACTCCTCTCTTCGCTTCAAGAAACATACATCCCTACTGGCGACCGTAACCACCTACCAGACTACCAAGGAACACCCAACACACTCCTCGACGCGGATATAACTGAAGCAGAGGTCCGAGCCACTCTTCTCACTCTCACAACCAGTTCATCTCCTGGGAGAGACGGTGTAACTAACAAAATATTACGAAACCTTGATGACAACTTCATTACAACACTCACACACTTCTACAACAAACACTGGAAAGAAGGCACACTACCAGCATCATGGACACATGCGAACATTTCACTCATCCCCAAGCACGGAAAATCGTTAAGCTTAGATTACCTCCGGCCGATTTCTCTCCTGCATGGGAAAACTGCTTGAACATATCATACATGCCAAACTCACCAAACACATAAACCAAACCAACGCCCTGCCTCCAACCATGTTCGGTTTCTGGGCCAGACTCTCGACAAATGATGTACATCTCCAACTCTACCACGACATAATTTCTTCTCCCCAACAGTCTGACACAGCAGCGATTTTAGCACTAGACCTCAGGAAAGCCTTTCACCGGGTCTCACATCAATCAATCCTCAATGGCCTTTCCTCTATCTCCCCTGGCTTACGAACGTACAATTACGTTAAAGCTTTCCTTTCCTCGCAGACTGCAACCCCCCGATTAGGCACCTTAGAATCAGGCGAGCTTCACCTACCCCCAGTAGGCACTCCGCAAGGAGCTGTACTATCCCCTCTCCTTTTCAATATAGCCCTCCTTCATATTCAAAAGGCTGTAGATTGCATTCGCAACCTACACTTTAGCCTCTATGCAGACGACATCACACTTTGGACAAGCGGAGGTAGTGACGCACAAGTAGAGGAGACTCTCCAAGCAGCAGCGTCAGCCGTGGTTGAGGGAGCCACTATAGCCGGCCTACAATGCTCCCAATCTATATCAGAACTACTTCTCTACAATCCGAAGCGCGCAAACCGCACAAATCCCAACATCCAAATCTACATAAATTCAAAGCCTGTGCCAGTTGTCCCACAAATCAAAATCCTCGGCCTAGTCATAAACCCTAATCGTTCAAAGACAGAGTACATCAAGCACCTTTCTTCACATGTTTCCCAAACCATCGAACTCCTTCGCCGCATCGCTTCCAAAAAACATGGGCTTAAGGAAGCCAATAGGCTCGTGCCTCGTTCGAGCATTCGTTGTTAGCCGTATCACCTATGCTCTCCCGTACCTCCTCCCCTCTAATTTAGAACTGGCCAAAATCAATTGCCCTATCCGCACAATATACAAAGCTGCTCTGCAAATCCCACCCGGCACCTCCACTGCCAGACTAGAAGGAACAGGGGTGTACAACACAGCCCAAGAGCTGATAGAGGCGCAGCAGATCAGCCAACTAAGCCGCCTAGCCAACACTAACCCCGGTAAACACCTCCTTCAACGCCTATATCACCAGAGGATTTACATGGACTTGCATGTATGCCTCGAAAATCATGGCCCTGACTAACCACCCTGTTAATTGGACCATTAATAATACATCCTCAGAACAACTGTTTTTAAATCGTCCCTCCATCTCTCTGCCTTTTTACTTAGGGTAAGAGAGGAAGCCTCTGAGCTCAAGGTCCCCTTTTTAGACATTCACAAGGCACCCATCACTGATTTTATACCACCATGGAATCTGCGCCCTTTGTTGTATGACCTGTCTTTTGGGAGCTTGATAAAAACAGGGCACCAAGAATTGTGATTCTGCAGGATTTCTTGTTTTTACAGGTTAAATACCGGAGTGCAGAATTTTATAGTGATGCGTCGAAGACTGCTACCGCTGTCTCCTTTGCTGCGCATGGACAGACCCTTAGTGACTGTCAAACGATGAATGACCAGAACAGTATTTTTACGGCTGAAGCATTCGGTATCTTAGTGATTCTAGATCACATTGTCCAACACAAAATTCCAAATTCCATCTTGTACACGGACTCCCTACTCGTTGTACGTGCGCTGTACTCTAACCAACGGTCTAACAATTATGTAGTTAAACTTATTCTTAAGGCTATTCTATCCGCATGTACCGCGAACCTTGATATGATTATATGCTAGGTTCCAGGCCACTGTTGGATCGTTGAGAATGAGGTTGCTGATGAAATGGCTGCCGTTCTGCACTACAAGGCACCCCAGGCAGACATGACTATTCGGCCTTACTCAAGCCGGTGTACTTTGGCCGGTTATTTTCTGCCCGGCCTTTCTCCGGCAACCCTGTTCAGCCCGTGTCCAAATGTGGGCCTTTTGGCCATATACGGCCGTACTGCCATCACTGTCCAACGGCCAGTGTCCGTCGGCCAGTCGACCGGCTGACGTTCATACGGCCAGGTTCCAGCCGTAGGGCTCCGGCCATCCCAAAGCCACCCGTGTGCGGCCGGAGTACGGCCACCGGAGGACAGCCGAGATGTGGTCGTCGGACTCCAGCCGGACTAAAGCTGTCGGCAATTCGGCCGTGCTACGGGCATTGTAGTTCAGCCAATGTACGTTAACTGTACTGAGGCCGGTGGACGACCACTGCATGCAGCGCAAGCAGATGACTCAATCGCAATGTCCAGCAGCACAAACCCACCATTTTGGGTCCACTGCACCCACATCAAAGTGAGCCCACGCGCAACCACCAGCCATCAAGCCTTCAGCGCAGCCTGGCTTAATTATCAGCGTCAGTTTACACCAAAATTAATTTATTCAACAGTGCTCACAAATGGTCGTTCCTGTAATTGCTCTACCTCTTTTACTGTCGAATACAGGAAATAATAATTTGTTTGCAGAGCTGGAATAGATGTATTGTCCAGGTCCTGATATCTTCTGTGGGGCGGCTTACCTGTAATAAACAAGGAAGGATGGGGGGGGGGGGGGCGGAAGGCGCATACTTTAGTGGGTTGAATTTCACAAAGATAAAAGTGCCGCTTTTAGGCAATTTCTGTTAAGACAATGCTTTCATGCTCTGACTAAATCAACTATTTTTACAAAAGCTGCTTGACCAGGTATTTTGTATATAAAACCGGTGCGAATGCCTTTACGAAGTGGTTCGGTACTCCACAAAACACTCAGCAGCAGTCAATATAATTTACTTCACACAAAAAGTATGTCCAGTATTTGCCCATTTTTCTTGCAAAGAAATTTTCTACTCGATCAACTTTTCTGACGATCTTTCAGGGGGCTGATCCTAGAAGAGATCGAAGTACTTTCAGTTTCAATATACTTTTTATGTTGTTTTCATGAGTTACGTGCACACTCCTTAATAGTCCAAAAGAACTTAATTTTCCTCTAAAGTCGTACTACGTTAAGAAAATTCTAGACGTGTTGCGAATGACACCCTTCTTCAGATGGCTGCAGTTGTATCCCTCTGTGTTCACGCAAGGACAGGCGTAAGACAACAGTTTCATATTTTCTTTCCAACAAATAACTTAGCAATTGTAGTATTCATACAGCAAACCTTGCATACTGCAACGAATAAAGCAATAAATATTTCATTAGTCAAGTTTGAATGCGCAGGGTTCTCAACCCGTCGGAGGCGAACTTACGGCTCCGCAAGTTTATTTATTTATTTATTTATTTATTTATTTATTTATTTATTTATTTATTTATTTATTTATTTATTTATTTATTTATTTGATACCTGGTTGCCCTTGCATGCATTACAGCAGGGAGATACATAACATAACATAGCATCAAATATGAGACCAAATAACAAAAGAATTTTACAAAGCGCGGTGAAAATCGTCATTATAAACAGTGGATAAAATCATACGTGGAAGATAATTACACTCTCATCTCGATCTAAAATAAAATGAATCGCGCAAGGCGTCACCTTAAAGGAAAGTTAATAATTTCCTTCAAGCTACCGATCCCACTTTGGGATATGTGGAATGGCACTTGGTTATACTTCTCCCCTTGTATTCCAGTTTTCGAATGATAGATATTACGAAAAAACTTCAACCTCAGGTTTCGTCTATGATCTTTCCCGTCTTACCATTTAAGTTTACTTTTACTTTCCCTCATCCTAAGTTGACAGTGCAAATACCTAATACTAATCGCACTGCCCTATTCTGTATGTTTTCGAGCGTATTAACCAGCTCTTTGCTGTAGGGATCCCAGAAAACACATGCGTACGCATTGAGCGCACATGAGTGAAATACGGTTTTTCTTTTAAGTTAGGTGGAGGTTCGCTGAAATTTTATCTCGGAGAGCCAAAAACACGTGCTGCCGTACCTTTTATGTCGTGAACGTGCCTATTTCTCTAACAACTCGTTAAATAAACTCCTTGTTATTTATATTCCCCGGCCGTTCCTAAAGCAGTGTAATTTACTGTATACGCATTCAATTGGAATGAAGGTTTCTTGTAAAGTTGACGTTAACACACTTTTTAAGATTCAACGACTTGTCTGAATCAGCACACCAGGATGTTATTAATTTGAATCATGCTGCAAGTATTCGGAATCACGTTCATTCGCTATAGTCCTGTAAATTACATAGTCATTCGCGAACATTTTTAACAAAGATTTGAGGCCACACAAACAAAATAGGGCCCGCAACTGAGCCTTGGGGAATTCCTTAGGTCGCGGGAACATATCCGGACGAACAACCATTGAGAACGACCAACTGCTGTCTTAGAGAGATATACTCGGCTATCCATGCAATAACCGATTCATTCAGTTTATTGCCCGCAATGTACTAACAAGAAGGTGATATGAAACACCGTCAAATGCTTTTTTGTCGCACAAGAAAATAGTCAGCTACTTTAAGCTTATCTATTGCTAGAGCCAAATCGTGCGCGAACTCAACAAGCTGCGTTGAGCAAGAAAAACCCGACGAAATCCGTGTTTGCTAGGATGCTGGCGATTATGTTTAACCAAATTGGTCATATCCCAAGTGTAGCTAATCTCAATTTCAAACACCGCAACTAAATTAACATCCAGGCTTCGTCATTCACAATGCTCTGTTGTCATTGGTTATGGCAAATTCAAAATAACACTTGTTTCTAAATAGGCAGTCATGAAATCCCATGAAGTAACATAGTGCAGGGCATGAAGTTGAGCCCACCAATGGACGTGCTTAGCCTCTTCTACGTTTATCACAAACAATATAGTGCACATTGTTTTTCGCAGTATTATTGTGAGAAGAATTGCCGGAAACCTGCGCTTTGCGCGCCCTTGCCTTTCTTTGGTGGGGAGTCCTTGACATGGCGCCGGTTCAGCTCCTGCGTGGTGGCCGCTTGCTCGACACCCTTTAAGGCCACTTATTTTGGTGAACTACCGCCATCTCGGGTCGGACAGCGCTTCCAGGTCGATGTCTCCAATGGTCTCCATTTCTCGAGGGGGCGAATAGCCTCGAGCTGATGCGTCGATGAAGCCGACGGGCGAGGCGCTGTAGCGGCTATGACTGGCGAGGCTTATCTCACCCGTCGGTGTGGCACAGTCTTCTTGTGGCAATAAATTGCATTTCGATGGCCCAAACGTTTCCCTGGTAATGTCCAGTGAGTCCTTGCACCTTGCCCGTTCACCTAGAACACTCATTACTGTTTGACAAACGTAGTTCGTTCATTTAAAACGCGGAAACTCCGAGCGGATGAAAAACGTGTCTCCGCCATTGGACTCCCTAACGGCTCTTTCTTCCCCCCAGGGAAAAACCGGTCCTACATCGGCGGGTCTTCTTCCAAGCACGTCTGTGCATGAATTGTCGGCGCCAAGACGCGCGCCATTGTTCGCATAATGACGTATAACCTGATACCTTACGAAGGCCGGTCTCCTCTTGAACACCGGTTGCCGAAAATTCTGCGGCCGTTCGCTTGCCGCAATTCGGCCGAGGACCACTAACCTAATGAAAAACGTACATTCTGAGGCCGTAAGTCGGCCGGTCTCCTTTATAACACCGGCTGCCCGAAGAAAACGAATATTCTGCCGCCGGACGCGTGGTTCACCGTTGAAAGAGCGGATGCGCGGCAGCCGCGCTACGGCCAGTCTCCTTCCGAACACCACCTGGCACAAGAATACGGATATCCCGTGGCCGGTCGCTTGCCGTGCTTCGGCTGAACACCGCTTCCCGAAGGAAAAACGAATGCCCTAAAGCCGTACTCCCGCCGATTTCTTTCTCAACATCGGCAGCCGAAAGGCAACTGCATATCTGGCAGCCGGGCAGCTGTCGTTGTGCGTCTGACCACGGGCGGCCGGAGAAATACCGAAGCGCTGGTTGCCGAATGTTGGCCATTCCTCGTATGATCAGTGGCTGCCAAAACCTGGATGCTAGCCGGACATGCCAGAAAGCGGCCATAGACGGGCCTGTCTTGGGGCACACTTTCTATGCCGCCTGGGACAGTAGATATAACCACAGTACCGTTCACTACTATGAAACCACACATTAGACAACAAGTTATAAAGCTAGGCAAGCAGACTGGAGTGGACAGATAGACCACAAGTTACACGCAATTAAACCACACTTGAGACCATACACCACCGACCCACGCAACAGATACACAGAAGTCGCTGTGGCTAGGATACGGATGGGACACACTCGTGCACATAGAACTCACTCATATCTGCTCACGGGATCTTTAAGACCTCTGTGCAGCAGGTGCGGAGAGGCCCTATCCGTAGTCCATATACTCATTCAATGCAAGGCACTTGACACAACACGACAAACTTTCCCCAACTCTACAGACAACACATTCCACTCCACCCATCGTTCTTTTGGGGTGACGATGCCACCGTCTCTGTCAAATGTGTTCTTACATATTTGTCAGATATAAAGTTTTTAAACCTTATTTCCTATCATGCATAATCAAATCTGGCCCCATACACCAGCCATCACCATCATCTTTAATTGGATTTACTATGTCTAGTTTACACGTTTTATACTTACCTTTTTGTGGTAATCACTTCTCTTCAACCGTTAAATAACTTCTTCTCTGGCGCTCTTTGCCCTCGTTGTTCTTGCAACATTAAACACCAACCATCATCATCATATTTTGCGCCGCAAAAACCAAGCATACAGGAATTTTTAATAAATATCACTTATGTATTGCTGTCTTGCCTCATATATGCTCAATTTATTATTTTTGCTCAAAAATACGGGTGAGTATAAATATTGCCACCAAATTTAGTAGTTTAGAAAACCTTTGCCAATATAAGCCTTCCATTCAAGCATTCGTTTTTCCTTGCAGCATGTGCGTCTGACGCTTACTGTCCTCGCTAGGCTACGCCCTCTCCACATCACTGCGAGCACGTTACCACATTTCGTTTCAAGAAACCACGACCAAGAACAACTTCGCTGTTAAAGCAGCCATGCAGACGAAGCACAAGTTTGGTTCATTCAAAACATTCTCTCGTTAGAATAATACTGACACCACTTTAAACGTAAACTTCAGTCAAATAAGCAACATTATTAGGAAAACAAAATTACACAATTCCCTTGGGGAACTCTGATGAGGATGCGAAGCATCGTGGCGGCTCCGTGTGGTTCCATTGTGTTACCGTTATATTGAGTGATCTGGTTTTTACTAGCGCCAGAGGGAATTCCGCGTCCGAATCCACAACGGTGGCAAAGGCACACAAGTACTGTTGTGTTACGGTGAGTAGGCGGTGGTTCTCGAGGCGCCGAAACTCGTTCATCATGCTCTTGTCGATGTTGTCTCTGTGGTAGAATCCGTAGTCTCTGTCAGCGTTGGCGAGGTAAAGGTTGTTGACATCGGTGCGCCGGCTGAGAGCAATGTACACGCCCTCCTCTTCGCAGCTTTGCCTTCTCCTTCTTCTTCTTCGGCGGTTTCCCTACGGGAAGATGACGACGGTGTTTGAACGCGAACCTATCTCGTGATGGATTCTTTGGTTGGCCAATCCGTAGGGGCATTCTGCCACAATCAGCATCAGAGGCGCTGCGGACGGGGCTGGTTGAGCGGCAAGGCGCGTGGCGCTTCCCGCCACAGCAAATTCAACAACCTCCTCTAAAGTTTTCAGTTCGCCGTTTCCGTTGACGTTCAGCTTCGCGAGCCTTCATTGTATGAGTAGCTTCTTGACGTAGTTTGAATGAGTCAAACACATAAGGCGCGTTCGTAGCACTGGCTCCTGTCCCGGATTTGTAGAGAAGACGACGACGGCTGCTACGGCCACGTTTGCAATGCATTCTGCTGGAAACAGCGCATCGGCCGTGGGCCGAGGTACTCAAGTTGCGTCATTTGACGACTCCGGAACCTACAAGGTCCTACTTCGACGCCTGCCTTCTGGTAACACCGTTATAAACTCCGTGTTCTTGCATGCTGATTTGTCTGGACGACCGTACTGTACTTCTGACTTTCGTGATGCTTTGCTTGCCGTTGTCTACACCAAGGACATTCTTGCTTGTGGTCAATATCAGATGAGTCACTTGTGGCTTGTCACATGCGTCAACGGTGCAGCGAAACAAAAGCTAGTAGAGCGCGGCGAACTTGCGGTCAAAGGCCGCAAGTGCCTGGTCATTGATCCTGAGAGGAGGAATATCAAAATGAAGCTTCTTCGGCTTTCCCCGCCCATAAAGCAACGCCGAATTGTAGAAGCGCTGGAACCGTATGGCAAGGTTCAGTCTATCACAAGAGAAATGTGGTGGTGTGAAGCCATGGAGGCTTGGCAGATGGCCAACAGAGACGTGTCATTCACGCTGAAGGATGGAATCTCAGTCAACTCGCTGGCGCACGTACTGGACGTCTACGGTCAACAGTCTCTCATCTTGATTCCTGGGCGTCCGCCACTCTGCTTGCACTGCAATAGGGTAGGCCACATAAAGAGGCAGTGCAAGACTCCGCGTTGCAAGAAATGCCACCGTTACGGCCACTTGTCATCAGTGTGTGAGCAAACCTACGCAGACAAGCTTCGTTCGGGTCGTGAAGCGGAGGATGACACTGTTTCATCTCACACCATGGATGCAAGTGAGTTCGTAGATTCTTCAGGGGAAGCTGTTGCGGAGCAGCGGCGAGAAGAGAGGGCTCCTGCGGTGCCCACGGAGAATGCGTCCCGTTTGGTACCGCCTGAAGATCAAGGAGGGGGCGCTAACCTTGCAGTCTTGCCTGCAACATGGGCCGCGTCACCACCTTACCTGGATCGACCACCGTCAACGGAGAATGAAGAAATGGAATTTGACATTGGTACCAAAAAGCGACCTGCGCCCCTTGATGAAGCTGACGCTTCGGGCGGAAAACCAGAGGTCATGGAGATAAAGCAGGCGAAGAAGTTCCTTGCCATGGATGCTTCGGATCCTGCTCCTGCTGCTTCGGCAGTGCTATCGACGGCTTTGGTTCCGGGTGCCACATCCCCCTGCGATACAGGCCTCATAAGCTTAGAGGCTCCCCTAGTTGCCGAACCTGCATCATCATCAGGGGCAGCTTTGACTGCCTCCCCGGCTGCGGAAAGTGCAACTACTGGTCGCCGTCCTGCTGCCCGACATCCAGATCCTGATGGAACTTTGGGTAGGCGAGGTAGAGACGCTACACTGCTGTAGGGTGTCATGATGGGAGCTCTTTCTTTTCAGTTTAGAACGTTAAATGTCCGTGTCTTACGTAACAAGAGGCGTCAAGGCCAGCTTCTTCACCTAATGCGGCGTTGGAAGCTTGATATATTGGCCATTCAAGAAACAAAAATTCAGTCGGATCAAGAGACTGCGGAAGCTCTAGCTCCTTTTCAATCAGAGTACGAAGTGTGCGTTAGTCACGCCAAAGGGTTATCTGCTGGGTGTATGCTCTTTCTGAACAAGCGCTTCCAATGATGTGTGGAATTCGTATCCACTGATTCGGAGGGACGCCTTATCGTATGTGACCAAATGATCGCGGGACAGTCATGGAGGTTTATTGTCATTTATGCACCGTCGCAACCTCGCGAACGGGAAGAATATTTCCTGTCATTACAGAGTCACATGCGTACTGACCGCCACTTAATGGTCATAGGGGAGTTTTAACTGTGTGTGTAACCCAAGTGACAGGTCATGTGAGCACTAACGATCGGACTTAAGCGCTATGACATTGGAAAACATTGCTTGTGACTTTCACCTTTGTGACATAGGAGAAAATGTCCGACTGCAAAATCGCTTTACACATTTACAGGGAGCCTCTCACGCTAGGCTAGACCGTATTTATGTTTCTTTAGATTCTCTACCGTGTGTCCATAGCTACTCTGTTCATCCGGTATTTTTTAGCGACCATTGCCTTGTATCTGCTGCGCATGGTAGCCAACAGTGTCGGAGTTGCCTGAATTGGGAATTGTGAAGATTAAATAATTCTTTACTATCCCATCAGCCATTTTTAAATCGTGTGCCAGAAATTATGCAAAATGCAAGAAATCGCTATGATGTGCCAATGCTCGCACGGTGGCAATTAGTTGAGCAAGAAGTGAAAGTCACGTAAATTGAAGAGGCTACAGTGATGGCGTTTGAAATGAAACAACATAAATCACCTAAATAAATTGCTGAGAGCACTTTATGAACCTGAAGGCCGATGTCCAGGTCAATATATGGATGACATTCGGAATGTCAAGGAGCAGCTACAGGCGTTTGATGTTGAGAAATACCGGGGAGCACTAGTGCGAGCGAGATCACAGCGCTTTGTTGAAGTGCAACCGTGTCGCCGGTCTGTAGGCGATGAGCGCCGTCATGCTCTGTTTAAACAAATTCTTGAAATTGAGTATAAAGAGTAAATTACTGATGACATGCACTACTGTGATAATGATGGCCCTCGTCGATTACTATAGAACTGTATTCCAAACTCCCAAAAGAGCGGTGAGCGAGGACTCCATTGACAAATTCATTAGTTTGCTGCCCAAATTAGACCAAGACGAGTGTGAATATATTGACCAGGAGATTGGCATTCAAGAATTGGTGTCTAGCATTGAGTCATTGTCGAAAGGCAAAACCCCGGGACCTGATTGTCTCACTGCAGAATTTTACCACACATTCTGTTTTCTGCTGGCTCCATTTTTACTTGAGGTTTACCGCGAGGCTTACAAGACTGGATTTCTTCCAGGTACGCTGTACGAAGTCCACACTGTTCTAATCCCCAAAAGTAATAATCCTGACAAAATGCGTAAAGTAGAAGGATATCTTCCCATTTCCTTATGTAATGTCATAGAGTCTTCGCTAAGATTTTGGCCAACCGTCTTCAAAATGTAATTGAGCTACTAGCTGGTGACGATCAGACATGTGGCATCCGTGGGCGATCTATTCAAACTAACATACACATAGCAAGGTCTATATTGGAGTGTGTTTCGGGTACGTCCGCCCAGGTAGCCTTAGTGCAACTAGATTTGGCAAAGGCATTCGATCGCGTCAGTCACCAATTCCTGTTTCGTGCCCAACAGCATGTGAACGCAGGATCTTGGCTTACCGAAGCTATTCAAATATGTTATGTTAATGGCCCGACAAGAGTGCTAGTCAACAATCGACTAACCCAACAAATCCACCTTCTTTTATCGGTTCGTCAAGGGTGCCCATTATCACCACTCCTGTTTTGCTCATATCTGGAACCATTATGCATGCGCATAATAGAGGACAATAATGTTAGACGGTTCACGCTATCGTCCTTCAAAGTGGAAATTTTAGCATATGCCGATGATGTCGCTTTATTTTGTACTGACAAGGCCAGCGTGGAGAATGCTCTTGCCATTACACAAGAATTTTGCGAGGTTTCAGGTAAGGCCCTGAATCTCGAGAAAAGCTGCGGATTTTGGATGGGAGAATGGGGAACCACACCCGATTGTTTCGGCGGAGTCAATTGGAATAGAGACCTAACTTATTTAGGAGTACCCCTCTCGCAGTTTCGCAACACTAACTCGCATTGGTCGGAGCAGGCGGTGAAGCTACAGCGCCAAGTGAATGACTGGCGGGGACGGCAGCTGTCCATCTTTTCTTGTGCGCGGGCGTGTAACACGTTTCTTGTGACCGGGCTTCTTTATGTCCTACAGGTGTTACATTGCTCACGACTCAGGATACAGGCTTTTCACCGGATTTTTGCAACCTTCATTTGGTGTTCGCGTAGTGAGCCAATGCGTCGCGATAACCTTTTTCTTCCGGTTGTGCGAGAGGGACTTGGGCTTGTTCGTCTGTTTCTTTGGCAGCTTCTTTCTCGTTTATTCTACTTTCGAGATGTTCAACATCCTTTTTTGAAAGCTGTACTGCAAATACGTCTTGCACATTTTCTCCCTGATATTGTAGTGTCTTCGCTGTCTGTGGACGCAGCCCGAAGCCCGCGAGGTTTCCTCAAAGAAGTGGTTGACACGTTTCGCTTCTTACAGGCTCGGTTTAGCCTTGAGTACATATTTACTGCTTCGCGCGAGTCGATTTCTGATGCCCTCGTTTCTGGGCTTTTTCCTACACCTTTATATCGTGTTCTGTACCTACAGTGTCCGTACCAGGATGTCCAAAATAGAGTGTGTAAGGTGTGTTCCGCCAGGTGTTAAAATATTTTTCTTTAAGTTACACACTGGCACGCTTTAGATGAAAGATGAAAAAACTCAGATGAAAGGCCAAGGTCTGTTTATAGCTTGGTCGACAGACTGTCGGCTCTGTACTCGACCAGAGACAATTGATCACTGCTTTGTAGACTGCACGAAATCTTTCTAATAACACGAAAACACGAAATCTTTGTAATAAAACAAACTTGTATTTTGTCTGCAGATAAACTTATCATTACAATTTCATTCCATGCTTCTGCACACTATACTTCATACTACAAGCTACAAGCAGCGCTGTGTAGGTTCCATTGTAAACAGCCCGCCCACTGAGGGCGCCTAACTCACCATGAAGGAGGCCTGAAAAGGAAATTTCCGACTTCTCCTGCCTGCAAGTGGAACCGCAAGGTCCAGGCGCTTTTGTTCGCTTTCTTCACGGTGAGTTAGGCGCCCTCGGTGGGCAGGTTGTTTACAATGGAACCTACACAGCGCTGCTCGTAGCTTGTGGCAGGAACTATAGAATCCCGTCGTTAGTAATTATACTTTGACAACTTACCCTGCAAACGCACAGACGACATTCAATAAGTATGTGAACGCTTTTCACGGCGTGCCTCCGTGCATGTTCAGGTGTCCTTGTCGGACTGCTTCTGCGGAAGTTCCCCCCATGTGTCGTCTCCATGGCGGGATGTATGATCACCGCAATTGGAGTGCTTCTGTGTGCTGCATTCTACAATGTCACTGGAATAATACTCTGCTGCGGCTTACTGGCCGGTAAGATAACGGCAATATGCGCTGCCATTTTTGTAGCGCCATAATAAATTATTCTTGTTCCTGTAAACAGGACTCGGCCAAGGATTGCTTTATATCTCCAATGAGTATGCGATCAACATCTACTTCAACAAGTAAGTCATTGTTTTCCAACAAAAAACGCGCACAGAATCTTAGTGAAGCCTTGTGTTTTTAAAGCTAAAGCTTTTGCAGTCGGACCGATAGCGTTCTGTCGAAAAGGTAATGCATTTTCCCACAGACCGGTTGGTCGAACGATAAGCTCTGATAAGATCTCTGGACATGTGCCGTGTGCCTGAAGTCCCGTATTCGTTGTGTTAAAACAGTTAATTGAAAATTGGGAAAAAGGAATGGTTCGAGATAGTCACTACACGCATCGATCATGAAGAACTACTACAACAGCATACCTTTATCTCATAAGCCACGTATGAGTATACATTTAGATCGTTCCGAAATGCGTTTACTTAGTTCGCGCAAAATTGTCGCATGGGATCGTTCTTCGTTTGAGATTTGGGTCTTCGGAGGTTTAATGATCAATTGGACGCACTTTCATCGAAGCTTGGACACACCTTTCGCGAAGATTTTGATGCACTTTTGATGCATTTTTTATGTAATACAGCTTTCTTTAAGAAGGGACGGTAAGTTTTTAATGTAGGTCATTTGAAAAACTTGAATTAAAAACTTAAACTATGGCCCATCCTTCTTTAGTCCCTCGATTCTAATGTACATGCTACACTTTTTTGTTGTTTTCAGGTATCGGGCGTCGGCAAGCGGGATAAACTGGGCAGGCAGCAGTCTGGCCACCTTAGTGTTCCCTTCCGTCATTGTCTACATCAACGACCAGTACGGATTGCGTGGAACCTTCGTCATAGTGGGTGGCTTGACTCTCAACGCTGCTGCAGGGTGTATTCTTTTGACTAATCCACAAGACCGTGTCAAGAAGCCTGATCTGCGTGGCAGCGGAGAGTGTGTCAACGGTGATATAGAGGAAAAAGTAGAAGGAAAGTGGTGCAATAGTTTATCACACCGCACTGTTTCTGGTGCATGCGAAGAAAAAAAGATTAATGGTTTCTACGCTGAGCCCAAGACACGCGTAGCGATTTACTCAGTGCAGACAGAAACGCGGATTAAAATGTCCGCTGCAAATGCCTCACCGAGAGACATGCCTCATAGTTCACAAGTAGAACAAAATTACACTGGTGAAGCAGGCAGTGAGAAGTGGCCGAGCCAGAAGACAAAGGACGCCACGAACGGAGCAGCAGGAAATGCCAACACAGCCAGCCGCGTGAGGAAAACAACGCTTGTGTCTGTTGTCCACAGCGAGCTCGGCTTCCTAAGAAGGCCTATCGTTCACGTCATCATGCTGTCAAGCGTTGTGTACGCGTCCGTAATCACTCTTTACGGTGTCACGCTTGCGGATCACGCTATGGGCCAAGGACTGTCCGAATGGCAGGCTGCTCTGGTGGTCTCCTGCATCGGAGCGGGCTACGTCGTCGCACAACTTCTATCCGGCCAGATATCGGACAGGAAGGTTTGCCAAAGGTACTACGTGTTTATTTCGTTTCACAATAAGGAAGTTTTTTCTTCCAACGCGCAGAGTAAGGCTGCCGTGGATTATGTCACGTTCTGGAAGCCAAACAACCGCCGACAATGAAAAGTGTCTTCCGCCCCTCACCTGTTTCTGTATATTTCATTTTTGCTCCCTCTCCTTTTTTTCTTTCGTTTTACCTATATCTGTGTGCAAGTTAAACTTGCAATGCCACGCATTGCGAAGAGGGCCAGCGTCACGCACTTGCCGGCGTGAACACTGATATTACCAGGGAATATGCTTGGCGTTCTCTATTCGCATGGCTAAGCTTCACAGAAGTTTCCAAAGCCAGCAGATCGATCACTGTTCATGTCTGCTGGCGTCCCGACGGCGCCCTGATCTTCCGCAGAGAGCGCGACTTTAAACAATTTCGTAAGATTTGAGAAACGATCTCCAGGCGCGTTAGTCAATATATGCATGCTCCTCCGAACCATCTGCACTTTGGAGGAGTTACTGCTCTTCTCCTCTCCTTGACTCCGCCCACCTGCAATTGGCACCCGCTTCCCTCTCCCCATTACTCTGCGCCTCTGCTTGGCGCTCGCTCTCCCCCTCGCTTGGCTATACCCTCTCCACATCACTGCGCCCGCGTTACCACGCCTCGTCCCATGGAAGCCTCGACCAAGAACAGCTCAGAGACTACGCTGAAACGAAGTGATATTCAAAAGGGTAGGAATGCATCGGCGTCTTGGATATAGCCAGGTCAGTGATTAATGCCATAAAATCGGGAAGGCGGTTTTAATCTGTGGTTGCTGTGGACACGAATTAGTAAAATAAATATTTCACCAGCTGCTCAGAATTCCAACTTTGAAGTGATGACTGCTGCTGGATGAAATTTCAAACAATCGCTGTTGGACTTTGATGGACAACCAAATCTAAAAAAGGTGCACAACCCGGCGGCGGCATATGTATTAAAGAAACACGTTATAAATAGAGAATGGTGCAACACTTTAAACACTAGCATTAAAATGGAATATATTGGAACATCGCCAAAGCAAGCTCCGCTTGAAATTATTCCGTGGATAAAATTTTCTAAAACAGGTGACAAGTTTACATAACAGCATCACATTATAAATCAGGCCGCGTGGACCCTGCTTACAAAGTACGAGAGTACAAACGGTACACTTCAATCTTTGCAAGATCTTTTTTCCCAAATATGTCAGGTCGTAAAATGGGTTTTTGTCAGCAGTTGTGTCGGGCATTCGAAGCGATTCTTTTTACGATGTTTTTACAGCTTTTTTGTAGGTGGCGATAGTATCTATTTTTTATAATGTATTTTTGTTCTCTGCTGACCTTTGTACGCCTGAATGGGTTTTCATGCTGCATTGTGTTAAAAAACTGTGCACGGAAATGCGCTGTTAGTCCGATTTAAGCTACTGTAGTATTGAACTGAACGTAACTATATTCTTTTCAATATTGACAGTGCTGTATTTTCCTCGCTCGCGCTTGAGTGATTGCGCTCTTTTGATGGCAACTGAAACTTGCTGTATTTTTTATTTTTTGTTTTTTAGTTTGTAAGCCCTACTGTACTGCCTTTGTGGTGGTGTGGGCATTAAACATTAACAAACAGAGTGGCAACAAAAAGGTGAGTTAGTGAGTGGGGGCATGGTATGGTAGATTTGCTGGAAAAGAAACAGGCGTGAATTTAGAAGGAAAGTGAAAGGGTGAGTAGATTTAACGTTCATTTCGTATCATTTACACTTCCCGTACTGTAGTGAGCGAGGGACAACATTTATTTGACCATCAACAGAAGTAAGGAAGGAAAAGGCTTGAAGAGCCACCCTTGGTCAGCAGCCACGAATCCTTCTTTCCTGGCAACGGCGTCTACTATCTAAATGAGATGGACCCGCTTTCTCGGGTCCGAGCTGTGCAGCATAACCTTCCACTGCTCGGTGCGTCTAATGTTAAATGCTAAACTCTGATATCTATTCTTGTGAATTAATTCAGTTCGCCTTTCTTGGGCAAGCCCAGATCTTGTGATTCTGGTACGACCCTTTATCCGCACTCTTTACATGCGCCGGAATATCGCTCCGGTTAGCAGCGGTTGTGCAATACACGGTTGGAGAAGGTGTCTGGAGAAGGCGCCACTCCACTGCCTGCCATCTGGAGAGGCTCCTGTCCGTTGCAGAGCATTCAGCCCTTCCCAGCTTGTAGTGGTTTAAGACGCCTCAGTAGGTGACCAGCCTGTCTTCGTCCGCTCAGCGAGAGAGCGTTACGGGTGTCGGTAAGGTCGGCCAGGTCGGTGAAGCCTCGATCAGCGTTGTACAGTTCCTTGTTGCCAGGGAGGCCAGACTGAGCTGGCGCCCGTATTATTTGGATTCCACAGACTGATCTGAGAAAAGGAAGTTTGCGGCACAATTTTCAATTAATTCGAAGCATATGGTATAAACGTTGACGTATGGCTACCACACTAGCGAATAGTTGAGTTTAGGTCGTGCTAAGATTTTATAAAAAAAGTTTCAGTTTCGTTAGTGCGATGGAGAAGCTACAGGGCAAACTGCCAAGAGTGCGGATAGCATTGTGTTTATTAGGGTCAATGGAAGTCTTCCAAGTAGGTCCTGGAATTATAACGCCGAATTACTTGTAAGAAGTGTGGTAGCTAAGGGAAGATAAAATGACTATCTAGTTAGATTTATTGCAAGGTTGACGTGAAGCTCATTATTTTTTCTTAGTATAATTACAGTTCATTATGAAGGTATCGCGGATAGAATAAACGTTCTCTAGATCACACCGAGTTTCAAGTTGGTAAGCAGACGTTTTCTTCAATAATAAATAACTGAATCACCCTCAAAACGCCTTATATTAGAGGAGATGGTATTTGGTAAGGGAACATTGCAAATTAAGAGAGTAATTAGCACGGATGAGACCCTTGTGGGATGCCTGAAATTACAAACAAAGGTACCATTGCATTCATCAGCGCTTAGCAATTGGCAGCCTTTTTTACCAAAAAAAATATTATACATAGTGTTAAAAATGAAGCTATTGTATAAAAACAAGGATTTCATTCCCCTCTGTGAAGCTAGATGTCCATCTAAGCTGTACAAGGGTACATATTAGCACATGTACACGTATTTATGTTTCTTATAATATCGCAATTGTAGCCACAGTGGGTGTGTGAATGCGTAAAGAGAACTACAAATTTATTCTGGCCGAACAACCTGGGCGCTTCGTTTCCCTGCCATAAAAGCACAACTTCACTGTCAGCTATGACAAGTAAATGAAATTCGTAGTAATGATCGAGCCACCTGAGCGGCTAAAGGCCACTTCTTTTCTTTCGGAAGGAATATGGTTACAGGAAACACCTCAGTTGGTTTAACAAAACAATCCAGGAAGAAATAAAGTGGCCTTTAGCCGCTATGACAAGTAAATGAAATTCGTAGTAATGATCGAGCCGCCTTAGCGGCTAAAGGCCACTTTTTTTCTTCCCGGATAGTTTTGTTAAAACAACGGAGGTGTTTCCTGTAACCATATTTCTTCGGAAATCACCAATATTTATACAGACAAAAATTCTGCAACGCTTACAACTTCGCTATGAACTAACTAATTATTCCGAGCAAATGAAACTGGGAGTAATGATAAAGTGATTCTAGCAGCCAAATTCCGAGTAATTTATGCTGGGAAATTTTTGAGAAAACACGAGTTACAGCTTCTTTGAGATGAGCCAACGCGGAAACTTGGCCTTGCTCGAAATCGTTTTTTTCTCAGGCAGAACCAAAATGCCGCCAAAACCCTAAACATATAAAGCTTCGCTTTAATAAAAGTTGCTCCAAATCTTCTCTGTTGTAAGCATATTCACCAAAATAGATAACCTCCAGTCTCCACTGCAAGCCAGAGGAATTGTTAAAAATATATAATAAGCATCCACTCCCCCTGCATAACTCTTGAACTACCCGTGGCTAATTTTTTATTTTTGGGACAGTACAAAAGGTAGAAACCGTCCCCACCTACAATCACCAGTAAACATCTTTTGCAACCGAGCATCTCAGTTCTTAAGCTCAAACTGTTGTTATGCCCTTAGTGCTCTTATGCTCCTTGTGACCATGCTGGCGGACATTTTTAGGAATTTTTGATATTCGTGCCACCCGTGGACAACTAGGCGCTGTTGTCTCTTGATCCACAACACAGGAGGCACGTGATGGCGATATCCTTCCTGCTGTTGGCCTCGTCATTGGTGGCCATCATATATGTAAAATCGATGGCTCTGTTCGTTCTGGTCGCACTATTGTACGGCCCTGCCAGCGGCGGTATCCAGATGCTCTTCGCCGTCATCACCGTCGAGTACCTCGGGCTGAAGAACCTGCCACTGGCCTGCAGTTTCTACTCACTCGCCTGCGCGCTTGTGGCTTTTCCCAGGCCTTTTCTCATTGGTAAGGTCTCATTGAGTTTGTGAAAGGATTATGGGCTTTGACTATGGTGAAAACCATAATACGTGTCCGGTAGATTTGATTGATAGTGGGGTTTAACATGTGGACTCTTCACAGGCGATGAGGCGTGCCCTAGGGGAGGGCTCAGGATTAATTTGACCACCTGGGGGTCTTTAACGTGCGCTAAAATCTCGAACACGCTGGCGTTCTTGCTTTCCGCCTCCATAAGAAAAGCGACCGTCGCGGCGGGGAATCGAACCAGTGTCCTCGTGCTCAACAGCAGAACGCCTTAGCAACTGAGCCAGCATGGTGGGTACACGGTAGATTTAGCCGTATGTTGGAGGCCGCCATTTTCTGTCTTAATCAATCCGTGCCTGCGCGGTAGCTCAGTGCCTAAGGCGTTACGCTGCCGGGCCGAGGGACACTTGTTCAATCCCGGTCACGACGGCCACTTGTCAGGTGGACGTGAGGACCAAAAACGCCAATGTGTCGCTATTTCGGCGCGTGTTGAAAAACCCTAGGTCAAGAAAATTATTCCGGCCTCTCCGGTATGGTGCACCTAATAGTCCATGTCTACGCTCGACACGTTCAAGGTACGCTAAAGGGAACCAGAAAATTGTTTTCAAACAAAAGTCTGGCCTTTTCATGGCCATTTAGCGTTGATTCCGGGCCGATGACGCCCTAATTGCTGAGAATTTTGCTGAAATCAATGCTGTTTTCCTGAACTCCCACGTCGTTTGCAGCTCCGGACCACTAAACAAAATGTTCCTTCGCGCGTACCGTGACCAATATTGACGCTATACAATTGTTGCAGGAACAAATGTTGTACTTTTAAATGCACCCGAACGTTGGCGTCGAACGAACTGCTCGTGCGTAGCTCGCACGCTTCCTCCAAAAGCAGTACCACCGCCCTCAGCATAGACGAGTAGCCCCATCCAGTGGGAACCATAAAAGATGTTGCGCCCGCTGGACGTTTTAACCATAAATAGTGCAAGTTGCGCGGTATAGCCAGTGCTGGCGGCACCTACCTTTACTCTTGCCATATTCTCTACCTTATGTTTACAGAGCTCCGCATAAGAGTGTCATATTTGTGTTGACCGTGAGCTCATCCATCGATCTAGTGCAACATGTATTTTGATTTCAGTACCCCTTTAAACGCCGAAAATTTCACTTTTTTTTCATGAATCAGTGACCGTCCAGCGCTCCGCAGCTCTTGGCCCATGTATGACTTCACGGCGCAAGGCCCTAGTTAGTGGAAAGACGGGCAGACTTGTAGGTGATCCGCAATTCTAGAGGCGGCTGGAAAGTTCGTTATCCCCATCAAGTACATACGGGTAGATTCTGGAATATTTGAAAAAGTTTCACTGCTCGGGATGCACTAAAGAAGTGGCAGCTTCAAGTGGTATACCGATCAACCTTCTCCTCTCGTCTACAAGACACCTTCACTCAGTGCATTCAGCTTTTTAGGATTACTGTGCCTACACGGGTCACTTTTGGCGGATGTATTCTTTATAAAAATACTGTCGATTAAGATAGCCCAGTTTTTTTTTTTTTTGAGGGGGGGGGGGCATTTATGCGCTTCATTTCTCTTAGTACTTGTCAGTAGAGATTTACCTATTTTTTAATGCTGTTAACGCTTAATTTCTGTTACGCAGTAATTACGCAAACGCGCTAAACAAGCCTGTAGACGTGTCTTTCCGATAAAAAAACGCTTTGCCGCTTGATACGTAAATCGCTTGTTTCGTGCACCGAATGAATAATTGAATAAATCGTCATTCCAAATCCACATTCAACCACAAAAGCCCGGCAGTGCGTATGTAGGTATTGCTTTCGTGATCAAACATAAGCCAGGACTCGAAACGTGGCACGGAAGCATGGTACATAACGCTGGGGGTGTCAGTATTATTTTTTCAAAAGCGAGAAAACAAAGGCAGAGTGGCGCAAAATTAATGCATCATTACTTAAACACGGCATGAAACCTTAAGGCAAAGACGAAACATGAATGAAACCAGCTAAGTAACAAGGTATCAGATCGGCTAAAACATAATGCACGTACGGCGAGCCTCGCAACTTTGTTCTGGGTGCAAACAACCAAAGCGCGTATGAATGTTGTCACGAGAACGAAACTAGAAAGGGCGATGCTGACTACGCCAACGCGCCAACTAGGCGGGGCAGAAAGCAAGAACGTTGGTGTTCGAAACAATTAGAAACCATTCCACAGTGGAACCATAAAAAATTAGGAGCCATTTCGGCTTATAATAAGCCGTATATTAAAGACATCACACACATGCATAATGAATGTAAGTACACTATTTATTTTTCTCAACACTTATTATAAATCATTTACTCTTTGTTTTCGTCATCATTTTTGTAATCAATGGCTATATGATTTCTTGTTGAAACTTAAAAAACTAGAGTACTGCAGGCGGGAGTTGCATAGGATATAAAACTAAACTGTTAATTTGGTATTCCTGACGAGTAAACAAAACTCAGCGTATTGACAGCCGCTAAATGCCATAATTTGTTGGCAAGTTTCAAGAAACAAGAAGAGTTACATTCGTTTTCTCTAAACATCCTCCCGCAAACAGAGGTATTGTCAGCAGAAGAAAATTCTGCAACGATTATTCCTTCACTGTGAAATACACTGGGAATGACGATGGAGTCATATTTGGGGGCAATTGTCATATCACTGTATTTTTGAAAAGACTCTATAAAATTGGACTTACAACGGTTTTTTTTTCTCAAAGGTCTTTTTGCCCACGGTTTTGCCCAATTTACCGAACACTAGCCATAAACAGTTTCACTGTAAAAATTGATTAAACCGTCAATGCACTGACGCAAATGCTTCCACATGATCATTGGCGAGGATTTGCTCACCCGTGTGCTGACATGATCAAGCAATATGAACCGAAGCCGCAAATTTGCAAACCCACACTATTGGCTGTGTCCGAAGTAGATTCGGCAGCGACGTTTGCTCTCGCCATTCGCACTACACTTTCTTTTTTTTTTTTGAACAGCGCTAACAGACATCTTTCTTCCTTTTTTCTACGTCCCCGTCTTGTTAGCGCTGTTCAACATGCAACCTTACCAACTAGCTCGGTTTTCTTTACTGACACATTATTTGCCTAAGGCACTGTTTTTCCTTCCGCTCACACAGGCTACTACAGAGACAGGAGAGGGTCGTACGCCGGTCTATACGTGCTGCTGGGAGCGCTGTGCTTCGCTGTTGGCCTCATTTGGACCATGGAGTGCCTTCTGCAATGGAGAGCATCCAAAAAACTTCGGGAGAACCGGGACCGCCAGAGAAGGACGCTGAGATAGTTGGTGATTGTAGTCCCCGAGAGAGCGCTTAGACATTGCGCAAGGGGGGTGTTTTTACGGTGATTGCGCATTCTACTGTATTCGTAAGGCTTGCAACTGTTGGTACAACTTAGAAGGAATGATGGAAGTGGCCCCAGTTATCCTACTCAACGACATTCAGACATTCGGGTGCGTCTTGTTAATAACCATCATGGCCGTTTTATGGTAGTAATATTTAGCATGCAGGGAAAGTTTAATTTTGAGGCTAACGCAGGCAAAAATACTTTGTAGAACGCCCCATCTGAAGAGCAAGCGCCCTCTGTTATGTTGCCTCGAGGTTTGGCTTCAGCGTGGTCCAAAAATATCGACTTGCGACTTCCCCCCACCAGCCCTCCCCGTCGTCATAATAGCTCTATATGCGCCTGCATCATGGTCTTCCACGGCGCGACTCCACTTGCGCGCACTTTACGTGGCGTCCACTTTTATATAGTCTCGCTGGGAGCTCAGCCGGTGCTTTTCTTACCGGACATTATACGGGGCAGCGTAGTCTCCTGGTATTGTGCACGCTTCAACAGTTTCCGCCAAGAGAGTATACCGGCTCATGGCTTCCGTCTTTCCCGAACCTTGTACAGCCATCCTTAAGAACTAATGGTGCAGCCCCACAGGATCCAACCTTGACTACCAGGTATTTCAAAATGCATTGTGAAACTGTCAATAAATTTCAAGTAATTGGTTGCGGGAGTTTAGACATGCCCAAAAATGCTGTGTGTGTACTATGGTTGACTTTGTCCCGATATTGGCATTGTTGGTGATCGCGGTGTCAACGTGCAGTATTTCACACATTGTTGTTTTGTACAGTAAATCATTATTATGCTATGCTATGCTATACTATATTCTCGTCGTGCTAATTCTCATTGTTGGACATTCTTCTCGAGACAACGGCTGAAAATTACATTTATATGTCAGCCTAGAAATAAAAGATGCGTGACCTACCGATCAACCAACCTGCCGACCGACTGACTCACTCACGAGATCGATGAGTGCATCCAGCAGTCGAATCCTAATTGCCGAGCCCCTAAGGACGCGGGTTCAATTCCCAACCACGGCGGCCGCTTTCTGATGGAGGTAAAGAGCGAAAACACCCGTATGTTACGGATTTACGCCGGCTTTAAAGATCCCCAAGTAGCCAAAATTAATCCGGAGCCCTCCACTACGGAGCGCCTCTTCTCCTGCACAGCGTCTGCGCGTTAAACCTCACAATCAATCAATCAATCAATCAATCAATCAATCAATCAATCAATCAATCAATCAATCAATCAATCAATCAATCAATCAATCAATCAATAATCAAAAAGCCACTACCACAAACGCCAGAATCCCGAAAAGGGTTTACGAAGAGCTTCTAACCCAATAACGGCAACTTAGTAACCCTGTCACTAGACACATGCTTCAAGTTATGCAAATCTCATGTTCACGCCTTTTTCTCGTGGTAGTACTTCAGATTCTGTTTGTTCAACTGATCTAAAAAGAGATTTACAAGACATTGTGACAAAGCAGGAACCACTACTCTCTCTCCAATGTGGTGGCCACGATGTGCTTGGGCGAAAAGTAGGCGTGTTGGGGTAGCGCGGAAAGAGCTGTGTGAAGCTGCAGTGGAATCTGAATCGACCGAAATCTGTTAAACAGCACTGCTGCCTCCACAGAAACAGAAATGCCTCGCTATTGCTTGGTTTTGCCTTAAGGCTGTGTAGAGAAAATCTCGTTAATCCGAACGTACATTTTCCAACCACAACGTATCACAGAACCAGACTCAAAACCGCAAATAGTTTAAGCAAGCTACACCGCTATCGCGGTAGGCATCACTTCCTAATTTTCATTTCCGGCCGCGGTACTCATCACTCCGTAATGTTCGTCTCCGCGAGCTTCCGATGTTCTCGCCCGCTGCTAACACTGCACCCGCATCGCTTGCGTGTATTCGTCGTTCATTTGCAGTATTGGTTAGGCAGAATGGCACCTCAGAACCTTTTTTGTAGCCTATGAAGGACACCCTCTCTCCTCCTTCGGTAAGTCCTGTGCAGACGGTATCAGCGATACATATGCTGAAGCGCTTGGAAAGTGGCATTTAGTCATTTCGTCTGGACGCCGATCCCCTAATGCACTACGCCTTGGCCAGAAGGCCGAAGAAGCCGCCAGGGAGCAAAATCTACTGGCTGACCAATGTGGCAGGGAGAGCCCAAAGCTTCCTGCTTCTGCGCGACTAAAGCTCTCTCTCTCCCTTTCCCACTTCCAAACAGAACGCTCCGAACTGTTTCGGCGCATCCTGCCGAGTATCAGCGGCGCAATAAAATGAACGGCTCCTAAAGCTAGAAGAGCTAGAACAAGTAAATGTAATGCCGTTTAACATTGGCCAATAAATCACACTTCTTACAGTATTTTACAATCCCAACGAGTAAGTGTATTATCGACATTTTTGTTTTGTTTTTGGTGAAACTTAAAAAAAGTGTGATTGATTCCTTTGTCATGAAAATCGGTAAAAATGAAAGTGAAGTCTGCAGCGAAATCTGCAGCGAACAGGAGAGCATGATTTGCGGGTCGGCGGCTGTCTTGCGGGTATTTTTGGCGAGCAACATCCTGCTGGATTGTCGCTTCGGCAAAGGTGCGACCACTTCGGTCCTGCTTAGTGGCGTGTGCGGCAGACGGCTGCATTGCGACGAGCTCAGCGTGGAACGCAAGAGGTACATTTCGTGGTTTGGACCCTGAACGAGTGAACGCATTCGGCTTCCCGCTGCCATGTCTCTCGTCGCACCAAAGCAGTCACGAACGCGACATTCACCCGTCAGAGCCATTGCCTTTCAGCGGCGCCTAATGCAAGTTTTCTTGCAAGGGGCCATCACACCCAAAGTAGTAAGCAGCGGAGGGTGCCTTAATTCACGCGCGTCTCTCGTACTTCGGTGTTAAAAACTGAAGCGTGACGTTCGTGCTAGGCAAGCCTATTAGCGATCACTACGGGCGCGCCCCGGGACAAGAGCGTCGCAGGCTACGTGGCCGAAAGCGTCACCAATAGTATTTCCATGTTCGCCACTGATGGCGCTGCTCTTGTAGTGGAAAAGGTCCATTGCGTTGGGGGCAGCACTCACCGGCAACAAATCGAGCCCGTTATTTCCTTCAGTGTTTCCCGACAGCAGCAGAGAGAGCGAAAAATAGCAGCACATTTTGCTTTACTTTTCTGAACGCCAATCAGTCATAATCAAATTCAAGACGATGATGATGATGGTTGGTGTTTAATGGCGCAAGGCCACTGAGGGCAAAGAGCGCCAGAGAAGAAGTTATTTAATGAAGAGAAGTGAATACCACAAAAAGGTAGGTATAAAAACGTGTAAACCGAACATAGTAAAATCAATTAAAGATAATGGTGATGGCTGGTGTATAGGGCACGATTTGATTATGCGTGATAGGAAATGAGGTTTAAAAACTTAACGTCTGACAAATACTCAAACACACGTTTCACAGAAACAATGGCTTCGTCACCTAGAAACAGCGATGGATGTAGTGGGATATGTTGTCTGTAGAGTTCTCTGAAGTGTTTGTGTCGTGTTGTGTGAAGTGCCTTGCATGTGATTAGTATGTGCACTACGGATAGGGCCTCTCCGCACCTGCTGCACAGAGGTCTTGGAGATGCAGTGAGAAGGTGCGAGTGCGTTGCATGAGTGTGCCCTATCTGTAATCTGGCCAAGGCTACTTCAATGTATCTATTGCGTGTGTCGGTGGTGTATGGTCCCAAGTTTGGTTTTATTAAGTGTAACTTGTTGTCTGTCTTTTCACTCCGGTGTGTTTGCCATGTTTTGCGAAGTTGTTTTCTGATGTGTGGTTTCACGTCGGTGTAGGGTAATGTGGTTATGTCTACTGCATTCGAGAGTGTAGCAGCAGCAGCCATTCGATCCGTTGCTTCGTTCCCGGCTATACCACAGTGGCCAGGGACCCAGCAAAGGACTAGTTCAAATTTGTGGACATATACAGACATAATACCCTTGACTACATTCCTAGTACATCAGCCTCTTTTTATTGTTTTATCCAGTCTCCCTCTCTCTTGGTAACACTTATCGATGTCTCCGTCTGCCGTGCACGTTCGATTTCGTACTGCCTGCAGGCGCAACAGCTGCCACCATATGTTCAAACATTGTGATGTTAATTGCGACCGGCCAAGGAACCTACAATTAGGATCTGCCAAATCCTTGACGATGATGATGACTGGAGTTTTGTGGCGCAAGGCCAACGAGGGCATTGAGCGCCAGAAAAGAAGTTACCTAATGAAGAGAAGTCCTTACCACAAAAATGTAGCTATAAAAACGTGCAAACCGGACATAGTAAAATCATTTAAAGAAAATAGTGATGGCTGGTATATAGGACCAGATTTTATTATGCGTGATAGGAAATGAGGTTTAAAAACTTAACGTCTGACAAATAATTAAACACGCGTTTAGCGGAAACCATGGCATCGTCACCAAGAAACAACGATAGATGTAGGGAAATATGTTGTCTGTAGAGTACTCTGAAGTGTTTGTATCGTCTTGTGTCGAGTGCCTTGCATTGAATGAGTATGTGAACTACGGATAGGGCCTCTCCGCACCTGCTGCACTGGAGTCTAGAAGATCCCGTAAGCAGATAAGAGTGCGTGGCATGGGTGTGCCCTGTCCGCAGCCTAGCCAAGGCGACTTCTGTGTGTCTGTTGTGTGAGTCAGCTGTGTACCGTCCCAAGTGTGGCTTTATTACATGTAGTTTGTTGTCTGTCTGTTCATCCCAGTGTGTTTGCCATGTTCTGCGAAGGTGTTGTCTTATGTGTGGCTTGAGGTCTGTGTAGGGTATCGTTGTAATGTCGACAGTGTTTCTGAGTGCAGCAGCAGCGGCCCTCTTGTCTGCCAACTCGTTCCCAGCGATCCCTGCGTGTCCTGGGACCCATCAGAGGAGCAGCTCATGCTTTTGTGCATACACGGACATAATAGTGTTGAATACAAGATTAACTATGTGGTTTTTGGAGGGCTTGTGCGATGCCAGTGCGCGAACAACACTCAAAGAATCTGTACAGATGATGGAATTGGGAATCTGGTTCTCAAGAATGTGTCGTACAATCAATAAAATTCCATATGCTTCTGCTGAAAAAAATGTTGCGTGCACGCTCATGGTTCTGGCTGCATTGAAATTCGGACCATGAGCAGCGCACGACACCATAGTGGAGGTTTTAGAAGCGTCACTGTAAAATTCTGCACGTGGGTATTTAAATTGCAAAG